>NW_005187433.1:2395605-2457736 GCF_000239375.1 Pundamilia nyererei | reverse complement strand
TGAAGTTAAAAAACAATGTAGGAACTTCACTCATTACAACATCACTTATTAAAAGATTTAATTGCGAGTATGTATGTATAATTTTGACCCTGTGTGGATTCAAGAAAGTACTAAATAAATTCAAATTTGTTGAAGTCATTAAAGATGTATGCTGTACCATCTTTACACACTGGAAAAAAAACAGTGCCTCTGTGATTAATACAATTTGATTCTGGTTCTGATTATCTGAATTGTCATGACAACCATGAGTGATTATAACCTTCTGATCACGCTTACAGGTGTCAGCCCAACTATAATTACACAGTGTGCTAAATGAAAGCACCCCACAGCCATTTGATTGATTTTTTTTTTAAATTTTCTGAGGGAACATGCACAAAAAGAAACATTTATCACATTTGGGGAAAAAATGTCTCGTCCCAGCTTAAGCTGTTAGCTGATTTTCATCTGCATTGTCTTGGTAGCTACATATAATATCAGTTGACCCATAAAATTCAGATACATGTCAGAGAGAAAAAAAATACAAGTAACATAATATAAAATAATCAAATTTGCATGCAAAGATAAACTAAGACAAATCTATCCATACCCATTGTAAAACTTACATCATGCATATCCCATTCAATAACCAGACTATAGCATATGCAACTAATAACTGATTTATTGGTCGGTTACTTGTTTTATTTTTCTCTTGCAGTTTGTTGGATGATATAAAAAACTCTGAAGAACAACAGCCAGGCCAACAGGAGCAGCAGGAATTCTTGAGCTCCCTGGAGACCATCGCTCTCTCTATCTTTCTCTCGCTCATCATTATCATGACAGTTTTTGGCAACCTGTTGGTCATGGTGGCGCTCTGCAAGGACCGACACTTGCGGTGAGCACTGTTGTCTTTCTCAGCAGCAGCTGTGTTTTTTGTGACTTCAGCAGAGAAGAAGGTTTAAATCTTCTGTCTGCAAATGCTCCCTAAAATCTTTTTTGAGAACGTCCAGAAAAGCCAAAATAAAAATCTAGTAATCTTAAAAATAAATACAATAAACCTGACATAATGTAGCAAAGTTTTTTTGAGTGAGATAATGACTTTCAGAATTTCTTTTTCCGCCTTTTAAAATTAAACCAGCATTTGAAGATCTGTTTTTTCTCAAACTACATGGTTCTCATTTTGGCAGTAATATTTAAACAAACCCATCAAATGTCAGAGCACTCAAATTTCATTCAGCCTGTCATGACAAACCCGTCAGGTAGACAGAAAGATGGGCATTAATTTGTTTTGACATTTGGTAACTTCCCCAAAAATACATTTTTTGGATCTGTGCCTCAAAAGTTTTGAGACCTTATTAAAGACCTTTATTTAAGATAGACTTTACTGCAGGAATGGAAGTTAATACTATTTATTTATAAAACTATACTCAAAAACATGCCTGTCTTTCATATTTTTACAGAGTTGCGCCGACTAAGCCGCTTCCCTTTTTAAAGACAGAACATTTAGAGTAAATCAAACTTTTTCTGGATCTTTTTTTTCTCCAACTTCTATATGGTTGTCTTCTTCTCCCAGAAAGAAAAAGACAAACTACTTTATTGTCTCGCTGGCGTTTGCTGACTTGCTGGTTGCTCTGGTTGTGATGCCCTTTGCTGCCATCGAACTGACCACTGGCCAGTGGCGCTATGGAGAGATTTTCTGCCTGGTGCGAACATCTCTGGACGTCCTGTTGACCACAGCATCCATCCTGCACCTCTGCTGCATTGCACTGGATAGGTTTGTGTTTGTGTAAAAAAGGCATATATTGATGGCACAATGTGTTTCCCCACTGAAAACATTTTTTTAAAATAGGGTTTGATTTAATGTTGAAGACAGTCAGTTACTTACGTTGCACACCTAACAAATGATCCGTCTGTATTTTTCTACCACTTATTTGGGTCGTAGGGGCTGCTCTCTAAGCAGGTACCCCAGACTATACTCTCTTCATCCAGAGCCTCCCGCTCTTTGAGAAGAATACAAAACATTATCAAACTGGCAGAGACCTAATCTTTCGTGTGTGTCCAGGTCGGCCCTCGGGTAGTCCTCTTGGTAGGACATGCCCATGCAGTGCTGTTTGTAGATTTCAAACAGAGAATAATCATTTCTACTATTTTCACAATCCTCTTCAGCTTATGGCTATCCTCAGACCTGCTGTTTGCAAACCAAGAAGTGATCCAGTATGTAATAATGTTTTTGATGGCCCATCTGTATGAGACTGTCAGTGCTGAAGTGAGGAGGTCCGCTGTCTTCCTTCTGCAGAGGAGGGAGAGAAGCTGCTGTGCCTTCTTGATGACAGCTGTGGTGTTGTCGCTGGAGGTCAGCCCTCCAAAACTCAATGCCCTTTACCCTCTTTACCGCAAATTCGCTGACTGTCGGTGGTGGGAGATAACTGAAGGTAGCCCTCCTAAAATCTATGAGATCTCAGCAAAGGCTTCTGATGTCCCTTAGAGAGTCACAAACAAAAATACGACTTTGACAGGCAAACCTAGCTGTTGCCTTATATTGCCTTTACTGGTGTAAGCAGATCCTGCTGCAAGCATTGGTCATGCCGTCATGTTGAACCTAGTATGTCTGTCAGAAAAAGTGAACAGAATCAGCTATGAAGAGCAGCCAAACAGTTTAATATCACAAAAAGTCAGTAAGGTTTCCTACAAAAGTAGGAAAAAGTCTGATTTATTTCACAGCAATGGCTGCTCTACCGTCATACAGGGATCAAATAAGCCAGAATAGAGTATGGGCCCAATACCCCATACCTCTGAAGCACAACCCCCCATTCATTTTTAAATCTGTATGTTAGTGTAAAGTATGTGTGTGCTAGTGTCTGTGTCTTATTTCAGGTATTATGCCATCTGCTGCCAGCCATTGGTGTATAGACACAAGATGACCCCGATGAGGGTGGCAGTCATGCTCAGTGGCTGTTGGCTCATTCCCACATTTATCTCCTTTCTACCCATCATGCAAAGCTGGAACGCCATCGGGATCGAGGATATTGTAAGTCCTCATTAGCTCAGATCAGAAACCATCACTAATGAGATCAAAACAAGTGGCTACATAGTTCTAATGCTTACATTTCTTTACTACGACCCCTGAATCAAACCACACAGACAGTATGTTTAAACAAAGTATCACAAAGAAAAGTTCATACCGCTCTCAAATGCCTAAAGAGAGGTATGTTCTTTCTTTGAGGGCAAAAGCGGCATTAACCTCTCCAGTCTAATATTCTTTGTTTCTAATAACATTTTCAATCCCTGAAACAATGGCACAGTAAAAGAATGATCACAAAACAATTCCAGTCCCTGTGGAAGCTTTCTCGCTGCGAGCAAAGACAGCACTTCAACAAGCATTTTCTTCTGGTTTAGGTATGTTCTGGCATGAGCTTGTTTCAGAGCTGCCTTGAAATGAGCAGCAAGACTCCCAGAGGCAGGCAGGGACAGATGAATTTATTCATCCAGACTTAATGAAAAGCTCTTTTCTCTTATCTTTCTGTCTGGCAGCTTACAAAGCCAGTGTTACTTTTTTAATGGCTGTCTCGATGGCTAGAAGTCATACACGGTATACAAAATTGCATAGGATTATTTTAAATGCTGTCTGTGTGTGTGCCGATGTGTTTTTCATTACGCTTCTGTTCTGTTTCAGAGGGATTGTTTGAAACTGAAATTTCTTCTCACTAAGCACAAGCTAAACCAAACAGTATTTGTCTGGTTGGTTTTAAAGGTGTCTGCTCAGGGATAGTGATCTGAAACTGATCTCTGTCTTGAAATGCTCAATTTGGGAGATACCGTCTGCAGCAAAGTTTTCTGTCAGTAGAATAAAATCTAATTAAATTGAGCTGGCCAAGTTGATTTCCGATAGAAATTTACCTTAGGGACTGGTTATCACCGTGGTCTATGCCATAAGCTACACGGAGCTTATACCTCAAGCACTTCTATGGAATAATAAACAACTCCCGAGCAGAGACAAACCAGATAACTGGGCAATGTAGCAGAAAGCTGGAAGTACTTATATTATTAATTTATTTGACATTAACTAGTAGAAATCTGTAAATTATTACAGTTCTAGAGGTTTGTCCAAATAAGTAGTGCTCTGTTTAAACGGTTGGGCCGTCCTTTCAACTATTCCACAGGTAGTCCACTCAAGCAGCTACTAAAAAAATTACAATCAGGCAAAGGAAACACTTCCAAAATTTAGAATTAATTCCAGGATTCACATATCTCAGGTATGCGACCCTTTGCTCGAAGCTAAGAGGCAATGGATAGAGGATCTCTCAGTGCATATATCTGCCGATGGTCTGCATAATATTGAGGCATTGTACAAAGAAATGTATAATAAATGTATACGGCTGAAAATAAAACACAGTTGGCAACAGACAGCAAAACAATTACACAGATGAAAGTTACCTTTCGTGGACTTTTGCTGTAAGTGTGAGGCTCCTGTTCTGCATGTACTTGGACTTGTTGCAATCACAAGGCTGGAGGAATAATATCAAAAAGGCTATTTTTTAAAGTATTAAAATAAAAATTTCACATCTCCGCAAAGTCAAGATTCAACTTCAAGACTCTGACATCTCATCCTTTGAAAAAAGCTAGATTATTCTGGCTCTTATCGCGACTAAGTGACACTGTGCTGTGGGAGTAAGCACCCACCTCCATATGGAGAATGGACAACAACAGCGGCACAGTTGGCTGTCTGTGACACGGTTACTTACAGTTTATTCAGTAGGCTTTGTGAATACATGTTTACCATGTGGCTGTTGTCAGCTTAAAGAACTTTTTGGTTACCTAGTAAATGTAACACAAAGATGAACGTCACATTCAATAATTAGGGAGGAAATCGATGTGATGGACTTCCTTTCTTTACTTTCTTTTGATAATTATGTAAGTGTGAAGCTTTGATTAAACCTAAATCTTTTTCCAATTAATACCCAGTTGCTCAAAAAGTATACAAACCTTATTGTGTGTAGTTTCATTTACAGGTAGGAACGATTATTGTTTTCATTTTTCACCAAACTATCAAATCAGAAACGTGTGACAAGAGGCTCGTGCTTCTTCCATCATTACTGAAATCTCCCCTCAGCTGAGTTTCTGCTAACTCTTGGATGTAGACAGTAGAAAGAATAATTATTCCTACATTAAACAGCTCACAACTGCAATTGTAGCAAGGTTGTCTTTTTTGGATAGAGACATTGCTATTTAGCTTTTCAAATGCATTATTTTGGCACTTTAAACACTAAAAGTCCATTAAGAGTGCATTTTCAATTCAAGATGAGTCACACATTACTTTTTGTTCTGCTTTGACGATAGTTTGGTTTTATTCTAGTGTCCCAGGGTGCAGCATTACCTTACTGCACCCAAATGCTACATAGAGGGATGAGATAAAATTAATCTTTCAGCTCAAGGCAATTCTCCGCCTGCACATTTTTAATTTACTTTGACCTACTCATGGTTTATATAGAGGACAAAGATATGGGCAACTGGCCAGACAAAGGATATTCCAAAGTACTTTATTATTACAATATGTAGCATTTACCTCTTTCTTTAGCCCGCCTTAACTAAAAGGCAGGAAGCAGAGGGAAACAGCTGGCCTAAGTCTTTCCATAGTTCCAGTTTTTTTTTAAATGTTTTTGTTTTTTGTTAAGTTAAACTAATCCCCTCCTGGGAGCCCCATATTTCACTTGTTTTTTCTTCCTGTGTCTTCTCTCTTTGCAGATTGAAGAGCGGCGAGCCTTGGCGGGAGGCTCGAACGACACAAGTTGTGTGTTTCTAGTTAACCGGCCGTACGCCCTGATCTGCTCTGCAGTGGCCTTCTACGTGCCGCTGGGCCTCATGGTCCTAGCCTACCAGCGTATCTATGTTACTGCCATGACCCACGTGCGGCAGATAGAGACACTTCAACGTGCCGGCTCTGCTCCAGTCACCGGCACAATTCCAGTCATTACCGTGAGGACATCCACTTCCTCAGATCCTTTGGAGCATTACCGCCTTAGGACACCAACAGGTTCCTCCTCCTCAGAGCAGGCTCCTGTAGGTCACAGCCGCATGCGCATTGAGACCAAGGCAGCAAAGACGTTGGCGGTTATAATGGGTTGTTTCTGCCTGTGCTGGGCTCCATTCTTTATCACCAACATAGTGGACCCTTTCATCCACTACTCGGTACCCTGGCAGCTGTGGACAGCCTGGTTGTGGCTTGGGTACATTAACTCAGGGCTAAACCCTTTCCTGTACGCCTTCCTAAACCGGGCTTTTCGGAGGGCGTTTCTGGTCATTCTCTGCTGCGGGGATGAGCGGTACGCACGGCAGGGGAGCTGCTCCTATGGACCAACCCACAGAGCATGCTCAGCTGCATCAGTCAATGGGACATCCATGGCACTGAGGTAAACACACAGGCAGGCACAAGTCACATTTGTACCAGTCTATCTATAACCAGTGGCCTAAGACATATTTGATCATGTAAGACTGATGGCAGACGTCCTTTAATGTTAATGTGAAGGGCAGTAATTTCAGTGAGTGAAGGGGTGTAAGTGGATCTGAGTGAGAGAGTGTATGTTTTTTTTGCTCAGCGATCAAGGCTTTGATTGTTCACAATAAACAAGAACCTGTTTCAGGTTAACATTAAGGTCACATTTGTCATTTTTCAGGGCAATAACTTGTGGATTGTAATAAATACCTAAGCCGGATGCGCTACTACGTCACTGATGTTCTGTTTTTGTCCTCACTGATTCAAAAAGAAATGAAGGCCTTGGGCAAGAATGAACTTTAATTTGTCATTTCCCGCGAAAAGACCTACACCTAAACCTTTCTGTGTCATCTGACTGAAAGATTGTTTGTTTTCCTTAGTCTTTGCCTGAAAAAAACTGAGAAGAGGACGACACACTGGACTTTTATTAGTTCATTACTCCGTCTATTTGACACACCAAAAAGATCATTTTTAATGTTTTTAATTAACTAGCAGCTGTTAAGAAGAAGAAGAAGAAGACCAGCAGATTAAAGATGTTCATCATCTTGAAAAGTGGAAAACTGGAATTGTCCCTTTGTTGACCTCCTCGGAGTGATCAGTTGCAATTAAGAAACACAGTTATGGTCCTACATGACACAGAAGAGACACTCACATCAGTCCCTGATGAATGTCAGGGACATTTTGAACATTTTGGACGATTACCTCAGTGCCCTTCACAAGAGAAATTTATTGCCACTAAGTCTCATTTGGAGTGTTATACTCGTGCACCTGGACGAAGATAATCCTGTGGCCTATTGTGAGCTGCCAAACTTTATTTTGTTGCATTATGTTGAGCCACATAACTCCTGCAGTTTTATGAAGGTAAAACAGGACTGCATCGCAAATCTGTAGAAGAGGGGGAACATAGTGAGTGTAGTTTGACATTGCTTCATGGAGCTGTGGAGGGAGTGCCAGCCAAGGACTTTAATCTGAGCAGTAAGAAGAAAAGTGGAGAAATCGCACTAATTGTGATAGAAAAGGGTTGTAGCTGCAGACATGTAACTGTGGGGAAGATTTTCATGGTCCGAATATTGCTAGCTGGCAAGGTATTACTCACTGAGGGAAATGGACATTTCTGTTGCTGTTTGAATCCAGTTTTATTCATCACACTGTTTGGATTCCTGCATCAGCTGACACAGAGATCATCCAAAGGACTGTGGCTGAATGAGCATGGACAAAAATGGATCTTGGTCAACCTTTGCACCACTTGCTGGACAAGCAGCTGAAGACTTTCTCTAACATCTGTTTCAGCTTTACCACCACAAGGATAAAACACAATTCCACATACCACAATCCATGTATCCACTGTGGATTTAAGCTCCTGAGTAAATCACATTTACATTTTGATTTATTGAGTGATTGTTTTGCACTGTGATATTTATTTAATCACAGTTCTTTTTCACATTTTGAGTACTGTAGCATTTCCCAACTTTGGGGATAAATAAGGTATTTCTTATTGGATCATATATCATTTTATCACATACTGTGTGCAGCTAGTTGCTATCCTAGGCTCACATTTGTGATAAAATGAATTTAATAATCATCCCTTCTTTTAATCCCTTGTTTTCTGATCATGAGATGTGTCAGATGCTTTTCATGGAACTGTTGGGAAATTTTGAAAGAGAACATTCAGACTTTGACCCACACTTGCACTTGTGCTGTGTTTTTCTGCAGAAACTTCTTTAACGTTTAATCATGCTGTTTAATGCAGCACGTGCACAGCAGCAGCTGGGGAGAATGATGAGGAGATAAACTTGTATGGACAGCAATAACAGAATGTAGCAACAGCAATATGAAGATCAGCCATTGTGTTTTTTCTCTTGGTAGTCACTGAAATAGAATTTACCACTAAAAGTTTTTTATTTGTAGTCTTTATTCATCATAAAGTGTAGTAAATAGAAAAAACTAGAGTCAAATCAATATTTACTGTGACTCACCTGCTGGTGTTAGTAAATTACAAGTTGTCCTTAATGTCTCCATCACAATAGGCTAAAAGTAGGATGACAACCACTCATTGATTTTTTTTTTCCTTTTAATGATCACAATTAGTTTCAGTGATCGGTTTTGAGCTCAAAGAAATTGCAGTCTGACTGCAGTCACTCTCAGACAGATTGACGAAGGCTTGCAAATAATTGGCTTCCAATTTATGCAAAGCCTTTTGTCAATCCTTTTGCTGTCCTGCAAAAGGACATCACTATTTTTGGAGGAATTTCTATTTCAAATCTATGATTTGACCTGGCTATGCTCTGAATATATTCTGGCTATACTGTGAATATATTAGTTCATGTAAATTTCTATAGAAGGCCAAATCTTTGCAGGTTGAATTTAATTACCAACTTCAGCTAATTCAGTGGTAAAATGAGAGCAGGTAGACTCCATTTCTGTGACTGTCTTGATGCGCTAAAGTTGCTTTGACTATAGGATTTTGCACTTGGACAGTTCTTAAGATACTTGGCAGGCAGGTTACTTCAAGCATCTTGGAGAATTTCTCTCACTGTCTTCTTCATGTAATCTGAGACGGAGTCAGGCAATAGAGGCTCCCAGGGGACCAAACCATCTTCCTGTTGCTGGAGAATTTGTCTGGGTTTTGTTTAGGCAAACTAGCACCAATCTCACATGGTGAACTTTGTAAGTATTAAATTATAGAAAAGTGGAGCAAAAAGCACCCTTCAAAGAGCAGCTAAAATGCCCAAATCTGGCTAAATCTTGGTTCTTAGTGGTTAAATAGCACGGACAGTGGACAGTTTCATATTTGTCTTTTTTACAGATTGGATCTTCAATGTAATTATAATATATAATAACACTAAAAGTCCAGAAGGCTTTTCACACCAGGACATCTGTTGATGTTATGGTGCTGATTTAGTTGACGGCTGTGTTTGTGCTCTCAGCTTCCGCGAGCTGGGAGAAAGATGGAGGAGACCTGCTTGTGTCTGCACTGTTTAACTCTAATACAAGTACTTCACTGCTGAAGAGAAACAGTGAGAGTGCGTGTGCACTCATGCACACGTGTGACAAATGAATTCATACAAAATACATGCAAGCACAGGCAGTCACACCTTCTGAACGTGTCGAGAAACCTTCTGCGTGTGCATCATCTGTGCGTGTCTGTTATATGAAATAAGAAAAATGAAACACGCTTTCCTGATATCTCAGCTTATGGCATACTAGTTTTAGCTGTCACGTGTTTCCATGGATTTCTGCACGTCGGTGTGTAGGAAACAGAAAGGCAAACAGTGTTAACTCCAATCTGATGTCCTGTCTTAAATCTGTCTCCGATGGAAAACAGACTCGGACAATCAGATTAAGGCCGGCAGGATACTAGAAGCTGAAATTACTGGAGAAATCCTGTCGAATCTCATTTTTATTTCAGTGAGATGACGGCCTTTAAGGAAACTGTTTTTCAAAGTTACATTTAAGTGTCCTCTGCCTTTTTAAAATGTCTTTGTCCATGTGTGATGGCACATATGGAAAATGTTGGCAGAGTAGTAGGATATGAATCCAATGGATAGCAGAATTGCTTTACAACAGATTCTAACATTGGTATTTCTTTGCTTTGGCCTGCTTTTAATGACATGCTTTATATTTTAAACACTTTAAACTGTTTGTTGTTGTGAATTGGTGCTATAAAAATCAAACTGACTTGAATTGAATTGGTGTTATTTAGAATACAGTCCATTCTTTTCTTACTTTGCCTAATTACTTTCTCCACCAGTCATTTCTTTAAATGTGCCACCGTCTTTTGTTTTTCTAAAATTGAAAACGAAAAAACAAAAACAAAAACATCCTAACAATTAATATTTCGTGCATATTTTTTGGTCATTTGGATTTTCCCTTACCCAGTATTTTTGTCCATCAGTAATGTTTTAAATACTTCTGTAGAAAGAATAAAGTTACGTTAAAACCAAGCACACCATTGTCTTTCTTGTGACATTACGAATAAGTTTGATGTGTCACATGGCCCTCTTCCTATTAAAAAAACAAAAGTTGTATCCAAGATGGCCGACTTCTAATTGGCCACCATGGTCACCACCCATCTTGAGGAGTTTGCCCCCTCACATATACTAATGTGCCACAAACAGGACTTTAATATCACCAACCATTCCCATTTTATTACGGTGTATGCATATAAATGACCCACCCTGTGGAGACAAAAGCATCTGGAGATTTGAAACAGGTTAAAAATGTTGAGTTGCTCCTTGTCTTGTGTCCTTGCGCCAGTATGGTGTTTACAGCATTTTATAAAGTATGTCTTTCTATAGACACACAATATGGACACGAGTATTGGGCCACAGTCCCATTACCACGGCTCCTTGCCATGCAGTTGGGAATGAATGGGTTGTTCGACAAACTGTGCACTAGGAGACTCGTGGCATGGGTTTCCTTGGATGAGCTGTTCCTGCTTTTATTTCCACAATTTTGCTTATATAGTATAATTTAAGTGTTGTTTTATCTTATATTCATTCGGCCGGCACATCAGTTGTCACAGCCAGATGACAGTTAACTTGAGCTAGCATAGCACGAGTGGATGCAGCTAAGCAGTCTGTTTTCAAGGACAGATTAACTGTCAGGACAGAAATTATTATTATTAATAATAAGTAATAGTTTTACTAGAAGTACGTATTTGAAATATATATATATATATTGCATAGATATATTTGATTATTCAGTGTTTGTAGTTAAAGTGTTATGGTAAGCAATTTTTTTTAGCATATCACATACTAGCTTCTTCTTCTTATTATTATTCTTTCAACTTCAGGGGCCACCACAATGGGTCATGTGCCTCCATTTCACTGCATCCCTAGCATCCTGTCACACCAACCCCCTGCATGTCCTCTCTTCCTCTCCATATTCAACATCTCTTTGTCCAATATATCCCTCCTGTGCACATGACTGAACCATCTCAGCCTTACTACTACTCAGCCTGAGCTGTCCGTCATCTGTCCCTCTGATGTACTCAGATCTAATCTTTCCCATTCTGGTGACTCTCTTGTAAAACCTTAACATCTTCAGCTTTGTTAGGCCAAACAGGTGACGGTACTGTCTTGCTCCCCCCCCCCTCCCAACACTCACCTCAACTGAACGCTCTTCTTCGTGTAGTCTCTGTTACCCTGGATGGTGACCCAGGGAATTAAAACTCATATACCGTCACTGTCTCCACTCTTTGATTGTTACCCTTTCCACCCGTCTCAGTCTAATTCACACATATGTATTCTGTCTTGTTTCCATTGATTTTCATTCTTCTTTTTTCCACCTCCACCTCTCCAGGCTCTCTTCCACTTGATCCTTACTCTCACTGAAGATCACAATGTCATCTTCAAACATCATGGTCCACAGTGACTCCTACCTGACCTCACCTGTCAACTAGCAAAAACCAGCTCAGAGCTAATCCCTGATGTAATCCCACCCCTACCTTGAACCCAAATGTCACTCCTATCGCACATCTCGCTACTGTCCTGCACCACCATCACATACGTCTCTGTCGTACTTCCTCAAACAGTACCACAGTTCCTCTCTTGTCACCCTACTATATGCTTTCTCAAAATAAAGCCATACTGCAGCTTCCTAATCATCACCTTTCTTCTTAACCTATGTTTGTGATATGTCTTATTATTATTTCCCCCTTCTGTAAAACTACAGTATTGAACTAGCCAGGAGTTGAACCTAAAATATCTGATCTGTAATCAGACGTGTTTTCCATTGCCCCACTAGCCCTGTGGGTCATGTCACGCTATGGGGTTCTCATCACTGGTGATCTTTGATATTTTTTTCTATTCTGACCCATTGATACATGAAACACAGTGGACACGGGTAAATGGTCAAGTTTGTTTTGCTACAGTTGTAGGATAATGATACATTTTCCAAGTTGAATCTCACCTCTCCTCTGCTCTTCTGTCATTCGCTCAGCTCTTATCATCTTTACCTCCCTCAGAGCAGCTGTCATCAGTACTTAAAACAGTGTGGGCTGGATGTGTGAGCTTGAGTTAAAAAAGTAAAAGAAAAATAAAAGAAACAGAGTTAAACAAGAGTGAAAGGTGCAAGATGATGATGATGCATAGTGTGGTGAAGGCGCAGTCCAAGCTGCACATTATCCTCGGACATTTTACTGGAAGAAAAGAAGAAGAGAAAGTGTACATACTGAAGTACTGTGTAGTTTGATATTTTGGGGAAGCCAGATTCTTGTTCCCTTAAGTGTTGAATGTCTGGTATGAGAAATAACCAACAACTCAGAATATCATACCATTCCCGTAACACATAATCAGTTTGAGTGTGATGTAGCGATGATGTACTGTTGAATTCTGTTAATTCCGCTAAGTAGCGGATACTGTTATCAGCTGTGTGATTGTTATTGAGACTGAGCAGGATGATCTGCTGTAGCAGAGCACTTCTGTTTAGCCACTGAAAAACAGTAGAATTTGAAATCTCTCCGGAATGGAAGACATCTGGGACGAAAGATAGATCACTCTTTGGGTCAAAGCCACGCTGGCATGCCCTGCTGATATATGACTCTCTTATGTTGAGATAAGATGAAACTTTCAGCTCCATATTGGAAAATGAAGTCTATTCCCAAGGATTTAGAAGACAAATAAGGAACGAGTGCAAAATGCAACACACAAATTCTACGATAATGACACCAGGAAGGTATTGAAAACAATTGTTAGGAATATTAAGGGGGAATTCCAGATTTTTTTTAACTTTTTTTTTTTACATTCACAAGATGTATTTTGCAGTCAAGAGAAGTACCTCTCAGCCTATCAAAACAGATGTATATCTTCCCCTGTGGGGCTTATGTCAGATCACCCACAGTGATTACTTCTTTTAGATGCGATCATTATTAGCTCTGGCGAGTCTTAGAGACAGAAAGAAAAATGTAAAAAATAAAAGAAGCTGTGTTGGAAACTGGCACTTGTGGTGTTTGGAAGCACTCTCAAGCAGGGAAAGTCTAGCAAAGTTTTTTATTAATCCCTAAGAGCAAAGAACTAGACACTAGTGAGCAACTGTCTAGCGACCACTGGTTGCTAGTGCCATAAACTGGCTCAAAGTGGGTGACAAAGATGGAGGTGTACTAAAAGAAATGATGAGACAGAGAAGTTTATCTGGGCCTGCTTGTGTAGTTTGGAAGACTATCTATAATTGCAGGTCAGGACTTCTTTGAGGCAGTGAGAGGGTCTCGTCACACTAGGGAACAGTGAGTAATCCCCAGCTGATTGCAACAGGTTGCTAGCAGTCACTCTGGAATCAATCTCTAAAGCTCCAGTAACACAAGCCTAGACCCCCTGGCGACCACTATCGCTAGGGAAAAATCTGTGTTCCCCAACCGGTTGGCAAGTGTTTGCAAGACGTTGATAACTGTTGCCAGTTGAAACTTGTTGTGGAGAGATATGGTAAGAACAGGATTAAAGCATACCTGTCTTCAGGGATGTATTCAACTTTTGCACTCTATCCTGGCTGAAGAACTGTGAAATATTATTATTATTACTATACCCAGTAACATCAGGTGTATCGAATATGCATACATGAGTTTTTAAACCTGCATATAGGTTTAAAATATTATTAGTTAAAACTTTGAGGCTGAAACTTTGAGGCTTTTTCTGGTTTTAAACATTCTTTGACAAGATGATGTAATCACATCATCATTTCAAGAGAAAATGTGCCCTCCATCGCTGCAGACAATCAGACATTTCAAAACATAAGTGTTACATATTATACATTGAACTCATTTTGAATGATCCCAACTTAAGTAACAGGGTTTGTTAAACATCTTCCCATCTTGTAGGCAAGTTGTGATTTCACCGTCTAGGACTGCATAAGATTTGGTATTTTCATGGATGAGCTTTTGTCAGTCTCTCACGGTTTTTCTTCATCTCATTAGAAGACTATAAAGCATGTTAAAATGTATTAAAGTCAAAGCATGATCATGAAAGTGTAAGAAACTTGTGGTTGTCAGTGTAATCCCCAGCTCCTCCTGCTTTGATATAAAACTTTCTCCAGGTGTGTCACTGTGAGGATGAGAAGAAGGTCAGTGGTGAAAGTGAGCGTGTTATGACTAACCACAGACAGTTTAGACAGGCGAGGCAGGACAGTATAAACACTCCAGTCTGTGATTTATTATGAGACTAGTATGATTTATTATTGTTTGATTGAAACGTCAGATCCTCCAGCAGCTCCTCTCTGTGTCTCACTGCTCTCGCTCTGGGTTCCTTACTCAGATTTCTATCTTTTCCTTTGTTCCTTCGTCTTGTTAAACATAACAATGTAAAAATGTTGGACTGTGTTGCGATTATCACCTCTTTTTTCTAATCTCCAGCCGCAGCCTACTACTTCCTATTCTATTTTGTTATCCTTGACTTCTGCATTTATCTAAACGGATCGTTTCCCTTAAATTGAGAGTGAAGGAGGGAAAAGTACGAGAAAGACAAATTACATGCAGTGCACTATTTGTGCCGTTTGTTATGATACATGTAATTGAAAAGCAAGACACTGGGTGAGTAAAACACAAACTGACTGCCTGAAAAATAATTAGACAGTAACTAAAAGAACAAAACTACTAACATCTCTTGGTTTTATTGCTTCATTCGTTCTCTTTGGGTGAGGTATATCAGTCGCTTGGGCCAGACTTTCTGAACCTCACTGGAGACTCTTAAAGACACTCATAAAGCCCTTAGAGCCAATTTCCATCTCTGTCTCTGCGCTTCTGTGCTGTAATTGTGACAAGTCGGACAGTAAAACTGACCCACACTGGCTAATCAGGTCTTTGAAATCTCATTTAATCAGCCTATTTTCTGAGAGGGACAAAATATGTGGGTTGTTTTTTTATTTGCTTTCTTTAAATACAATTTAGGACTTTTTGAAACCTTTCGCTGCCTTCGGCTCATCATATTTAGTCAGCATCCTAAACAAGAGCTGAACAAGTTTTTAAATATCTATACAGCAGGTCATGTAGCATTATCCTTTAGGCGGCTATTCTTAGATTCTTGACACTTAGCAGTGTTCTGGTAAATAAAGAATAAGAGTTCAAATATTTCAATTAATATCTTTATGTTTAAATAAGTTAAAATTTTGTATTAAAGTAAATAGTTATGGTGAGGATGACTGTAGACACTCACTGTTATACCTCTCGCTTCACCTCCTCTGTAAACACTGACATATATTTCACTAGAAATTCAAATTTGCATTCATCGCTCCGTAAGACCTGTTGCCACTGATTTTCAGACCGGTTCTTGTGTAAGTCAGCATAGCTCAGCCTTTTCTTCCGGCTTCCCTTCCTTAAGGTTGACTTATGACATGAGATGGATCAACTGATGGCCCTGATGAATTCCTGCTTCAGATCTTTTACTGGATCTTTTCCTATTTCTTCTGGACATGACTTTCAGATGCTGTTCATCTGCAATAGATAGATTATTAGGATCACTTCTTTTGTCCTTCTCTTGTCCAGTTTCCTCAAATGTTTAAGGACACACTGCTCAGTATGCTGAGAAGTTTTTGGCAAATAGCACTTTGGGAATTTGTTGGTGCAAAAGTAATATTTTATTCTTCTCAAACTTTGTTATTGTTGGAATTTTTCCATAAATTCAACTCAGGAAATCAGAACAGAATGTGTTTTTGCAACAGGCACTTAAAATAATTACAATCTGGCTTAGTTAATCTGTTTGAATAAAAGCCAACTTTGGAGTTTTGCTATCAAAAAGAAGGGTGTAACCAATGTAAGAAATACTGGTTCAAAATCCCTCCTGATCAGAAACAGGAAATGCTTGTTCAAAGTCAGTCCTGTCAGCAGAGCTCTGGCTACTTTTTATATTAAATCCAAGAGTTTCACCAGCATGGTGTGTTTAATTGATTTTTACAGTGATTTCTTTTCAGTAATGACATAAAGTATGCTATTAGCTTAAGTGAATAGTCTGTAACAAAAACAATGCTAAAAACACATGTAGCAAAATATTCCGATACTTCTTTCCTCTCTGAATGCTCAGTTTTATACATTACATTTGTGTGTCTGTGTTGCTTGGCAGAAGTCTTCAACTACTTATTTTAGCTTCAGGTGAATCACATACTTTACATTTCTCAGTCTGCCCAAAAGAGTGAAGAATAACGGACTCATGTCCGATACAAATGATGGGAAAGTTTAAATCTGACATAAACTCAAGCCACGAATATGTGCACCGCACAAAGCTTAAATTAACTTTGGGGTTGAGATTGAGATGTTCAAGGATTTGTGTGCTCATTTCATGTTTCCATTGCTCTGCTTGTGTGTTTTTATTCCAGACTGACTGCAGAGCAGTAAAGATGTCATTCAGCTCTCTTGAGTTAAATTGTTTTTGAGGAAACTAGTTGTTCTGATGTCAAGTAGGACTTCAGAGGCCTCTCCCTGCATGCCTGACAATAAATATGACTTTACTGCCCCTTGTTGCATGAGGGACTATAAACTGATTCCTGTGTCACTTTCTGTTTTATGTAAGTGTGTGTAGACAAGATCTGACATTTTATTTATGTGTTTTATAGGTTGTAAAATGTACAGCAAGCTAAATACAGATATTGTTCTGAGAAAGACTGATACAATGAAAGCACAACAAAACTCTGGATTTAAACATGCAGCAAAAACTATAATTCCAAAAATATAATAAAGTGCTTCAGTATGAAAAAAAACAAAAGAGACAAACGTGACCAGTGTTTTTATTACTTTTTTATTTTTGACTTGTGTGGTAACATTTTTTTTGTTGAAGTTTAGCCAAGAGGTCAGTGAGTTTTAATGTGTATCATTTAGACAAGAGGCCAAGAGGTCCAAAGAGATATGGATGTAAGTGAAGGAGGTCATCATTAGGCTGAAAAATCTGAAGGTAGCGAAAACTTTAACCTCATCAACGATCTGGTAGATTCTTAAAAAGAAGTGTTACCCTGATCAGCTCAGCGACACCAAAAGGTCTGAAAGATCACATAAGACATCAAAAGTTCATGATTCCAGAATTATTTCCAAAGTCAAGAAAACAGCTTCCACAACATCTAACCAAGTTGAGAACACTCTTATAAGGTCTGCATCTCACTGTAATCCAGAGTTGCCTTCATAGGTCTAACTACAGACGGTTTACATGCAACAAGGTGGAAACCACGGGCTGTTTTCCAGAGCAGAAGTACAACCCATCCCTTCCATTCACTTTCGTCTGTCCAATTTAGGATCTATGGATCAGCTGCTAGCTACACCATGGACAGCTCAATGGTTTGTTAATACTTTGATGGATTTCTGTTGCTGGAAAACAAAGGCCACATTTGGGAAGCTATAAATAAAAATAACTGTAATTCCTAAAAAGTTAATGCAATACTGTTGTTAAATCCTTTGATTTAAATGAAGGTTGATATGCAGCACACAGTTTACTTATTCCCCCAGTTAGCTATTAAATGTCTAAAACCACTGTATATAATCATAATCTCAGCGAGAACTTTGATTTTTGTTTTGGTTAAAGCTTGTTAATATTTTGAATGAGACTGTCAGGCTGATATTGAACTAAAAATAAGATGACACAGTTCTGCAGGCTGTAGACAGACTGCAGCAGAGGCTAAACAAGGTCACTTCCCAATCTGATTAGCACTACTTCCTTCAGTACCTCAGTATCAGCACATGCTAACTATGTAATTGATTTTCAGTTTTTCTTTTGTTGTCGTTGTTGTTTTTTTGCTTTGTTTATTCAGACAAGTCTTACTGTGTATTTTTAGAAAATCCTGGTTATCAGCGAGTCACACATATCCACACAGCTCGGTTTAGCCTCAAGGCTTTGCTGTTTCCCTGCTAAGCTGCTCCATGAGCTTTGCTTTGAGCCCAGATTTTTGTGTCTTGACGTAAGCTCTCCAACAAATGACACATTTTAAATGTTGTATTAAGCTAAAAGAGACAGAATTTGAGAGAAAAAACAATTAATTTTAACTGACCTGTTAGTCATCAAACTGATTTAACTCCTGGTGGATGACAGAATTAAGTCTGACTTGCAGAAACCTGGAGATTCGTGGTATGAAACCTATCTGTAAAGAGTCTGATTGACTGAAGAGAGGAAAGAGCTCTCAGAGCTACCATCATCCATCAGTTCTGATGTTTTTCTGCTGCTGCTTTTGAGTTGGACTTTTCACTTTAATTATTACATTTTGCCAGAAGATGGATGGTGGGGTTTTTTTGTCTTGGAAGCTACGTCCATCTTTTATATAAAGTGCATGATGCACTCAGGCAGCTGTAGCCAGGAACTATCTGCTTCAACTCCACCAGTTAAAGTCACTGAGCTGAACTTCTTGATCCCTGTGTGTTCCAGCTTTAGCCAAAAGATTCAATCTGTGAGACTCGTTTTAAATATTTCACTTACCATGACCCATCAGCATGGCCGTGAGTTCGATCGACAGAAAGATAGTCGCCTGTTCTTTTGTCTGAGGTGAACAATTTCCATAGTTTTCAAGTCCTCAGAGCTTCTTCCAACATTTCTGGTGATGCCAAATAAAACTCAGTGTAGATCGCTCCTTTTATTTTAACCAGTTTTTATTAAATAATAACAACTTTCTCTCTTGGCCACAGATAGATGTACTGTAGCAAATCTCTTAGGTAGAAAAACGTTATTAGCAGAATTGAACACACACACACACACACACACACACACACACACACACACACACTGCACACATGTCAGAAAGGACAAGAAGGAATCCCAGTGGCAAATGGGAACCACTAGGAAAGCCGCAATCATGAAAGACAAGCCTGGGAAGTCAGCTGAATGGGAAGACCAAGATCCAGGCAATCAACAATGACAAAAAAAGTGCTTGTGTAGACCTACCCCCTGCTGGTCATCAGATACTTTGCTGGGACAGCTGGCCAACAGTTTAGATAGAATTCACTGATATCAAGAAAATGCATGCAAGCACAGCATCCTTAGACTGCGTGCTAAGGAGAAGGAAGGAGGCTGAGTGACTAGTGAGTGTTAGAACCACTGTCCAGGAAACAAAAAAAGATCCATGAATACATTAGGAAGATAGCCATAACTAATCACGTTTTGTGAATATCTCAGGCAGCAAAAACACAAGAAAGAAGAAGAGCAAGAAGAGAACCATCATGAAAAGACAGGTCTCTTCACAGCATGTACCAGATAGAAGGAGTGGCTGGTGTTGAAATAATCTATAAATGGCTGGACAAAGCTGGGCTAAAAGACAGCAGAGAGACAATAATCATGGCAGCACAGGAACAAGCTCTAAGCACAAGCTCGATAGAGGCTGGGGTCTACCACATCAGGCAAGACCCCAAGTTCAGATTGTCCAAAGATGCCCCTGAGACAATCCAGCACATAAAAGCAGGGTGCAAGATGCTAGCAGGGATGGCATACATGGAACGCCATAACCGAGTGGCTGGCATAGGAACATCTGTGCCGAGTACGTCCTGGAAGTCCCAGGTCAACATGGGATATGCCTCCTAGGGTGGTTGGGAATGACTGAGCTAAGATCCTGTGGATACTTCCAGATAGAGACCAGCCGGACAAAGTAGTGGCGGACACTCAAGGTCCCAGGCCTCTGGTAGAGGATCCGATTTTGAAGGATAAAGACCTCCTGTTACAGCTAAAATCAAGACTATATCCATCTTTCATATTACTCTGTCAAAGGGAGGTTGCTTTGAAAACTTGTGGAGGGTGGCACAAGGTGTTTGAAACTTGTAAAGAATTCACTTTAACTAGTAGTTGCCTCACATTTAAAACCCAAATCGTAGTTGTGTTCCATTATTAGTTTGATAACTCAGTGATAGCTGGGATCTCAAGAAAACTATGGGTCCCAGAAAATGGTGCGAAGCTCACTGTAGTATTCATAAATAACTAGCTCTGAGTCACAAGGTTCAGTTACGTTTGGCAAGGCTTCACGAAACCCAAAGATAAAACGACTTTTAAAAAATGCAAATGAAAGACCAACGTCAAAAATACATGTAGGAGCAGCACCTCATTATCAGCAGCTAACTTCTATTGAGCAGGAAGTTAGTTGACTTAACTTTAGTGGGAACGAATCAGGACCAAATGTCAGTCAGATGAAATCATTTTCATACTTCTCTAACAAAACAAGGTCTGTTTGGAGAAAGGAGGGGATTTACCCTTTGTTTTCTTAAAGTTAGTGCTGGATATATGAAGGGAGCCTCCGCAGACACAGCTGCACAGCACTGAGGCAGAGCGATATGGTGAGAATTAATCTGTTCACATACGAAGAAATTTAAGATAATGATACACCCGGAACCAGATTAAATATTTAAACTGATTTAATCACGCTGTGCTATGTAACCACATAACATCAAATTTAATCAATGCTTCTAAAAACCTCCCCATGATAATTTAGGACATCATAGCGTAGTGGTCTGTGATGGAAAGGAAAATAAAGTCAATAAAAATTGTCATGTTATGAATTTGTAATCACGCCTGTGCTCATCATAGTTTCTCTTGAGTAATGTCTTGAGCTCAGCCTTCAGTCAGAATGGCCTCACATTCATCCATAGCAAACACTCAGAGGATTTTCTGTCCTAGAAAAGCAGCACAGATTGATGGTACCGTTTGTGGTTTGCTGGTTATTATTAAAGTTGTTTTTTTTAGCTGTTACTATCATTTTTATTTCTTTTTTTGGCCTCAGTGTTGCCACTTTTGAATTTTCACTCTCTGAGAGTCAAGGGCTCCAGAACATGTTTTTTTTTAATCGAGAAAATCATTCTGACTCGGGGCCCTTGTCTTCTGTTGTCTTTAGCATGAGGGCTCGCATATTATAACACCAAGGTAATTAGGCATAAACTCTCATCATAAATATATGTGCACTGCCTCTCCAGTAGCTGATCCTTAATGTGGAACATTTCACTTTGAATAACGTAGCCCTTCAGCTTGGAATTGCTTGTGGCTTTTGTGAAGAAACTCTTAAATTAAGTTGGCTTACATGCAGCCATGAGACATCTCATGCATTTACTACCAGTGCCAAAACAAATCTCGGGGAAACGGGTGGAAGTGCACAGGGTGCTGGGAAAGAAAGAGGAAATTTTTATCAGTTATTGTTAAAATGGCCATGTATGCTGAATTAGATTCTCAACTTCATGCACGGTTCCCATGTACAGATCACATGTAATGCATGAACTGTAGTGTTCGGGCATAAATCTGCTAATAGCGGAGATAATTGTCCAAATAAGCAAGTGGATGCTGTGTGGCTACACACTCCTCTGAGGCACCGCTACTGGTGTGCAATACTGCAGATTTTAGTATCAATCTGAGACCAAGTAAATTCAGAGCCAGTACAGCCAAAATTATAAAGGCAGCTTATGCAGGGGAGAGCAGTGTGTCATGATTTATGAGATGAATCATCATCAATTTGCAAATTCTGAATACATCTTAATGACAACTAAATCACCGTTATTGTTACATGAGCTACCTGGTTATTCTTTGCCTCTCTGAAAGGACTGTGACAGTGAGCTCTGACGCCGTGCTGACAGTCTGGGTATGACTGAGGAATTTCCTTCACCTTCTCATTTCTTTTGCTGCTTGTTCTGGGACCGAGTTCTATTTTTTGTGGTCTTTCATGTCTTTATATAAGTTGCCAGTGTTGCCACTGTGTAGACTTATCTTCCAACATGCATGATGTTTGCAGTGTTTTCATTTACAGCTGTAAAGTAGTTCCACGCGTTGCTCCGCTTTCTCACTTACTGCCGCATGGCTCTTCTTGGTGTCACCGAGTCACATGATCGCTGGACAACTAAACACAGCAGAGCAGGGAGGAGGGAGCAGATCAAAGTGTGCCCGCGTGAGAGGTCGTGTGTAAGCAAACTAAAGCAGCAATCCGGTAACACTAGTATCGATCCAATACCAGCAGTGGCATCGATAACGGGCATAAGCGCTGTAACATCATCATAAGCTGGTTTATTAAAATATGAATATGAGCATGGTCATCAAGGAGGGGCTATAGACTATATGGCTGCGTAACACAAATGCACATAATTAGTTTAGTTTACTATATTAGTTAATAATTAGTGCTGATAATTAGTTTAAAAAAACCTGCATATTAGAAACTAGAATTTGACTCACCCAAAGCAAATCAGAGGCTTCTTCAAAAGTTGTAATGGTCAAAATGCACACAAACAGTCACAGATCCACAGATAAAGCTCAGCGAATCTAATCAGTGGAGGTGAAGCCTAAAAAACGGCCACCTGTTTTTAGGCTTCACAGCCTGTACAGATGAGAAAGAAAAGCTTTCTCAGGACTCTCTGCAGTCCTGTGAAAGACCAAGTACACTCCACAATTCAGTAGCTTGTAGACCATCTTTAGCAGAAAACTTAAAATAATAATTTCACTGAAGTTTGCAGACATATGGTTCTGTCTGATTATCCTGCCACAGCATTTCAATCGTTCACGATGCTCTTTTGTAGAATTCCTGCTGTGCTTGGGATCATTGTCTTGCTGCACCTTGAGACAACTTTAGCTGTCCAACAGTTGGCCTCACATTTTACTCATGTCACCGATTCATTGTCAAACATTGATTTGATTTGATTTGATCTGCAAGTTGCCAGGTCATGTGGCTGCAATGTAAGCCCAAATCATTATCCCCCCACCGCCATGCTTAGCAGCTGAGGTATCAGGTTTTTGTGCTGATATGCTGTGATATACTTTGATTTGCTGTGATATCATGTGCCGTCTCCACTTTTGTATCATCAATCTAAAGAAAATTGCTCATGTGGTCTGTTCTGATGCAGCTTTGCACATCTAAGCTTTACAGCAACGTTCTTTTTATAGGCTAGAGGATTTCTCCTGACAAACCTTCCAAACATGCCATACTTTTTCAGTCTTTCTCTTGTTGTACTATCATAACATGATAACTGAGGCCTGTAGAGTAGTAGTTCTGTTTCCAATTTTAGCTTTCAAGTCATGTTTTGTTCAGAGGACTTTGTGTCAGTGCAGTTCAGGTCAGGTCCCATGCTACTAAATTATAAAAACCACTTCTAGCCAACTGTAACTACTCACTGATTAAGGCCAGAATTTACATTCACCTTAAGTCATGCTTGGATTTGAGGTCATTGCATCCTTTGACTCCCAGCTGATCTGTCTGTTGACCTCGAAACACTAAAGCCTTACTGGCCCAGAATCTGGGGTATCAGTTCAGTTCATACCGTACAGTCAATTCGTTTGTGAATTTTCTGGTGCAGAGTCTTAGCCTGTACTTGATGTTCTATCTGTGTGTGTGTTTATGTTTGAGAATGGATGATGAATTGCAAATGTAAACACAAATGAGGACAGAGAAATAAATATACTGAATTTATTTATTTGTTTTTTTAATAAAGTCTCTTTTGAGCATTTATTAGTTTCTTGTGACTTTGTTTTCTGGCCTAAATACAGTGGATCTAAATGCTTTGCTTAATGGTAATGGTTATGTCAATTACACACACTTATTGAGCCCAAACGCCTCACATGGACAACTCATTAACACCTTTAAAAGGGCAACCATCCAACTTGTAACGTTGAGGCTGGCGTCCCCACTTTATCTCGTTAACCTACTTCTTGGCGTTCCTGTGGGAAAACTTGTCTTTTTTTCCTCTATCAGCGCTCTCTCTGTCTCACACACACAGAGTGAAATTTGATTATTTAATGTCCTCAAAAGATATTAGGACAAAATTAAAGGAACGCAAACCTCTCCTCTATCTCGTCTTGATCTATTCTAAGGTCACGTTGTGGATCAGATGATGTTTTCATGCAAGCGACTCGGTGTCTGTAGTTTAGGACGCTGATGTTGTCTTGCGGTTGAGAAGGAGATGAGGAATTATTGAAGAAGACCAAGCGAGAGGAAGTGGAAATATGTGGGAAAAACAGTGGAAATTTGAGAAGCTACGTGGAGTATAGGTAGTCTGGCTTATTGAAATGTGCACACTGCAGGCAGCTACTAATTGGATAAAGTTGCTCTAATAATATGTACAGTAGTGTTCGTGTGAATCATTTCCTGGCACAAAGCTGAACTATATATGAACCTGAATGTTTCCCTTGTAGTGCCGTTCATCTGTCTAGATTGAGCTGTGGTGTAACTGAAACGCTCCTCAAGCTGCGTAGATACGACACCTCCAAAAATGTATTTGTGAAGCAGTGGAAGTTGCTGCCCCTTGATTGCGTTCAATAATTAACCGTTCTCTGCCCTCTGGCTGTGTCCCAGAATACTTGAAGACAGCCTGTGTGCGCAACCACTCAGTCAAAAACCTGGCCTTGACCCGTCCGATTAGAGAGGACTGTCAGTCTACGAGCATTACATCAGAACATCTCTAAGAAACTTCACTCAGGTTTTGGACAGCATCACAGTACAGAGACTGCAGTTTCAGGACCTTAAAATTTGGGGGCAAATATCTGGTACTATGAATATGGAGCTCAAGTTGACATAAAATGATTGATGCTTGAAAGATATCCCGATGTCTGATCTCTGACAGCAGATTTGGAGGCCTGTAGGAACCACAGTTTTTCGTGCAGGGGTCTGAGATTTTGTTTACAGCCTCTCGTGAACAAGGCACATGATACTCTTTCAAACTGTCCAAATCAGTCAAAGGGCTTCACAGAAGGTAGAGCTTTTTAAAAATGGACACACTTTCATCTGAGTTTGATGTGTTAATCTCCAGATATGACACCGTTCCATTCATATGGATTCCAACATTCAAGCTTCAGATATTTTCCCGAGAAAATGTAGGGACTTTGCTCAAGTATTTTTTAAAACAATCCTTCAAAAAGTAAAAGATGCTAGATAAAAATGTACATTTTTACTGGTATCTTCAAAACTCATTTTGGGGTCTTTAAAAGTTCAGAAAGTTACACTGATGCTGTCGGTAAGTTTTCAAACTTTACTTAAGCATCAGAGTAAATTTTCCAGAAGAAAAATGGAGCAAATGTTGACACTGCAAAGAAACAGAGGAAATCACCATCGCACACAAAAAGCAGCGTGAAGAGAAAATAAAGCTCATGCGAACTGCCTGCTCGCCTTTTTAACTTCCTCTTTACCAAAACAACCACAGTCTCTTTAAACATTTGTTCAAGGAGACCAAGTTCCCTCCTTTATTCTTGAGTGACGGTTTGATCTACAGCCTCGATTTGTCAGACTGGATTTGAGCCACAGATCAAACTGACAGATAAGATCAAAGCTGGCAGCTCATAGATGCCAGATGCAGTTATGAAATGTGCTGCATTTGGCTGTTTTCAACCTTCTGACTGAGAACTGCTGCTCAGTATCTAAGAAATGTTTCCATTTGTTTTTAATAAAGTTGTTAACAGTTATTTTCTTTAGAATCTGATGCAGCACAGCTGAAGAGTGCTGTTTTCCATAATTGGCAGATCAGTTCATTTATTATTTCCTATTTAATTTAATTATTTATATGAGTTCCTAAAATTTCACTAAGTGAAACCTTTCTGATATGTAATTTAAAGTAGCACCATATCTCTTACTTGGTGTAAAACTCGAAAGTGTCACGGTTTGGCATGGCAGACCGTGGGGGGTGTAGTGAAGGAGGACCCAGGTGCGGTGCTCTGTGTGCGTTTATTTACAGTCTGTGGTACAAAACAACAATAAATCCCCGTGTTTTCCCCAGACCCGTGTCGTGTCCTCCTAGTGCTCTCTGCTCCCGTGTCTGCACTCCCGGTGCTCGCTGCTCTTCAGGCCTTCCACGCTCCTCCTGCGGGAAACAATAGCGGCAGCTGTCAGGACACTAAACAATGGCAGGCATGCACTTAACGACAAAACCTAGACTGGGTGACTAACGTGGAGTCTCAAGCAATGATCCCGCACCGGTGGGAGCTCCAAGACTCTCTTAAGTAGCTCCCCCGACGAGGCCTGATCAGCAGCAGGTGTGTGGCTTCGGGTGTGGCCAGTCCCCTAGCAGGGCCACACCCACCAGGCCTGACGGCGCCTATAAACGAGTGCTCAGACACACAGCCACCCACACACACATATGTACAAGCATAGAGAAGAAGGGGGAGCAACACCAAAAATACATAATAATATAACAGGTCCATGACTGCCCAGGAGTCCTGGGTCGCCCAGTCCCAGGACCCTGACAGAAAGATTCAGTTCCTGGTCGTCACTGTGGTATAAACATATCCAGTTTAGTACTGTAAAGTAAAATACAGTCCGCAAATACTGCTAACGGTTTGGCTTCAAGTCATAAAACTCTTCCAGAGTTTAAAATTTCTGTGTGTATGATCTTTGCTACCCTTTCCCCGTTTGTTCAGTTCGGCCTCATTACCTGCTGTTAGGGACTTAGGCAAAAATAGGCATCTTCCCTTGAGACAAATTAGTAAAATGCCACAGAACATTTTTGTCCAGAAAAGCCTCCAGAAAGCCTGGAGAACTATCGCTCATGACTAGGGATGGGTATTGATAAGATTTTCACGATTCCGATTCCATTTTCGATTCTGTTTAACGATTTGATTCTTTATCGATTCTTTTTTAAAAAGATGAATTGACAACAACACGAACCGGTTTTCGATACCCATCCCTACTCATGACCAGATAAAAATTACTTGGAAAATAAATAAATAAATAAATCGTCAAATTCCATGTTGTAGCGACGCAAACAAGGCGTCTAAGGCGTCGTAGCAACCACGCCCAGCATGAGAAAGTTGTGATAGATGTGGCAATCCCAGCCAACAGTGATATCAGAAAGAAGGAGCATGAGAAAATCAAAAAGTACCAGGGGTTGGAAGAACAACTGAAGGAGCTGCTGAAAGTAAAGTCCAAAGTGGTCCCAGAGGTACTAGGAGCTTTTGGAGCTTTGACCCCCAAACTGAAAGAGTGGCTCGATCCAATCCAGCAGAACTCGCAAACTCCCAGGCCTCTAGTAGAGAGTCCAAGCTTGAGGAACGCACACATGTATACACAACCCCCACAACAGGGAAAAGAGGGGAAATTACTATTCATAGATATGACAGAAAATAAGACAACACATACTAGGTCTCTTTTAATCAGAGAGGGGAGACTCCATTAAATGCCTGTCATCACTTACTATAAGTATAATAAGTGACCTCATCCATAACTTTCAGCCAAGAAAAATTGATTCAAACTTTTCATTTTGAGTCACATTATATTGGTTTTAGGCTAAAAAGCAGAATTGCTAGGATTAGGCAACAAAAGTTAAGTTTAAAAGGCTAAAATCTATCTTCCCATGACAATTGAGAGTTTACACGAGAGAGTACATTCACTTGTTCACACGACTGCTGCTAATGGGCTGAGGACTGTGTGTGTGCTAATATTTTTTGTGAATGTGTCTGACACTAACTGACTGCAGTCAGAGAACATGCTTCATGTTCATGTTTTGCTCTTGAACAATACCATATATGTAAGCACAGGAAGTGAGCTTTTCTTTGTAGTGATAAGCAGCATAAACAACATGTTTGTGAACCATTCTTAAGATGCAGAATGAAACCAAATCCAAGTCAGATCAAGGAAGGAGTTTATATGCAGTTGTAGAACTAGGCTTGGATTTGTTTATCATGGCATTAATAGGGATTAGATAGTGTGTGTAGCTTTCACATTCAGAGTACTGGGATTAGCAGGGTTTTATTTTGAATCAGAAAGAGCAATGAGATAAATTTCTGTTGGACGGAGAGCTATTGAAGGATTTAAACAAAACAATAGAATTAAAATAAACTTAATGAATGTCTAAACTTCCTCAAAGACAGTAGGGACAGCTTTGTGTGCCGGAACATGAGAAATTTATTTTTTGAAGAGACAAAAGTTAAAATTATTTTTATGATATTGTTTTTCTACCTACTTGCAAAAAATGAGTGTGCTCAGAGGAAAGCCCAAGAGCGACACCACAGACTCTTTAGCACGTTAAATATTAAAGTCCATGAAAGTAAGTTAT
This sequence comes from Pundamilia nyererei, assembly GCF_000239375.1. NCBI lineage: Eukaryota > Metazoa > Chordata > Actinopteri > Cichliformes > Cichlidae > Pundamilia > Pundamilia nyererei. Next base: position 2,429,384 of record NW_005187433.1, on the reverse strand, counting down.
AAAAAGACTGAACAACTACGGCTTTCCAGGAGAGAGACTGTTTTCTCTAAAAAGAAGGTGGCAGCACTTCTTACATTTGCTAAGTTGAATCCGAACAAATCACAAGACTTCTGGAACAATGTTATTTGGACAGTTGAGACCAAAATGCCACAATGTATATCTTCATGTTTGGTAAAAACCAGACATGGCAGCGCCTTCAACACCTCAAATCAAATGTCAAGCAGCTGGTGGAGCTGGTGGTGATGATTTGGGCTTGTTTTGTAAACACAAGACTTCGGGCACCTTGCAGTCACTGATTCAACCATAAACACCTCTTCCTATTGGACAATAATCCCAAGCACGTGAAACCTAAAAGATAATCTGTTCACCTGAGCCTCAGGTACCTTGGTGTGATCTTTGATTCTGCCATGTCCCTAGAACAACACTCTCGCCAGTTGATTAGGAACTGCCCTTTTCAGCTAAGAAACATCTCCAAACTGCGAACTTTGCTGTCTAAGTCTGAGTTAGAAATGGTTATTTATGCTTTTATTTCATCTCGCTTAGATTATTGTAACAGCCTTTTTCTTTGTTTGAGCAAAAGGAATCTTGACCGTCTCCAGTTAGTCCAGAATGCTGCTGCAAGGCTTTTAACTAAGACATGAAAAAGAGAGCACATTACACCAGTGTTACGTTCATTACACTGGCTTCCAGTACATTTTAGAATTCATTTTAAAATCTTGGTACTGACTTTTAAAGCTTTGAATTGTGATGCCCCTGCCTACATTTCTGATCTTTTAGAACCCCACGCTCCCTCTCGCAGCCTGAGATCATCTAATCAAAGGCTGTTGGTAGTCCCACGAACTCGTGTTAAGACCAGAGGTGATAGATGTTTTAGAGCGGTGGCCCCCAGGTTGTGGAATGCTCTCCCTCCATCATTACGTTGCCTTGATTGTATTTATTCTTTTAAAAAGCAGCTTAAGACTCATTTATTTAGATTGGCTTTTCATTAGATTTGTGCTGTGTGTTTGATTATTAATGTATTTTATGTATTTCTGTTTTATATTACTGTGAAGCACTTTGTGGTTTTTATCCTGTGAAAAGTGCTATATAAATAAATTGATTTGATTTGATTTGATAATGTTCCAGTCCAGAACTCAGCCCGAGTGAAATGCTTTTTGGGGACATCTCTCTTAAGGTCCTTAAGAGAGATGTCCCGAAGTAAATTTCCACAGTCCTCAATGAGCTAAAGCAAAGAAGAGTGGGACAAAACAAAAAATGTAAGAGATTAAAAGTTTTACAGAAAGTGGCAATTCGATCCTCATAAAGTGTTCCATTTTTATGTAAGATTGTGACTTTTTTCACGTCTTTTTTCAAAGGTTTTAGTATCCTAAACTGTAATTTTACCACTGATCCTGGTCTTTGTTGCCTTTTTGGCACCAAACTGTTCCTCCTGAGCTTTAGACTAACACAAAAGCAAATTGTTGCTACAGTTGCCTTTCCTCAGATGCATATTTGCCAGTGACAATTAATTGTTTATAAGTGTAGATTTTGAGGATATGTTAATAGTTTGTTTTTTACCCCACACACTGTCAGTATGTATTTATTTGTATGCCCGTTTCCTTGAGTCAGATCCTCAGAGCTTGAGCGTGGTTTTGCCAGATACTCACGCTGATCCCTCTACTGGCTTCTGAGTGATAGGCATCTCTTCCATGACTGTGTGACAGACGGACAGAGATAGAGCTGTGTTTGAACAGTAAACAAACTTGCTGTACCGAAAACACACAAAAAAGAGAAGAGCAGAAGCTAACAGAACATTTCTGTTTGTCTTTCTCCCATTGCCTCCTCACCCGGGGCATGCCTCCACATTGGACTCAGTGTATGCCTCTGTGTGTGTGTGTGTGTGTGTGGTCATTGTGGCGAATGATCTGATAAGAAGGAGCTAATCCTGTTGAACCTCTGTGGTCGGTCACCAGTCTTCACTCAAAAGGGAAAATTAGATGTTGTGCCTCTCCAACTGCATGTTTTTGGGTTTGTGACTCGTACTGTGTTTGAATGGAAATGATAATTTACTCTTTAACTACAAGCAAACTGATATTTAGATGTATACTCATCTGAGACTTTATTAGGTTGACCTTGCTGGTACTGGGTTGGAGCTTTTTACCTTTAGAGCTAGCTTAAATTCTTAATGGAATAGATTCAACAAGGTGCTGGAAACATCCCTCAGAGATTTTGGTCCATATTGAAATGATAACATCAAATAGTTGCTCCAGATTTCCTAACTGCACATCCGTGATGCAAACCTCCCATTCCACTACATCCCAAACATGCTCTATTGGATCGTGATCCAGTGACTGTGGCAGTCATTTGAGTATGTTGTATTCAAGAAACCAGTTTGAGAAGATCTGAGCATGACATAACAAATTGTCCTCCTGGAAGCAGCCATTGCAAATTGAGTACTCTGTGGACACAATGGGATGTACATTGTCAGCAATAATACTCAGATAGGCTGTGGTGGCTAAATAATGCTCAGTTGGTACTAAGGAGCCCAAAGTGTCCCGAGAAAATACCCCCCCGCACCAATACACCACCAGCACCTGAACTGTGTATGCAAGCCAGGATGAATCCATGCTTTCATGTGGCTCACACCTAATTTTGACCCTACTGTCTTAATGTTGTTGTGACTCAATGAATTAGAGGTGGTTGGGCAGAAAATTCCCATTAGATCAGCGTTCTCCAAAATGATCAAAATAGCACAACATAACAACCGTGCCACATTTAGGTCACTAAAATCTTTTTTTTGTTCGATTCCGATACTCCGTTTGAACTTCACCAGGCTCTCTCCAATGCATTTAGGCGTCTACATGCCTAAATGCATTGACTTGCTATCATGTGGTTGGCTGATTGGATAGTTGGGTTAGTGAACAGTTGAAAAAAGTGGCCTGTGCGTACATGATGCAGCTCATGTCCACTGCCTGAACTAGCTTTCAGAACAAAAGAAGAGAAAACAATCCAATACACAATGTGTTTGGGATCCTGTATCATCACTCTGCCTCTCGTTGTCAGCCACAGCTCCAGTTGACTGATACTGCTGACAATTATCAGACTCACCATTATGACTCATGTGAAAAGGTTGGATAATCGTCACCCCTGGACGGACTTGCTTTGGGTACTCAATTAGAAATATTTTCTCTCTGAGCTGCAGAGACATTAGTAAATACCATTAGCTGAGTTCAGAGATAAAAACCAGGACATCACATCAGTTCTAAACTTAGGCAAACTGGTTTTCATCATATAGAAACTAAGTACCTGAAAACTGGGACTTTTCATTTAATTCTTTCAAAAATATTTTGCTGTTTTAGTTACTTTGAGAAGCAGGATGAGAATGTAATTTCATTTTATATATGTGAGAGTATCCACACTATATATCCATAATAATATACCAAAGGTTTCCATTAACACAAGGCTGGTTAATGAGGAAATGTCAATCGAGCGGCAGTTTTTAATGTTACTGCATTATCTTTCAACTACAATCTTTGGGAACTTAATCATCAAATGCCAAAAATGACTTGATGATGCTCTTTAAGTAGGTTTCTTTTGGCTGTACGAAGTATTCACTCTGACAATATTTCCAAAAGCACCACAATGTGCTTTATAAATGGACTGGCTTTGTGATTATAAGTAATCTTTACATGTGTTGGTTGATATCTACAGTTAAAAGCCTGATAAATGTATGTTTCTACATAATTTGGAAACAGTAGAAGTATCCCAGCTGCCTTCATTTGGAATATAAACATATAAATGTTGCTGCTGTTTTGTTCGGCTTGCTTCAGTGGGTTGCAAACACACCAGTGGAGCCAGACATGCACACTAAATCACAAAATATCTTCACTTGTGCTATGTAGAGCTTTTTTATTTTTATTTTTATTTTGATTTGTACTCTAAATAAACGGTCCTTGCAAAAACAAATGCTACAATTCTCCCTTTTCCATTTTGAAGTATTTTCTCTGTTTGCTCCCTTTCTCCCATTCCCCCGTCCTCCCTCTTTTCCAGGGGAACTTTGTGCCTTGCTTTGACAGCAGTTCCCCTTTTTTCTGATTTCCCATGCCTTCTTCCTCTCATATTCCCACCGACTTTTCCACAAAAGCTCTCCTCTGGTGGTTTCTGCCAGCAGAGCTATGATACATTTGTGTTTGCCTTGACCTCAACTCATCCTTCAAACATGGAACTTAAAATTTCACTCTATATGACATACAGTAAGTGACATTAGCCGTTAGAAACAGAAGCACATTTACAGTGGGGTGAAAAAGAAAGTACTCCATCTTTCACTTCTAAGGTTTTATGTATCTGAGCATAATTAAAAAAAAGAATCGCTGACCTCAGATGACCAGAATGACATGATATATTTCATCATATCAGTGTTTTTTTTTTTTTTTTTAAAAGTAAGGCAAAATGCAGAAGCAGTGTGTGAAAAACTAACTACACCTTTACTGCTTCCACAGGAATTAAGAGAGTAATCATCATCAGCAAGTGTGGCCATCTCTATTAAAGCAGAAGTTTTGGCAGTTTGCTGTTCTGGTGTGCGTTAACACAATGTAGGAAAGACATCAGCAGTGATGAATGAGAAGCCATTGGAGCTCAGTCAGGGAATGGTTATATGGCCATTTCTTCCATTACTCTATTGTGAGTTGCATTCTTCCTAGAAGTGGACATTCCAGCAAATTCACACCATGGTCAGATTGTGCAGTGCTCAAAGAAACTCCCAAAAAAGTTTTTGATAATACAATTGGAAAATATTGCACAAGTATGTCTTGTGTCCTTTGGACATACAAGACTAGTGTATAGATGTCTGTATATAATGCAACTAAAACCCAGAATATCAAGACAAATACCTCATACCACCACCATGCACAGTGGTGCTGGGGTGACTACAGGACCTGGGCTCCTTGCAGTCATTGAATCGACCAAGAACTCGTCTGTATACCAACGTATTCTAGAGTCAAACGTGAGGCAATCTGTCTGACAGCTGAAGCTTGGCGTACCTTGAGCTATGCAGCAGAACAATGACCCAAAGCACAGCAGCAAATCTGCGAGAGACAGTCCAGATCAGCTGAAATGCTGTGGCAGGACAGCACAGCATGTCCACAAACCTCAATGAACTGGAGCAATGCAGTAAAGAAGAGTGGGCCAAAATTCCTCCTGAACGAGAGACTGATAAAGTCGTACAGCAAATTATTACTTCAAGTTTATGCTGCTGATCTACTGAATCACAGGGAGGACTTAGTTTTTCAGACACTGCTTCTGGCTTTTTGGGTCAGTGTTTTTTAAATAAATAATGACATGTGTGTTGTTGTGCATCCAAGGTGCTAAATAATTTTAGATATGTATACATATAAACACACATAAAACCTTAGAGTTAAAAGAGGGATACTTTCTTTTTCACATGACTGTATGTACTGTATGTACAGGCTGGGGTGCTTCCCTTTGACCTCTGCTGAAGGGAGAAAAATCGCTAAAAAGAATTCATCTTCCATGATTAGCATGGGAAAAAAAATAGGGCTTTTAAATGACCTCATTTACCATGTCAGCTTTCTTTCTGCCTCTGCCTATAGCATTGTAGATGTGAAGTGTATATGAAGTTTACTTTAAGACTGTCTGACTTAAGGCTTAACTAACGTGTACTAAAGGCACCTCTGTCTAATTTTCAGATTGTCCTTCCTGCCAAACCGGAGCTACAGCGACAATGGACGGACAATTCTGGCCAATGAGCAGGAATCCCAGGACTCTCTTGGACCTCTATGAGGATGACTATTTTAAAAACAGAACTGTGATGAACCTTGAGGTGGACTTCCTCAAATAATAGTGATCGTGTCCCTTCTGGATATTCGAGCTATGATAATGCATCATCATTGTCTGATTTACTTTACTTACTGGTCCTGTCCATGGATCTCTAAAGATGTTCATTACTCAAGTGTGGAGCATCAGAACGGACTTGTTTGTTATAAAATAGTTGGATCAAGGAACTGTGCAAATGTTTCCAGGCATGCTCTTATTATAAAGCCCAAAGAACTAGTCTGGATCCTGGGATCAGCGAACTGCAAGCCCATCCATGTTAACATAATGTGAGACTCATTAACCTAACTTAAAACCACAAGCTGTAGCAGAGCTACCTGCCTGCTGCTCATACAAATGTTTGTTCATATAAGAATACGGCTTCTTTTACAGTACTGCTTTCTTTTCCTGTCTTTTACCAGCATAAACTAAACAGCTAAGGTGGCACTGGAGTATGACACAGAGTTTTTAAAAAGGACTTCATAATTTCTGTTTTTCATTTCTAATCCTGCTGTGAACAAAAACACCAAAGACTGAAGACATGGACATTTTTGATTGATTTCTCCCAGGAAAGGCATCAGCGGCATCATGCAGTTCAAACAGTGCTGAAGCACCTGCATAACGTTTTCATGGAACATAAAACATGGCCGGACTTTTGTATGCAGGCCAGCCGCAAAGTTGAAGTGTAGCTTTACGCCAATGTGAAAAAATGTATGTCAAAACATTTATCGTGGTTTTCATCGTTCTGCAGAGAATGACGGTGATCTGTGTTGGAGAATATGCTTTACTTTTGTAAATTTATAAGATAAACTTCTGTAACAAAGCACTGAAAGTTCAGGCGCATTGCCATAAATGTGTCTGAAAAAGTGAAGGTTTCAGGAATGTGAAGAAAAATCCGCTCTGGTGTTTGTGCTTGTGAATGAGTCCAGTTTCCTGTATTCTTTCATGTAAATAAGGCTGCTGTGAAACATGAAGAGAAATCACTGGCGCATACAGTCACCGGCCACTTTGTTAGGTACATCTGTGAAACCACCTGTAGGTGCAAATATTCAGTTAGTTAATCACATGGCAGCAATTTATATTTACACATAGTCAAGACAAACTGCTGAGCTCTGGAGGAAAAAGAGGGTCCAACCTTGTACTAACAAGGCATAACTAATCAAGTGGCCAGTGACTGTAGTTGGATGAATAAGACACTTTGAAACAAGAAGCAGTCTCACATATCAAAAAATAGATACAACAGCAATATATTAGAACACCAGAAGTAATTTCTAGTAGCCAAAGCTTAGTGTATGCAGGTCAATGTACAATTTACAAACTGAGCCAGCTGTACATGGATCAGGATCAGGAAATACCTGCAACCTTCTGTCACATATTCAGTTTATCTCAGAGCTGGGCCTTAAATCCTGCAAACCTTTCTCAGTCATGTATTTCATTATGTGTGACTTAAGGAAAGTTAAAAAAATCTTGCAAAATTTTACTGAAACAGGAGAAAATCTTTTCAGCCAACATTCACCAATTATAATTTAGAGAAGTAGAAGACTTTATGTCAGTGAAGCACAAATAAGTACATGTATATACCAATATAGCGACTCACAGGGTGCTTTATGAGCTATAGGTATTACACTGCCAGTGCTGGGTTGGACCCCCTTTGCCTTCAAAATTGCCCTAATTCTGTGTCAAAGATTCAACAAGGTGGTGGAAACATTCCTCAGAGAAATTTGGCCCGTATTGACATGATGAAGTTGCTGGAGATTTGTTGGCTGCAAATCTGTTATGTTGTAAGGTAAAGACCTACAATAATACAGAGAAAAACCCAACCAGGTGACCCCCTGTGAGGAAACAATTGGCATCAGTGGGAAGGAAAAAACACAGAGAAATACATACACATAGCATATCAGACTTGAATACACTCACTGGAACAAAGTCTGACAATTGCTCATATAATCAATTGCCCTCCCTGTTAGATGTCATGTTTCACAACATGAAAAAAATATCAGCAGCCTCGTGCTTGCATTTACAGAAGCACTGCATCTGCTGTAGATTGTAATAAATTCAGGATCGGGTTTATTTTGCACAAAGGCAGTTTTCAGCTGAGGTGGGTATGAAGGTGTGGAATTTCACAAATGAAGAATAACAGACTTGGAGCTTTTGAGTTGCTTGATCAGTGGACTGATCAAGTGGACTGTTTTAAAGGCAAATTAGGTGACTTTTGACCACTAGAGGGCAGAAACACTGTAAAACAACCTCAAAGAGCCCTTCAGTGGGATTTACAACTCAATGTTAAATCTACGCTGTAACTTACTTACCTAGGTATGTGCTAATGCAGCTTGTAATGACTGTAATTTGCCTATTCCAGCACCATCTAGTGTTTCATTAGAGAAACTGCAGAACAGCTGCACAGCCTGCAGCCCAGGCTCTACATAAATTCATTGCATAAGCCTAAATCAGACTTTAAGGGAGTACCTGTAATTACCTATTAGTACTAATTTTGTCTAATTGAACATATGAAAACAAGTTGATGTGACATAGTGCCTACATTTAAAAACAACAACTAAAAGCAGTACAGTTTGGCACCACTGGTGACTCCTTTACATTTTCCAGACTCCTTTGATTCCAAGGTTTATTCTAAGTTTAGCCCACATGTTGTCTGTCTAAGTTGGTCTCCATCTATCACAGCGCGTTTTGAGTTTGACTTACAAAGGCGTGAAGCTATTATCCGCCTACTGTCTGTCATCACTAATATCTGCGTTATATTGTCCTTCTGCATTTAAAGCATCAGTTAACACCTCTTCTTTCTTTTTCTTCTCAGTTCACAGCCTCCATGTATTTCATGTTTATTAGACGTGATAAAGATGCCAAGAAATGAAAGCATTTTAAACATTTTGACTTCCAATCTGCAACAAGGTGTAAACAAAAATTTATAGATTTGTCATATAAGGCTCATATGTTGCACATGTTAACAAAGAGCGGTTTATTTACACATTGACTCTGCACCAGGCAACATTAGCGTTTTTGGCCACCTAACAGAATAACATCCAATAGACAAGCTCCTTTTAGCTCTGTTTCTTTAATATAGTCCATCTGATTGCTGAAATCATTAAGATCCATCTTCTGCTGGAAAGAAAATACACATATATGGTCCTTAGAGTCTGTAGTTTAAGCAGATTGTCCTCTTTCCCCCAGATTTTGGCAGGGGGAAGCCTATTGTAGTATTTGTGCCTTCTATTGAATGTTCACTTGTCTCAAATTGAGCTCTGTGATGTGATCCTTTCTTCAGCAAGCCGGCATGAGAAAGCAGGCTCTCTGTGAGGCTGAAGCATTTTTAACAAGCTTTCATTATTGTTGGAGGTGGTAGGCAGTAATTACACACAAAGCCCCTCATCAGAATCCTGTTTGGTAACAGCAAACCTGAATATCTCCAATCATTCCCAGTGCTGCTAAAAAAAGAAAAAAGAAAACAAATGACTTAGGTTGGGAGTTTGCTGGCCGTTAACTAAACGGTGAATTCATTATATTGTGAGCCTTCTCACAACTCTCTGACTCCGCTGCAATCCTTCTGGGATTATAGCCTGTCCAAGACCTGGAGATCTCAAGGCTCTGGCTCATATAGCACCACAGTGCCAGAGCTGGACCCGGTCTTCTAAAAACATTTGGCTCGAACATCATTTTTAACCTAACAAGACATAGATTTATACTTCCATCTATGGTACTGAAAAAAAATAATGTTGACTGCAATGGAGATGTTTTTGTTTCAGGGTCTGATCTCTTATAGCAAACAGGCCTGCACAACGCAAAACAATTTGTTTGAGGATATAAAATGTGGTACCTCATCATGGGGGTTTATCACTCTTTCCACATGGAGGCAAGATCTTAGAGTTAACTTCAAAGCACGGCCCCAAGAGCCACTTTTAGGTGTGTCTCAATCATTAGGAAGCAGTCCCACATGGTTCCTATTGGAAAAACTTAAATAAGCTAGCTGTAAGCAGTACATTAAGCTTATTAGACATGCTCCTGCTCAACCAACCTGTTAGTCTCAACCAACAAGTATTTTCTTTCATAACACCAAAAAAAAAAAGAGTTTGAAAATTCCTTCAGTGAAGCACAAATCTTACTTTAACATGCAGCAAGTTTTACTCATCGTGTACATCGAGTTGTAGCGGGCTCTCTACTGCCCCCTGTTATCAGAGCTCAAAACAAATCCCACTGGTTGGGCAAATTTGTAGGTAATTTCTATTGGGAAAACTGCGCTAAAGAACAGTGCATAGCCACAACCAGCACCACCCGGGCCTGTCTCAAACGCAAACAGTTGTTTCTTCAAGCCAAGTAAAAGATGAGCAGAAGACATCCAGCTGCGCAGCAAAAACTAGTACCGACACACGGTGCTACTTGGAATACAACAGATGAGCCAGTTCAGGTGAGGGGGTTTGTTTTTCCCCATTAGTCTTATAAAGCGACGGATTGTAGATGTCTTTAATGGATTTGAAAGTTTAGAAAATGACTGGTGCAGGGCAGAGAAAAATTGGATGGGAATAAAGAAAGCAGAAATCAGAGACTCTCATAGACTTCCTGCTTAATACCACCAGATGTCGTCGCAACCCTACTAACTGTGATGGGCTTTTCTATTCAGCGGGTAGAGTAGGAGTTCATATTACTGAGGGGGGGGGAGGCTTCTGTTTGTTTGTTCAGATTTTGACAGGAAAAGCATCATGCCTGTTATAAGTGTCAGCTTTCCAACACAGGAAAGCCTCCATCACTATGATAAGTGCTATGAGCTACAAGTCTACCGCTGGAACTTAAGCTAAACTATCTTTTTATGATTGCTTTGTTGTTATTATTATTACTATTATTATTAAGGTATGAAATGGAAATCTCACAGGAGTGTAATCCAAATTCAATGATTGTTAAATAATTTTTAAGTCTATATTTAATCCAAAACAATAGTAATAGTAAGTAATAAGTGACCAAATGCTGAAAAATCTATATACACACAACTGATAAAGCTGAAAATCAGTTTTGACTGTGCTCCTCAGGCCATTACGCCACATTGTATTAAACACAAATATCACTTTATAAAATATACCTGTACAGATTGCTCTTAATGGGCCGGGGCACCCCTACTGGCTTCTAAGCTGCCTAAATTCTTTGTGATTCAAGATGTAGGAAACACTCCTTAGAGATGTTGTCCATGCCATCCTGCTGGAAGAGCCATTAGATGCTGTGATCATAAAGGGATGAGCGTGGTCAACAACATTGCTAAGGAAGACTGTGGCATTTAAAGCACAGTTGATACTACGGGACAGGAACCATTGGTACAAGTCAGGAGGGATCCACGCCTTTATCTTCTCACTGTACCATCCAAATGTCACAGCAGAAATCAAGATTAGCCAGACCAGGTGATGTTTTTCCATTTTCCTGTTTGTTTCCCATGATCTTGTGTAAGTTTCCTTTCTTAGCACACAAGAGTGGAACCTGGTGTAGTCTTCTGCTGCTGTAGTCCACATTCTTCAGTTTGGCATGTTGTGCATTCACAGATCCTTTTATGCATATCTTGTTTGTAACAAATGGTTATTTGAGTTACTTGCCTTTCATCAGCTGCAGTCTGACCCTTTTCCTCTGACATCATAAAGGCATTTTCACACAGAGAAAGGCTTGCTATCAACGCACAGCTGCACTCGTTATAATAGCATGGTTCTGCAGCAAAGCCCAAACTGCAAAGTCACTTCATGCATCCCAAAAGGTTGATTCTGTTCATCTGGACATAGCATTTTCAGTGGGAGAAACATTTTGTCACTCATCCAAGTGACTTCTTTAGTCTCAGCTGACTGCAGGTTTCCCCAACCTTATAAACAGTCATTTTAACCAACATTTTAAGTCACTTCATGCATGTTTCCCAGTGTTTGCAAACAGGCTTTTATGCTCCATGTTCTGTATCGTGTCTTCTTTCACGCTGCACAAATGTCTTTCATACTGAAAGAAAGTAGCAAACATTTCTTTCCGTCTGATGTACATCAGTGGTTGTAGATTCTTGTTTGCATTCATTTAAATCTAAAAGGTACAAGTGCAATCAGTGAGCCAAGAGGTGAATTAATGGGGATGAGGAACTTCTACCAAAGAGCTTTTTTTTTTTTTGAAAATGAATTAATGCAAGAAAGGAAAAAAAGAAAGAAAGAAATGAGCTTATTAAGACTTTTGTGATATTGTTTAGGCATGTATTTCTTTCTTTATGCATATTTCAGTTATTATTCATTGATGACGTGTTTTGGTGTATGTCTCTTTTCTGCATGCTCCACTTTATAAACAGTGTAAACAACATGCTTAGAGTTCACCTTTTGCCTGTGTAGAATAAATAACTAGGTCTTTTGGTTATCGGTTGATATGTTAGTGCTTTGTCAATAAACAGCTGTTTTGGGTAACTTTTTAACCGAAACATTATTATCATCATTCAAGGGAAGTTTGAATGGTAAATGCATTTGTATAGCGCTTTTCTAGTCCCTAAGGACCCCAAAGCGCTTTACACTACATTCAGTCATTCACCCATTCACACACACATTGGCTTTCCATAAACTGCTAATCTTCCCTAAACATTTACATCCCAGGACAATGGCTAATTCTAGACAAATGGAGTTAAAATGTAGTTGACGGAGCCTTTGCATGAATCCATCAGTGTCTTCTGTGGGATCCATTCAACTGTTGAGAAATCCTGAAGATGCAGAGAAGGTGATGTCGTGCCATGAGGTTGTCAAGATGTAACTTTGGACTTGTGGCAAATTACTGTTTAACGTTTTGACAGGGCAGTTAAGCAGTTAAATGTGGCTGCTCTCGTTAGCAACCCAGATGGAACAACTACAGTTAGGAACACTTGGATTAATTGCTTTAAAAATTAAAAAAAAAATAAAAAATTAACCTGATTACAGAAATCCAAGGATATCAGTTGATGTGTATAACACAAACCTTTGTCTCACCAGGTGCTTCTTCCAGAAATAAGTGCTCTCTGCAGTCCTACAAAACACTAACCACAGTGTATGATTGATTAGCTTTTAGAACCACCTTTAGCAGCAATAACTTGAAGCAAATGTTTTCTTTATGACTTTATCAGTCTCACATTGTTGTTAAGGAATTTCGAACCACTCTTCTTTACAACATTACTTCAGTTTATTGAGGTTTTTAAATATTGATGTTTGTTTAGGCTCAGCTCTCTTAAGGTCTCGACACATCATTTCAATCGACTTGAAGTCTGTACTTTGACTGGGCCATTGCAACAGCTTGATTCTTTTCATTTTCAACCCTTCGGTTAAAGATTTGCTTAAAATCATTCGCCTGTTGGGTGACCTAATATTGGCCCAAGGAAATGACCTCACATTTGGCTCTAAAATACTTTGGTATACAGACGAGCTCACTTTCAACTCAGCGACTTCAAAACAAGCCCAAATCTTCACCACCACCAGGTTTGACAGCTGCTGTATTTGTGTGATATTGCGAGACGTCTCCACCTAACCTGAGAAGATACTTTCTCCTGGCATCCCTTCCAAACAAGAGATACTTATTCAGTCTTTTTATACTGTTATAATTAGACTGTTATACAGTCTAATTATACTCTTAGAAGCAACAGAGGGCAAGTTCACTGCTGATAATCGTCCTCCTTGGAATGCTCCAGACTAACAAATTCACAACACTCACACTCATTGGTGCTCAGTTACTCAAGTGCATTGGGTGTCCCTGTTTTCCACATACTGCTTCAGGATTGGTGCTTCATTTAAATAATGGAAAGGTGGAATATTTCATGTGTTGTTGTATGTAAATATTTCAAAACCTGATAAGGACCAGATGACTTTTCATTCTATCCTGATATCCTAAACGTGTGATTTCTTTTACACACAACAGTATATACGGTTACTACAGGGTGGGCCATTTACATGGATACACCGTAATAACATGGGAATGGTTGGTGATATTAAAGTCCTGTTTGTGGCACATTAGTTACGTTTTACATTACCAATAAGTTTGATGTGTCACATGGCCCTCTTCCTATTGAAAAAAACAAAAGTTGTATCCAAGATGGCCGACTTCTAAATGGCCCCCATGGTCACCACCCATCTTGAGGAGTTTGCCCCCTCACATATACTAATGTGCCACAAACAGGACTTTAATATCCCCAACCATTCCCATGTTATTACAGTGCATCCATATAAATGGCCCACCCTGTATTATTTTAATAATAAGGTTGTTGTCACCTGCTTTCACCTGCTGTTCAAACCTGCTGTTATTGAAGGAAAGCAAGAGAGAAGGGAGCTAAAACAGCTTGTTTCACATAGTGAATCACACTAATCACAACACTAAGCTCTTAAAGCAGGAAATGAGCATAATTCTGCCCCTTTTCCAGATGATCATGAGAGGCACAGAATATTTTTATCTGTTATTTAAAACAGCGGTCCCCAACCCCCGGGCCTCGGACCGGTACCGGTCCGTGAGTCGTTTGGTACCGGGCCGCGAGAGTTGAGGCTCAGGTGTGAAATGTATGGTTTTCAGGGTTTTTATCGGTTTTCAGCGTTATTTTGTTATCGTTTTTATCGTTTACTCGGTTTTCCTGGGTCTTTTCACGTGTGTTATGAATAAATCTTCTTTTTTTCGGTACCGGTACTAGTTTTATTTTGTTGTATTTATCCGCGACACCTTAAAGGCCAGTCCGTGAAAATATTGTCGGGCATAAACCGGTCCGTGGCGCAAAAAAGGTTGGAGACCGCTGATTTAAAAGACATCATTAATCGTTAAATTAATGACAGTGTAAATATGAGCTGTGTTTATGAGCTGAATGGGGAAGAACGGGATTTGTTTGTTCCCTTATGATAATACTGAAATATGATAAAATTTTATACTCAAAATGCATCATCTTTACTAATATGCACACACACGCACTAGCAGGAGCTTAGTTACCATGGTTTCCATCATCCACAGACAACGGTTCCCCTCTCTCACTCTCTCCTTCTCTCATATTCTCTCCCCATCCCCCCGCCAGGCTCCACGGACAACAGGCTGCCAAGGACAAGAGGGGCTGCTGCTCCCATCATGCTTTGCAGTAGGAAGCAGGAAGAAGCCAGATATTGACAGCAAGCAGCAAAGTGGACAACAGTACAGAGGAAAACAGACTGATAGTGAACGAGGAGGCAGGACTCAGGGAGTTATGGCCAGTGTTGCCTTCAGGACACATTCAAGCTCTTTCGCTCTGGGTAAGTCCTGCCTCACATTGCTTGTGTTTAACCAAGACTGTGTCCGAAAAGCATGATGAAGCATGTAGATGGTGGAGCAGGCTTGCAGACATATGCATGCTGCCGGTGGATTTAAAGGGGCAGTGCAGTAATCCTTTCAGATGGAAAAAGATAAGGGTCTTTACTGAAAGAGACAAACAAATGCTACAAGACTGAAGAAACTGTCACTTCAAAGACGAGTGCAATATCAACAGCGCAATAGTGACTGAGTGAAGATAAAGAAGCAAATTACCACATCTCACTGACAAATATGCCATTCAGTCTAGCATATAATGCATTGAGGGACACACCCACACACTTGCACACACAGAGAGACACAGTGTCCTTTACTGTGAATTTCAGCCCTATTTATTATCCCTTGCAGACTTATTTAGATAACAGCAACAAGCAGATAACAAACAATCTGTGCCAAAATTTGCATGTTTGTCCCTCAGGAACAATTAATCCAAAAAAAAAAAAAAAATCTACAGAATCTTAAAAAGTTTGACATATTTCAATTATGTTAGCATTGCACTGTTTCACTGGAGAATTTCAACACCTGATTACATTTCTTTGGTCTTACTCTTGAAGGTTTTGACTATAACTACATCAAGTTTAGAGTTTTAAAAACTTCTTCAGAGCTCCTTTGTTGTTGAAACAACATATAAATACTATGATTTAGCCACCCCTCATTCACATCCCTGAGGCAGGGAGGACGTAATCGGTCATGTTTGTTTGTCTGTATGTTTCTTTGTTAGCAGTCTAGTGTGCTCAGTTTTTAAGATATGTTCAAATTTTGTCAGTAACAGCTCAAGCTGATTTAATTTTGGTGAAACCAATCAAGGTCACACCAAATGTGAAAATCAGTAAAAACATTATATTACCCACAGTGTTTTTATTCATTGTCTTCAAATTTAATGACAATATACTAGGCCGTGGGAGACATGAATACCCTGACGGGCTAAGCATTTGACCTTGAACTTCATTGTTAGTGAACAAGGTCAAAGTTCACCTAGACAAAAAAAATCGAGTAATCTATCACAAATATGGAGCGAGCATGTACAGCATGGAGAGAGCAACTCTGCTCCAATCACAGAGGTAAAGATAATAAAATACAACAATTTGGTATGTAATGTTTCAAAGTCATGGGTCAGACAGCAACATGTTGTAATAAAAACAGACTAACGTCAGCATGTTGTAATAACAACATCATAAACATCACTGTTTTAGTATAACTCTTGCCCTTCTGGGAGGGGCGGTGTGCACTCAGAGTGCTCTTGTGTCATTTTGTTTAGCTAAAGTGGGAAATAAGTACAAGGATTTTTCTAAAGGGCAAAATTACACGGAAATACAGTACATTATCCAAAAACAGAGTTTGTACATTGCTAACAAACTTGAAAGTCAGTATTTGGTTTGAGCATCTTTATTCTTTAAACACAGCCTGAACCCTCTTTGGCAAGCTTTCTTGTAATTTCTTGAAGTCGTCTTCAGGAAAAGTTCTCCAGACTTCTTGAACGAACATTATAGCTTTTTAATTAATATTGACTGTCTTTTGTTCTGTTCTCTGTCAGCATGATCCCAAACTGCCTCAGTAATGTTCAGGTCCAGGCTGTGGGGAGGGAAGGATGATCTGATATCCTCGTGTTGGTGTTGTTCCCAGACCATCATGAAAATGTTGTTCCAGGTTCAACATTGCAAGTGACCAATCACATTGTTGTGACGTTATTCCTTTGCGTGCCAAGCCATTTGTGCATTTATGAAATTCCAATGTTGCAAGGACAATATCAATTCTGCTTACTGTTTATTAAAGGGTTAGGGTCAGGGTCCGTTGATCGGCGGACAGAGGCGGTTTCACGCAGCTTAAGTACAGTTTTTTGTTTTACGCCGGTTTTTCCCGAAGTCACAAAAGTATGACGTCACAACATTCTGATTGGTCACTTGCAATGTTGATCCTGGAACAACATTTAGTATGATGATCTGGGAACAACACCAACACAAGGATATCAGATCAACCGGGGAGGGAAGGCCAATCCATGCCTGTTTTTACTGCCTGTTTTTAGTGCACTAGGAGTGTGTTTGGGATGATGGTCATGTGGAAAAATGAAGCTGTTATCAATCAGATACTTGGTTTTGCATGATGGATCAAAATTTGACTCGAGTTTTCTACATGCAGCCCCAAACCATGTCAGAGCCTCTGCTGTGTTTTACAGGATGCTCTAAAATACAATGGTACCTCTGTGGTACCTCTTATCTGACTTCCTTCTCTTTGTGAGTTGAAAAAAAAACATTCAAATTTGGATCATCACAAAGTCATCACTCTATAAGACCTGTTACCACTGATTTTTAGCATCAACAGATGCACTTCTCAGGCTGTGTGACCAGTAGGAGCAGATCTACTGTGGTGGCATGTGCCACCCTAAAGTAATCTCTAGCCATCCCTAGTGCCACCCTGGTTTTGCACATGACAGTGTTGTTTATTAAAGTAAGCTACCATATTGAGTTTAGCTGAAAATAACATTGAATAGAAATTCTATAACTGAATATATTACATAATGTTACCCCCACCCCCCATTAAAAATGGTTCAGCCAATAGCATTTGAAACTGCTTTATTTCTTGTTTACATATGTTTCTGTTGCACTCTTGAAATGCCATGGTGAGTGTTATACACTAATAAATCAAAAAAGAAAAGAAAAGCGCTATATAAATGCGGTCCATTATTATTATTATTATTATTATTATTATTATTATTATTATAAAAATGGAGTTTGGAATTTTTGTGAAAAACAGGTACATTTGTTCATGACAGTGCAGATATTTGACATTTTGTGTACATTTGAGCATTTAACAATTTGATTATTTCCAAAAAAATATATACAAAATAAATAAAAAAGAGAAAAGCTCCAAAATAGTGTGAAACGTAGACTTCTAGTTAGACTTGTATTTCTAACTGATCCACCTCATGTTGTGTAGCTTTCTTGATTTTATTCTTATTGGGCTACATGCTTATTTATTACATAGATTATACAGTACTCAAAATTCACCTTTTTATATAATCGAGTGCCTAATTATCTGGGCTGAAACCAATAAGAAAGTTACAGACTATATTTATATGAAGACTGGTTATACTTGCTCTATTTGATGTATTTTAACCATATATAGTACTTATTACAGAAGTAACACCTGCATACGTGTGAAGAAATTGCTTTGATTTTGCCACCCCATCTGATTTCCATGCCACCCTAAGAAAATTTCTCTAGATCCGCCCCGGTGTCCAGTCTTTTTTCTTGTTTCTTAAGGTCATGAATTTCAGATACTGTTCATCTGCTACAGATAGTTTTAGGCCTGCCACTTTCTTTGACATTATTTGGAGATTGAACAAAAAGAAAAGTGACCAAATTGAGAATGTTTGTAACAAAGTTCCTAAAGATATAATTTAAAATTGGTTCTTTTTATGTGTAGAAACAACACTGGTTAGACTCAGGTGTGTTTTTTAAGTTTGAATGATTCAAATGTCAGTGATAAGTAGCTTAACAAACAAATCGGTTTCCTCTGAAAATTATCAGTGCAAAGATTGGATTGAAAGTCAGTGAAAAAGCAGCCAATGTTTAAAGAAGAACTCTGAAGGACCTTCAGAAAGCCTGCTCACAACCATTTTTAAAAATCACAAGAAAGTCTGGCTCCTTGAAAGCAAAATATAAAGAAATGAAGGGTTGCTCAAGAAGAGTTTTTTTTTGCACAGCACTGTAATTGTCGTAACACATGTTTTATGTTGATTGTTAGCATTAGGTCCTGTACAGCTACGTTTGGACATTTAACATTTATTGGATGCCAATTTATTCCTGTGGAATTCTGTGGATTTCATGTACTCAATGCATGAAGGCTCTGTTACCCTTGGCTTAACTCTCTCATAATTAATTCACTATTATTAGTAGTATTAGTATTTTATTTAACAGGATAACACAGATTCAAATAGCCAATCGATGCACGCCACCAGGTATTTTGGAATCATCAGATAACCTGACGGTCATGTCTTTGAACAGCTTTAAACCTAGAGTCTTCTTACTATGAGATGACAGACTGATGATTTGTTTTATTGGTTTACTTATGTAACTATCATAAGTACACTATCAGTTTCATAAGGTTACTTAGTGTTTTCTTTATTCTACTCCATGGTAAAGTGCTTTTACCAATTGCTTTTCCCCCCATTATCGTTTTTCTCATTAACGATATCCTCGGGTTTGTTCAGTCCACATTTAGATAGAAATTCTTCATTCAAAATGGGCTTAATAGTTTTGGCCCCTCGTGCCCTGCCAAGCATTTATCTTCATATTAGAAACCCTCGGTCACAGGTGCAACAGAAACAGCAAAACATCCCTGGAGGCTGTTTGGATGTTGAATTTAGCTATGTGACAAAGTGTGGCTATTAAATGGTTTTATTAGCAGTATGTCATGTTCAGCTTTCTGTTTTGTCTACCCGCTTGTATTGAGGTTTACAGTCCTACATTGATGTAATAAAATAGTTTGCAGAGTCTGAAATGTAGCTTTTGTTTGTTTGTTTTTTGGCAATTTCTGTGATCTCACCTTGGGGTAGATTTGCTGAGACATCCACTCCTGGGAAGACGGGCAACTATTTTGAATATTTTTCACCTGTCAGTTTAAATAAATTTAGACACACCCGAATGTCTGTGTAAGCATGGGCCATTAATTGCCAATATTCCCCTTTTCATACTCCCAAGACACATACAGCAACTGAACGCTGGTACTGTCAAACTCACGATCTGTTAATCATTTGATCGATTAATCAAGGTCCTACGAAAACATTATTTTTCCCAATATTCTATAAAATGTTTTTCTACTCTGAGAACTCAAATCACTTTTTACTACATTTAAGGTTCAACCATTCATACAGAACTTCTGTGCCATCAAACACCTGTCATATTCAGACTCTGTATCTTGTCCATGGAAACTTTAAAATGCAAAGCGAACCACTAATTTGATCAGAAGACGGCATTTCTACCAGCTGAGACCAAGAAAAAGCGACAGGTACAAGCATCAATGACAATTGATACTGTGATTATCTGATTAGGTCAGAAACATCATTTAGAGCAGGACCGGGCTGGCTTGCAAATGCACGGCAGCATTAAGACAGCTTAAATATTGGACCTAAATTAGATTCACCAAGTGGATGTGTGAAAAGGCATCAGGACAGCTGTTAGCTGATGTGCAATAACGCTGAGATCAGTTGGTGTCCCAGGATTGTGATTGAGTTTATTTAATAAATGCTTAATGCCACACTTGCAGACTCTGTACAATGCAATTCACCAATGTTTGATAAACATCTCACATGCAAAAGCTTATTGGAATGAGCTGCTAATATAAAACAGATTAAGCTGAAATATAACAACTGCTCATCCACACGACCTCACACTTCACAGTGCACTGCCTTGGAATATAGTGATGAGGTATGAAGTGGAACAGCTGCATAGCTGTTAAGAAATGCTGGTTTAACCTGTTAAAGTGTAATAAGCTCAGTGCAAAGATACCAGGACTGTTTTCCTGATCGTTTTAGAAAGATTTTAACCAGAGTAACCAAGTAATCTCATTTGAGCCTGGAGCAACTCTCACAGTCCCCCATCAGGCGAGATCGCCTTTAAAAAGCTACTGATTCAATCAGTAACACAGCTACTGAGTCAGTATAGGTTCCTCAGCTTGTAAAGGGCTGGTGTGTCACAGTTTCTCTGCAATATTCAGTCAATGCACTAAAACTGAAAGTTTTCAGTGTTCGTGCGCACTGCTGCTAAATGTTATGTTGGCACATTTTGACTGCTGAATTTGTTTTTCCACCTCCCAGGTGCCTTTTTGGTTTTGCTTTTACAGCTTTTGCGAAGCAGGTAACGCCTTGTAAAACAGTATGTATATGTTTATTTTCATCAAGATCTCTGACAAATGTAGGCAAAGTGTTGCCTTCCCTTCTCTAGTGACAGGGATTCACAATCGCTGTGGAAGATTTACATGCTAATGAAGCAATTTGACACCTGCAGTTGCCTATGACTCGAAAAAAACACATGTAAATTGGTTAGTAAGATACTAATGCCTTTTTATCCGGAAGCACAAATACCATATTTATTGTAAATCCTAATTAAATGTGCTTTGATGAAAAAAAAATACTACCATGTCAGATTTTTCTTTATATTACACAATACTGAATTATTTTTAAATGATTATATGTGTGTCTATTAAGAACTTTAATCAATTACCGAACCTTGTACCTTATAAAATAGCTGATATAACCTCAGATTAGATTAAGGTGCTAATTCATTAATACGCTATTGGTGCAATGTTACTCATTCTGTGTGTGCTTTGTGTTTTTTAATCCAGTCATATAGGAACAAATCATTGTTTAAATCATTATGCAAAGACCACTTAACTCACAGGTGACATGAGTTTATTTTAAGGAAAGCTGTTTCCCAGCAGCAATTCTCTGCTTGTCACACCTTAGGTTCTGTTTGCCTTGTAATCCACTCTGTCTACAAGATATATTTAAATACTATGGATATGTTGACACAGAGTCTAGGTCCATTTTAACATTGCAAACACAATCACGGCCCGAGCCATCCAACAGAGTGGATAAACACTGTGATCCAGTAAAAAATTGACTCAATTTAACCTCTTGCCAACAAACACACTTGCATATAAATACAAGACCCACCCACTCCCAGCTATCAACCCAGTAGGGAGGGAACAAAGCGCTGCTCTTATCTCACCATATACATTCAGCTCTCACATCGACTGGTCTGACTGCTTGCATGACATCTGAGATTTGAGGACAGGAAGAGAAAAATACACTCAGAGTTGACTTAAATATGACACAGTGAAGACGGCTATTTGTAGTTGTGCCAGTGACTCTACAGGTGAGTGCATTATTAAATTTCACTGACTGGAACTTTTCTATGAATTTGGATTTGGACGTAGAGGAAATTCTGGCTTTGAAAGCTGAGTTTGTTTTTCACTGGGGAGCACAGTTCAAAGTTGTTCTTTATAGTGAGAGTAGTTAGTCTGCAGGGAACAGATGTCTGTGTTATTTCAGGAGTTTTTGTAATTATTTATTCCCCATTTGCAAAGGTTTTGAACACCACAGAGAAAGGTGTTTTATTTAGTTCCACCCATTTAGATTAGAGATGTTTCAGTGGTATTAATGATAAATTACACCTACTGCGCTAAGCTGGCATGGAGCGGTTGTGTGACAATTTAGCTTACTCAGTGTTTTTCTCTCTAGATCAGAGGTCCCCAACCTTTTTTGCGCCACGGACCGGTTTATGCCCGACATTATTTTCACGGACCGGCCTTTAAGGTGTCGCGGATAAATACAACAAAATAAAACTAGTACCGGTACCGAAGAAAAGAAGATTTATTCATAACACACGTGAAAAGACCCAGGAAGACCAAGTTAACGATAAAAACGATAACAAAATAACGCTGAAAACTGATAAAAACCCTGAAAACCATACGTTTCACACCTGAGCCTCAACTCTCGCGGCCCGGTACCAAACGACTCACGGACCGGTACCGGTCCGAGGCCCGGGGGTTGGGGACCGCTGCTCCAGATGTTATCCTCGCTGTCATTAACATTATCTGACTTAAACGAGTGTAATGACTTGCAAAAATGCCGGTTCTCTGACTTGAGGTTAGCTTCAACACAAGTTGCCTGCAGAAGGACTGTTGGCTTTGGAAGACCTCAGATTTAGTGCTCATTATGTGGAATGCCACATTTTCTATCTGTGTACTTTAGGTCACTGCAATACTATGAAAGTTTCTGCGTATGCACATAATATGCAGACCTGGCATAATTTAGTCACTTTTTGTGGTATACACAAATTTATATTTTGAGATTAAATGTCAGCTGGGATGGACTCCAAGATGAATTCTAAGCAGCTGAGATGTGCTTTCATCACATGATTAAAGGCAGAAAACTTTGATTAGAAACGGCTGACTGTCACACCTTCAATCAGTTGGTTTCGGTGCTTTTCGGGGCTGACACTGAACTAAATGAACTAAATTTGTTTGGGTCCTCAGTGTGAGTCCTATTCCTCAAAGCAGTTAATCTTTACAGATTGTATCTGCTGGCGGGGGTGAGCTACCAAGCAAACAGCAAGGCAGTTCTTGATTTCTTTTTATGTGTTTTTCGTCAATGAGAACGGTCACAATTTATCTCCTGTCACTTCTATCAGTTAGAAACTTCAGGTGAGATTTATGATACCCACATGAACATAGACTTGTTTGTTGCTTCAAAGGAGCCGATTCTGTGCTGCCTGAACAGTTTTTGCTCGCTAAACAAAACTACCCAGAGACAGCGAGTTTAATAAAAAGCAACATAAAAGTTAAATATGAGCAAAACTAATCAGAAACAAAAACAGCAAATATATAAAAGATAAACAATTCCTATCAAGCCATGGACTACATAACAGCCAGCGCTGCCACAGGAAGTCTACAGTAAATCACAGCACATGTCAGCGTTCTGATGGCACAGACAGATTATATGTCACTTGGTTTTTTTTATGGTTTCTGAGACATGTTATCTTAGCTGCAGCGCTGCTGCTACTGTATTGTTGAACACCAGGAATGTGCTGACAAGTTAATATCTATATATAAATTATACTCGGTGCAACTGTAATGGCTTTTAAAAGCTAGTTGAACATTATGTGTTTACAAGCGACAAAGCTCTG
Organism: Pundamilia nyererei; assembly: GCF_000239375.1. Classification (NCBI taxonomy): domain Eukaryota; kingdom Metazoa; phylum Chordata; class Actinopteri; order Cichliformes; family Cichlidae; genus Pundamilia; species Pundamilia nyererei. The sequence goes on along the minus strand of NW_005187433.1, from coordinate 2,405,607 downwards.
ATAATCTTCCCTAGATATTTAGAACAAAAAGGTTTTTTAAAAATTAGAGGTTTGGTTAATTTAACACTTCAGTAAATAGTATTGAGGCTTCATTCCAATAAATGTTAAGACCTATGCAGTCAAAATGCTGAGTAACTAATAAGCCTGTAAAACTGTGAAATCACAATGCTTTGCTTATAGGTCAGAGCTGATCCTGATGACATTGAAGGAGGAAAAATCAAACATAGAGTGGCCTACTAATACACCTAGCTCAAAAAACCCTGTCCTCCACATAGTCCTCATTTATGAAATAGCTAGCCAGCGATAATGAACCGTCTGCTGCTTAAGAAGCAATGATTAAAAAGGGACAATACAGTTTAATTATGATTTATTGCAGCGGTCCCTCGTTTATTGTGAGAGTTATGTTCTAAAAATAACCCGCAATGAGTGAAATCTGCGAAGTAGCCAGTTTAATTTTTTACAATTACTATAGCTGTCTTAAGGCTGTAAAACCCCTCACTACACGCTTTATACACTTTTCTCAGACAGGCATGAACATTTTCACACTTTCTCTCGTTTAAACACTCTCAAAGTTCAAACCTTTTTGTTTTTGTTGGGGAGAAAACTTACAAGCATACAGTACAGCACTTCAGAATCACACTGTTTAACCAGGTGAGCTATAGCAGCATCTGTATAGATAGTGGATAATTTTTTTCATTCATCCCTGTCACCAAAAACAGTACCTGAAGCATTTTTTTTTTGTTTAATTTGACTTATTTTGAGTTAGTTATTGTATGTGGTGTAATAGTTAGCCCATCAACCACCTCGTGACCTTCTGTGCTTTGGGACAAATATGTTGCTATGCTACATTTAGACACTTTTGACCCAGTTTCACTGCAACTTGAAAACCTATGACAAATTTTAGAGTTAGAATTCATGTACTAAAGCGTAGTATGTATAGTGTTTCATGCCTACTTTAAGCTAGGTGATAATAAAAAGAATCTAGCAAGCTCATACTGACAATTTCAATTTTATTTTCATCATGGCTAGTTTTAGCATGCTAAACAGAGCAAAACACAAGTTCTGCAGGCATTTGGACTGCATGTTTGTGCAGTTGTTAGCTCTATTGTCTCACAGCAAGACATTCCCTGGTTCTGTGCTGAGATTGCATATTTGTCCTTAAGGTTTCCTCTCACAGTCCAGAGAAATGTGAGCTAGCTTAATTGGTGATTCTAAATTGGCAGTAGATTTGAGGCAGAAAAGTGCTTGAAGTGTATCAAATATGGTTAAAATATTGCTAAAATGACCTGATGATGTAAGTGCTGTTGCAAATTTCATTCATATTTGATCAAACGTTTCACTGAACAAATGTGTCAAAACACATTTGGATTAATTGTCTGGGAATCTCACATATTTGGAGGCTATAAAATATAAGGATAAGGATAAGTCATACATGATAGCTGTAAGATTAGGCTTTGTCCTTTGAATCCCTGAAACAATTTTCATGGTAATAGTTTTTAAGAAATTTCACTAAAAATACCAAATGTTAACTCAGTGTTGCACTAGGTCAAAATATGAAATTCACCACAGTCATTAGGCTTCATCTACTGGGAGCTGTAATGGTTTGCACATGAGTGAATTCACTAAACTATTGGAATGTTCGATATGACGAAGTCAACTCAAATGAATGCAAGCTTCCAACTAGACAAACCTTAGTTTTCTCATTCATTTTCTTAACCTCTTACTCAATTTAGAGTTGCATGTGGGGCTGGAGTCTTTTCTAGCTATTATTGGGGGGGAAAGGCACTACTGGATAGGTCTATCCAACATATGGGCTTTCCTTTCCATTTATATTTCTCTTTTCCAAAACCAGCACCAGGGATCATTTTATAACGGCTGCAGTCATGTTTTGTTCTGTGTTTATAAGGCCATTGTCAGTAATTTCCCATCGCTTTGGTCTTCAGTAACCTTGCCCCCACTCAACCCCAGCATAGCCACAATTAAAGAGTGTAGGGGTATAAGATAAGCTATGTTTCACTTGTGCCTTACATCATATCACAATTTAACCTTGTCCATATTGTATTTAAATCATGTGTGTGTGTGTGTGTGTGTGTGTGTGTGTGTGTGTGTGTGTGTGTGTGTGTGTGTGTGTGTGTGGGTGGTATGCTTGCTTCTAGACAGTGAGGAAGTTTAACTTAATGGCACATCTTGTCATGGATTTTCAATGGAGCTAATTAACCCTTGCCCTGTTGTTAGTTTATTTACAAAGAAAGATAGTGTTAAGTTAATTCATAACCCCGAGTGAACGTTCTCACACAGAGCTCTGAATCAGCAGTTTAAAGGACGTGGAAGAATGCACAAAGAAAAAACATCAGCAAAATTACACTATGTCATCACAAAAACGTGGGACCGTTACAGAGAACAGCATTTGCATGTCATGAGAACTGTGACTTAAGGAATCCTTAAAAGATGGAGTCCAAGCTGAACTTTTGGATGAAAATGGTTTAAATGGACCATTCTGACAGCCGTCAACAAATTTGTTAGATCTCAAAGTTACAAACAATGCACTCAAGTAGGAATCACTGGATATAAAACTGTATTTGTCCCTCTCTTTCGCAGGAGCAAAGCTGACCACTTCATCGTCAACGCTTCCCTTTTCCTTACACTGTGCTCCCTCTTCTTCCTCTCTGAGACCATGGAGGAAGCTGCCAACACCGCAGAAACCCCACCGGCCATACCCATTCTCTTGGAGCGACAAGTTCGCCAGCGAAAGCCTGCAGTGTCAGTCCTTAAATCAAAGCTGAAGCAAGCTGTAACTTGCTCTGTGCCCAGAATCCGATCCACCCTGTCGGGGTTTTTCCCTGTGATGCGCTGGTTGCCTAAATACAACATTAAAGAGTATGTCTGGGGTGATGTGATGTCTGGGATGATTGTAGGTATCATCTTGGTACCACAGGCCATTGCTTACTGCCTGCTGGCAGGGGTGGAGCCCATATATGGCCTATACACCTCGTTTTATGCTAACATCATCTACTTCCTCATGGGGACATCCAGGCATGTGTCTGTAGGCATCTTCAGCCTCATGAGCCTCATGATTGGACAGGTAATAAATCAGAATCTGGTCAATCTCCCACGTGCATGTTAAGCATGCAGCTAAAGATTTTATGTTGTCGTTTTCTTTTTTCTACAGGTGGTGGATAGGGAGGTGTTCAAGGCAGGTTTTGACCTCAGTGAGGACTCAGCAGTGTCTAATATTGATGTCCTTAATGATACACTGGGCATAAACCTCACAGTCACTAAAGTTCACACTGTGGAGTTAATGGGTATGCAGTGTGGGAAGGAGTGTTACGCCATCAGCATTGCTGTTGCTGTTACATTCCTGGCTGGAGTCTACCAGGTAAAGAACACAATTGTTTTTCTGTGTATTCTGTTTTTCAAGCACCTTTGTTGGCAAGATGCACACACTGATACAGTGCTATGAACAAGTGTTGGCCCTCTTCCTGTTTTCTTATTTTTCTGCAGATTTGTTGCAGTTTCATGTTTCTGATCGTCAAACATATTTTATTATTATACAAAGATAACCCGAGTAAATACAAAAATGTAGTTTTACGAACGTTGATTTCACTTAATAAAGAGAAAAAAAGTTATTAAAATCTATCTGACTCTGTGCAAAATAGCAATTGCACCCTAAACTTAATAACTGGTTTTGCAGTCCTTTGCAGCAAGAACTGCAATCAACCATTTGCAATAACAGACAATGAGTCTTTCACATCACTGTGGAAGAATTTGGCCAACTCTTCTTTGCAAAATCATTTTAAATCAGCCACATTGGGGGTTTTGATCATGAATAACCGATTTAAACCTAGTTAAGCATCTCGATCTGATTTAAGTCTAGGCTACTCCAGAACTTAATTTTGTCATTTTCCATCAGAATTTTCTGGTAGAGAACAGAATTCATTCAGTTCCATCAATTACAGCAAGTCACCCAGATCCTTAAGCAGCAAAGCAGCCCGAGATCATCACACTACCACCACCATATTTGTCTGTTCTTTATTAAATGCGGATGTCGTTTTATACCAGATATAATGAGATTCAAACCTTCCAAAAAGTCCCCAAAATCTTTGGGATGGTCAGGATGTTGTTTGATAATCAGAATCAGCTGACTGGCCTGTCGACCGCACGAGCAGCGACCCGGATAAGATGAACCTTTGCGCTCTTTTTGGTCACCAGTGGTTTTCACTGCCCATGGATGCCATTTTTACCCAGTCTCTTTCTTATTGTTGGATCATTTACACTGACATTAACTGAGGCAACTGAGACAGTTCTTTAGATGTTAGTCTGGGTTCTTCTGTGGCCTCCTGGGTGAGTCATCAGTGTGCTCTTGGAGTAATTTTGGTAGGCCGTTCACTCCTGGGAAGGTTCACCACTATCCCAAGCTTTCTCCATTTGTGGATAATGGTGTGTGGTTTGCTAGAGTACCAAACCCTTAGAAATGGCTTTATGACACTTCCTGATAGATATCAATGACTGATTCTCAGCTGTTTATTTAAATGTATTTAAATTGTGGCATGATACATTTCATTTTTAGCTCTTTCAGCCTACTTCAGTTTGTCAGACAGGTTCTATTGAAGGTATTTTTTTTATTCTGCATTTTTCTTAGTAATCAGGTCAAATCAAATCACTTGTATTGTCACATCAGGGTTTAGCTACTGTAATTGAACTTGGTTTTTCAAAAAATGGGCTCAATCACAGTTAATTCATGATTTAACAAGGGAGTAATTACTTTTTCACACAATGTATGCAGCCTGACCAAGTGTTTCATCCGACTACAGTGATAATGCTTTAATTAAGGATGGTAAAATAATACAGCACAGTTAGACGATGTGTTTCTGTGGAAGGGTCATTATTATGATGATGATCTCACAGCTATTGCATTAGAATTTTTCCAGTTTTCTGGTATTTATTCTTTTCCTTTTTGGGCTTAAATTTCCACACGTCACACTGGACTTTGGTTTCTATATGCTTCTAACTTGAACCTTTTTCACAAATCGATCAAAACACCTGCAGCCACTTAACAGACCAGCATGTTTTTTTTTTTTACTCTCTCTCTCCTCTACATCCTTGTCTCCTCGGCAGGTTTTGATGGCAGTGTTTCGACTGGGATTTGTCTCAGTTTATCTTTCGGCTCCCATGCTCGATGGCTTTGCCACCGGAGCGTCCTTCACCATCCTGACCGTGCAGGCTAAATACCTCCTGGGTTTAAAGATTCCACGTCACCAGGGCTATGGCACAGTAGTCGTTACCTGGTTCAACATCTTCTCCAACATTCACAAGACCAACCTGTGTGACCTCATCACTAGTGCCATCTGTATCTCAATATTAGGTCAGTCACATTTGGATACGTATATAATATCAATATAATGTAACCTGGAAAAATACAATTTTCTTTAACATGGATTTTTATTTCACAATACATTTTTATTTCAGTGGCAGCGAAGGAGATTCAGGAACGCTATAAGGATCGTCTGAAGATGCCTCTCCCCACTGAGCTTGTAGTAGTGGCCGGAGCTACACTAGCCAGTCATTTTGGAGAGCTGAACAGCCGTTATGGCTCTAGCGTTTCTGGTCACATCCCCACAGGGTTCATGCCTCCCCAGCTGCCCGGCTTTAGTCTGATGTCCCGTGTGGTGCTGGATGCCATTCCTTTGGCAGTCATTAGGTAAAGTGAAACCAGTTTAACAGCAGGTTGACTTTGCAGGAACATGTGCCTCTAATCTTAGTTATTACAGATACATATCAGTAGCCACATTATTGTCTGGGCGGGATGCACGACTTTGAGTTTTGACTGGGCTTTCCTTTCAAAACACACACACCTAAGGTCATTTCCACCTCTATTGTTTGTATCTTTTTTAAAGGAAAGTGGTATGGGAAGTTAGATTCTTCAAACTGCTGAACTTTCTAAAAAGCCTTCTTGATCCGTTAAATAATGTTTGATAAGTTGCTAGAAAACATGCTGACCTCAGGTGAGATGAATTTGCAAAACCTAAATATTCACCAAAAATATTATTTTTGTCTTGTAGTTTTGCCTTCACGGTGTCTTTGTCTGAAATGTTTGCTAAGAAACATGGCTACACCGTTCGTCCCAACCAGGAGATGCTGGCTATCGGCTTCTGTAATATCATTCCCTCCTTCTTCCACTCATTCACCACCAGTGCAGCACTGGCAAAAACAATGGTGAAGGACTCCACAGGCTGCAAGACACAGGTACATTTCTTCTTTGACTTGAAGGAATAGTCTAAAATCTCTCACTTGAAGATCTTGGAAAAAAGTGTTCTCACTACATTTAGTTGTGAAATTGCTGGTGAAAGCAAGTGACGTACTAAAAATGCCTCGGGGAATACCCTCTGAGTTGTAAGTCATCACTGGTGATAACCTTAACCCTAACCTAAATTGACTTTTTTGCAAAAAACGTGAATGTTTTTTGATGTATGTCCATTAGATTGATTATTTTCTTTTTTTGCTGATTGCCAAGACTTAGTCTGATTACCCAGGGTTAGGTTCATCACTGGTGACAGCTCAGACCTCCACGTTATTATCCTGCTCAAACTTTCCTGTGAGAGAAAACATTTTCTTGTAACCTTTTTCAAGTCTGTCCTGACGTCAAGTGTGCTGTGTTAGTATTTGTGTGGTAATTTGATTTCTTCATAACTATCAGCTCTGTCTGTCTTCTACCATCTCCACCAGGTGTCAAGTCTGATCAGTGCCCTGGTAGTCCTCCTTGTCCTCCTCTTCTTTGCACCTTTCTTCCAAGCTCTCCAGAAATGTGTGCTTGCTTGTATCATAATTGTTAGCCTTCGGGGGGCACTGAGAAAGTTCAGGGATGTACCGGCTAAGTGGCGTGCGAGCCGAAATGACGCCATCGTTTGGCTGGTTGCCATGTCAGCCACGGCTCTGATCAGTGTGGAGCTGGGCCTCCTTGTAGGAATAATCTTTTCCATGATCTGCTTCATCTTTAGGACTCAAAATCCAAAGGTAAGCAAATAAGGTCATTTTAAATGATGCTTATACTAATAATTGGAAAATGATTCAAGCAATTGTGAATAATCTCAACACTCTGGGGTTTGATGTCAGGTCTCCCTCCTGGGCCGGGTTGATGACACTGATTTTTACGAGGACTTGGAAGAGTATAAGAACCTTGTGGCACCATCTCGGGTTCAAATATTCCGCTTCCAGGCTCCTTTGTACTACGCCAATAAGGAGTCTTTTCTCAAGTCTCTCTACAAAGCTGTCGGAGTCGAACCCTTCTTTGAGCTGACCAAAATGAAAAAGGCAGAGAAGAAGGCCAAAGATGCGTCTGCGAAGCAGGCCAAGGCGAACGGAGAGAAAAATAACGGAGATGTTGTAGTGAGACTGGTCCAAAGAGAATTGGAGTTTCACACAATAGTTTTAGACTGTTCTGCAATCCCTTTCATAGATTCAGCAGGCTTGGCTGCTTTTCTAGGGCTGGTCAAGGAATATAAAGGGATTGGTGTGAGTGTGCTCCTTGCCTGTTGTAACACTTCACTCATTGATACCCTGCAGAAGGGAAAATTCTTTGGTAAGAATGACGAAGACATGGGCAGCCTTCTGTTTCACACAGTTCACGCTGCTGTTGTCCATGCTAACAGGGCAGCTGCAGCCACAGAGAGCAGGTCAGAGGACTCTGAGGTGTAGGTGAGCCAGAGGAGAAAGAGAAAAGATGTGCCCGGTTCATTCCTCTGTTTGATTTCCCACTGGTATTGTGAAAAAATGTTTAGGCAGTATCAGTTTGGGCATTAGATAGCTCTATGATGCTTTTTATAACCCTTCTTTTTAGAAAACAGTGGAAAATATATTTTTAAGCTTTGTGCCTATTAAATTTGATCCAAAGCCTTCTGTTTCAAAGATATAAAAAAAATGGATTCAAGTTGGCAGTGAGCAACGCAAGCCAGAGTAAATGAACGATATGGTGAAGACACATATCCAGTGATAAACCAATGAGACAGAAATGGCTTAAAAAATATAACAAATTTTCTGCTTTTAAAAGTAAAAAAAGTTGTAAAGGTTTGAAATCCAACTTTACTACATGCATTTTTAAAATCTTTTTCAAGTGTACGTCATTACATTTTTTCCAAGTAAGATGAAGAAGATGTGGTCCAAAAAGAGCTGCAGTAGGTGTTCTCAGTCAGTAGCAGTTTCGTTTTGTTCTGTCAAGTCTTCTCTTTGCAGGAAAAGGAAATGAGCTGGAGGAGTAGCGACACAAACAAACACATAGCTTTTTAACTTTTCAGTGCTAATGACTGAATATAGACTTTTGCAATTAGTTTTCAGACAACAGTTTTACATAGTCTAGAGTTAAGTGAACCTGAATTTTTTTCAGGAGCTACCCCTGAAAAAGCATTAGTGACATCAGTAAATAAGCTGTTAAAGCAGAGCAAGCACTGATGAACTCTGAATCTGTGCATGCTTGCCTGTAGTGTTTAACTGGATGGATGTTTGCTGTTTTTCATTCCCAAGCTAGTTTCCACTCAGTTTCTGGCTAATACTCTGTGTGCAGTTTTAGTACAACACACATGTGCCACAATATGAAAGTATTATTTATTGCAATGAAAGATAAGTCAGTTCAGTTTACATACCTTGAACCTCTTGGCCAAAGTCCGTAATGGCTTTAACCCGGGGTTGTAGAATCCAGATTTAGAGATTTATCTAAGTGCCAGCTATTACCTTGGACGTTAAATCATTCATAAAAGGCTGGTTAAAGTTTTCCTGACACCAGGAAGGAAAGTTATACGTGACACACGAGGACTATGTGCTTTTCTCAGTGTGGTTAGGTGAGGGTTCATTACAACATGCTAGTACTGTTGGACCGTTCCAATGGCCCAAATGGGGAAAAACCATGGAAAGAAATAGTAACATATGATTAAGATGTATATGGGGACTTTGCTCAGGTGAAAATTAAAACAAAAACTGGTGCCTTGAATCGACGGCAACAGGTGATACCATAAACGTGGACTGATTCACTGCCATTGATTGTTAAATTCTCACTCTCGTATCTTTGCTAAACCACAATTTTCCTTGATCTCTTTAAATCTTTCAATTCAATTCAGTTCAATTCAATAAACGTTATTGGCCCCGAAGGAAATTGGGTAATTTCTTTAAAATTTAAAAATGAATAATAACTGAGACTATCTATGTCAATAAAAAATGATATGTTAGGCTGAAGTGTTGAAAAACTGTCACTGTAATATGATGTGGACATGAGACAACTGTAAATTTTGAAAATCATCATTTTCATACATTTATGTTGTCATCTACCATTTCTAAGATTTTTTTTTTTACTGGAATCGTGATAGTGACTTTTGTTTTTAGCAGGAGTTTCTTTGATTCTCGTCTTAGAGACAGCGTTGACGTTCAACATCATCAAATGTTTTTTAATGTTTAACACTTAGATTAAACCGTGTCTTTAGAGAAACACCTGTGGGTGTGATTTATTATTACAATTACTAATGTTATTGTTAATTAAAATTGGTTAACAAACAAAAGGATGTCATATAAAGAGAGACTACTTATCATTTTGATAGAAAAACATGTATTCAACCTACAATGGCCAGTACTTTATACTTCGTAACTGAGGAAGATCATTCTGAAGTTGTTTCACATTATAAAGATGCAGCTTTTTGCAGATTGGTGTTTGTGAGCTCTGCCTCTCTAACATGATTCGGTTTAAACCAATCATATTACTGACCTGTTACAAAACACCCTTAATTGCAAAATATTCCTCCAGGTTTTTTTTTTTTCCTTTTTAATACTTTAGCACTTACTTTTCAACCCTTTTGTTGCCCCTGTCTTTTTTGAGATGTGTTGCTGCCATCAGATTCAAAATGAGGTAATATTTTTTCATGAAATAGTAAAATGTCCCAGTTTAAACACTTGATATGTTTTCTATGTTCTACTGTGAATAAAGTATAGGATTTTGAGAATTTAAAAATCACTGTGTTTTGCTTT
>NW_005187433.1:2379962-2395253 GCF_000239375.1 Pundamilia nyererei | reverse complement strand
GTTTGATAAATTGTTTTGAAGTCTTGTTGAGTATGTTATTTGTTCCATCTGATATATGCTTCAGGTCTGAGCCACTTAACTGTGGTACACTTGATTGCTTCAGTTAGAAATATTCCAAGATATTATTTAACTCTTGCATCACTGCCCTCTGGTAGCTCACCCGTCATCTATCTTGTGATACAGCCGTATTAATGTTAGTTTCCCATGTGAAGCATGTTGCTTAAATTCATACTCAAAAACATCATATTGAGATGACTTTAGTTTGCTTCCCAGTTTGCAGTTTATTAAAAACTCTTTCCTGTTTATTAGATTTAAGTCTTTAGTTGAAGATGCCAGTAGGAGTCTATGTAGGCTCTGTGATAGGGAATGTGAATTCTTCTTTTAGCTATTCAAACCACGTAAAAAGCTTGTTGTAGGTAAGCTAGTACATACTCTGACAATCTTTTGATTTTCTTTGCATCAGTCCATCTCAAACTGAAAATTGTATTTATTTATTTATTTTAATTGGGACAGATTGCTGTGAAATTTTAGCTTCATTTTTTTAAAAGGCCCATTCACCCACTTTCAGGCCTTTTTTCTCCTTTGAAATTTGAGACAATATTTGAACATAAATACTTGTGAAGTCAAAAGCCTGAAAATTTCACTGGACTATTCAGAATATATAATTTGGGACCGGGTACATAAACAATGAATTGGGGAATTAAAATATGGGAGAAAAAAAAACAAAACATTTAATTTTTTAATTAATTTTCATTGAGCATAACAAAGAAAACAAAATAGTTGTGTTTCACAATAATGCAAAATAAAATGGAGAAAATGTTTTAATATGACATTCTTAGTCACATACATGCAGAAAATATGCAATAGAAATAGTCGGGTACAGCTAATATGTATCACACTAGTTATTCTAATCTAAATAGAACAACATTGTGGAGTTTCCATGTAATTTCAGGTGGTAGTAATTACAGGTAGTAATTACAATGGAGTAAATAAGTATATAAAATATAAAAAGTATATATTTGAAAAGCATTTGATGCATGAAGATAACATTTCACAGCAATCATTATATATGTTTAAAAGCTGAACTAAAAAATGTTTAGGTGAATTGGAGATGGTTAGCAAATTTCCCACTTGTGGGACTAATAAAGATAAGATGATAACTCTTTATTGTCATTGCAGTCATACATAGTACAATGAGCACTACATATAACACAACATGACACGATATGACACATCACATCACAACGCAACAAACAACACAACACAGTATATTAACTTAGTATAAAAAAGAAGAATAAGTGTATGTGTATTGCACACTGTTATTATTGCATATTAATTATTATTGCACCTTGTTATAAATATAAATATTATTATTGTTATTGTTTTAAACATTGTTACCTCCCTCCCAAAAAGGTCCAGGGAGGTATCAGGTCAGCTATTTACATTGATCAGGGCTATTGCCCTGTTGTAAAAGCTGTCCTTGAGTCTATTTGTTCGGGACTTCAGCAGCCTGAACCAGATGGCAGCAGCTTAAACACCCGGTGTCCTGGGTGTGTGCAGTCCCGTAGGATGCTGCGTGCCCTCTTGAGACAGCGAGTGCTGTACAGGTCCTTCAGGGAGGGAAGAGGATGTCCAATGATTTTTTGGGCCATGTTGATGACCCTCTGGAGTGCCTTTCTGTGTGCTGTGGTGCAGCTGGAGAACCACACTTATGTCAGCACACTTTCAATGGAGCAGCGGTAGAAGACGGTCAGCAGCTCCTTCTTCAGGTCCATTTTTCTGAGGATTCTCAGAAAGTGGAGACGCTGTTGGGCCTTCTTTAAAACCGGAGAGGTGTTAGAGCTCCATTGGAGGTCTGTGTCTATGTGCACACCCAGAAACTTGAAACTGGAGACCCTTTCCTCGCACTCCCTGTTGATGCTGACAGGCTGCAGCTCGGACTTCCTCCTTCTGAAGTCAACTACCAGTTCTTTTGTCTTGGTGGTATTGAGGTCCAGGTTGTTATCTACACACCAATCTGACAGCCTCTGAACTTCAGCTCTGTACGCCGTCTCATCTCCCCCTGAGGTGAGCCCCACCACCAAAGGTTTATCTTAACTGTCACACAGAAAGATGATTCGAGATGGAATGACTGTTTTGAGAGGGCACAATATCTTTTATAAATGCAATATTTCTTAGTGCAGAAATTTGGATTTTTTCCTCTAGATTTTTAGGGTACTGTCAGTTCCTGGTACTGAGGCAGGCTAATGTTCCTCAGAGGTCTCAGAAAATACAGTGTCTGTTGTATATGTTGTATGTTGTTTTAATAAGACACTGTGTGTTGTGTGTCTATTTTAGGTATTTTTTAGATGTGTGTGCAAAACAGCTTGAAACTAGAGACTCTTTCCAGCTCCTCTACATTCATGTTCAGCTGCGGGTTGGCTCTCTGACTTCTCCTAGCTATCAGCTATTTGGTCTTTTTTGGTATGTATTATGAGAATAGACACTGAACTAGCTTTATTCTCAAAGAAGCTCGTTTACATATAGGCTGTAGACAGTGAAATATAATGCAAACTACGGCATTAAAATGAAAAGTTCTTAAAATAAAAATTGACCGTTTCCAAAAATGCTGATCACTGCAGACACTTCTCTGTACAAACAGCCATTAGCTCATGAGGTAGTACATTCAAGGTTGTTATTTGCTTGCATAATGATCATACTTTGAAATATTGACACTATGTCTCATAATAACACCGCAGCAGGACTTCATCATACTGTTGCACACTCACACGTTCAAGTATATATGGGACACCCATCTTTTACCTATTAACTGTAAAGAAATGAAGAGTAAGCAGTTTGTCTGCTTGTACCTGTCAATGATTGAATAACTTTGAACCCCCTTGAAGTCTGCATTGCCACAGTTTCCACACGCGAGGCCTTCGGAGTTAAAATGTGGCTGAATTGGGGTCAATTATAATCCAGGCCTAACTAACAAGGTAGTATCGTAAAATACACATTATTTGCATCACACTGATGGAATTCTAAAGTGGGAAAGTGGAAGACGTATGAATGCATTGTGATGTCAGAGGTCAGAGGAGAATGGCTACACTGCTTCAAGCTGATAAGGACGTAACTATGAGTTAAATAGCCACTCGTTACAATTAAGCTATGCAAAGAGCATCTCTGAATGGAGAACCTGCTGAACCTTGAAGCAGATGAGTTACAGCAGCAGAAGACCACATCAGGTGCCACTCCTGTTAGCTAAGAGCAGAAACTGAAGCTACAATTCAAACAGGATCAACTAAATTGGACAACAAAAGACTGGAAAACTGTTGCCTGGTCTGATGAGTCTTGATTTGTCCTGTAGCATTTAGATAGTAGGGTGACAATTTGGTATAAACAACAACATCGATGCATGGCTTGTATCAACCCTTCAGGCTGCTGGTGCTGTAGTGGTGTGGAGGATATTTTTTGACACGCTTTTGGTCCCTTAGTACCAACTCAGCATCATTTAAACACCACACCTGAGTATTGTTCCTGACCATCTCCATCCCTTTATAAACACAGTGAGCCCATCTGCTGATGTGTCATGCAACAAGGAATGAGGATTTATGCTGATGCTGTGAGGATGAGACATGACTTCTGACCAGGCAGTTCTCATCACGATGCCCATGTATTTAACAAGAACATACTTTTCAAGCTGCCAACTGACGTGAATCACTTACATTGTGAGCTTTATCTGTGGAGACTGTGAATGGAGAGAAATAGGCACAAAAACCGAGATTTAATCCACATTTTCCACTGAACTCTGCATCATAAATGAGAAGCATTTGAATCAATGCTGCCTACTACTGGTTTTTATGAGACCTGCAGCTTCCTCGGAAACCAAAATGAGCTAATCTTGCACCTCTCTTAAATCACATCAACCTGCTTGGATTTTTAAGCAACTGAAGCACAGAAACTCACAAACAACTGATTTCCCAGCACTTTATTCATTCATTTAAAAATATCTTTTCACATAGGCACTGAAATAAATATTTCACATTGCAGTAGTCAGTGCCACCGCAGTAACATACAAAACACACAAAGGAAAAACACAACCAAACAGCAGTCCAAGCAGATCAAGCATTTAATGCCAAAATAAAGACACTTAAAAAAAAAACAGAGTGCTTTTGAGTGCTGCCGTCATGACTGCAGCAGTAAGTGCTCTGAAAAGAAAGAAAGAAAACCACACTGGCCTTGGAGTGTAACAGTTTGATCATTTTGTCCTAGTTTAGGCTCAATTGTGGACCCACAGATTGTAGAAGTGCCATTACAGTACAAACAGATGATAAGGCAAACCTGATTGAATAATGCAAAAAACAATACAAACCACCAAAAACATATAACTGTCCAAAAGTACATTAATTTGAAAAAGAAAAGGAAACTGACACACATCAAACTGGCCTTGTTAAAGCAACGAGGTGGAGGTTATCAGTATTTTTTCCTCACATTGTTGCGAGAAGCTTGATGATAAAAGGACTGATGGCTGATAACAGATATCTGCTACAGTTGACTGACCTCCCGGGCTCATCACTGAGTGCTATGTTAAGTGCTACTGCTCACAGCAAACTGTGAATTCATAGTCACACGTACCGCTGCTAAAGCGTCATTTCCTCAAAATTAAATATGAAGGAAGAGATCTCGTTTCCTCTCGTCAGACTCATATCAGCCACCACATTAAAACTCCTGTGAGTTGTGGCTGATCTGTTTTACAATAGGGCACAATATCAAAACTGGAAGCGTGCCAGTAGAGATAAATGCACTATCCTATAATTTGATCAAACAATTGCAATAGATAGACAACCACAGGTCACTTAGCACCTCTCTGATGAGCTGTGCTGAGTGAGGTGAACTGTAAGTAAGCTACAGCAGGACGACTGAAATCAGACTCCCAAATTATGTAAGATGAGACTGAAGACTAAAAAATATATACCCATCATCTCAATGATAAAAATGAGTTTAGCATTAAGATTAGTCTGTTTCTCTCAGCTGATAACAACAGCTTTGATTTTATATACTGGCTTTGCAACTTTGCAGCATTTAAAGTATTTTTTCCCAACATATGTGTTCAAATATAAAAAAAAATACTGCAAGTACTGAGTGACTGTTTCTACCAAAGAGAGGTAACTCGCAGTACCCAAACGGTAACGTTCAGCTCCCTTGGGTTTTTCTGTCATTCCCACTTCTTAATCAAGACATTTCACACAGAACCAACAACAAAACAAGGCAAAAAATAAACAAAATTAAAATAAATAA
Organism: Pundamilia nyererei; assembly: GCF_000239375.1. Classification (NCBI taxonomy): domain Eukaryota; kingdom Metazoa; phylum Chordata; class Actinopteri; order Cichliformes; family Cichlidae; genus Pundamilia; species Pundamilia nyererei. The sequence continues at coordinate 2,389,976 of NW_005187433.1, read as the reverse complement.
TTCTTCCCACAGACTAAGAAGTAAGATTCAAAGGATTCAAAATACCTATTGATTTTTTTTTACCAACACTTCTGTACAAAAACTACAATCATAAACAACCATGAGAAAATGCTTTTATCACCCAAATATTTTCTACGAATACAAAAAATACAGTTTCATGCATTGATCTAATAGAGCTCACTGTTTTCTGTGCTTTAGGGGCTGAGTTAGTGTGGCCGACCACATCTAACATCAGCTCACAGTCCTTAGGGAGCAAACACAATCCCAGCACCAACCTCCACCTCCAGTGGCTCTGCTAAGCCGTGGGATGCAGGTACCCTCTCGGCATATTTATATATGCCTCATTATTAAAAAAACCCAAAGTGTTCAATCCCTCCAGCAGAGGTTTAGAACTAATTTCAAGCTGAATTTAAGCTGTTCTGGGGACACCTGGTGGCCAAACATCTTACTGACATGCTATATGTTTGTGTCAATCGGTCAGCTGTCTGTAATCACATCCGCTCATTCTCCTTTAATGCATGCAGTGGCTGACATGATGTGTTCATCCATTTTATTTTATTTTGGACAGTTAAATTACAGTGAAGGGTGTCAGACATATTTCTTACTGAGGCTGTGCTGCTGCTCTAATCCCTAATGTGGACTTCAGATTGGGAAGATAATCTGCGAGTGGTACGCACAGGTGAGTTGAACAGTGTGACGGAGGGCGTACGATAAAGAAGCCCCTTTATTTCTACCGCCGGTACTCAGAAGTACCTTGTCGTTAGGTTGACAAGGTAGAGGTCACAAAAATGCGGTTCTTCTTATTATTGTGTTGTTTTTAGGCAGCTTTACATTGCAGTTACATGATGAATTTCACTTAGCTCCTGGTGGTCTGCGCTGGGCAGGACTGGCTGTGTCTAAAGTGCATGATGTACACAGCTGTCTGATGCCACCAGTAAAACATAGCCACCACAAGTATGTGCCACACCTGGTGGCTGGCACCCAGGTAGTTCAGCTGGCCTGGAAAAAGAAAAAATAAAGTGTAAATATAATGCATTTATTAATTCTCATAATGTAGAACTGTTGTTGAAAGAAGTTCAATCGTTTAAAGGGAAAACGAATAACAGATGGATGGATGGGACGCGTACTCTGTAGCGGTCAGAGAGTTTAATGGCTTCATCGTACTGTAAAATGAAATGTCTGGTGTGTCGTTGTCATGGCGGTGTATACAGTACCCTCTTAATCATTAATATTTCTGTTTCCACATAAATTCACCATTTCCTGTTTAAGTTCATTAAGCAGTTTATTTGACTGGTAAATGGACTGATCCCTATACAGCTCTTTATATTTAGCATTTCAGAATCAGAATCCTTTATTAGTCCCAGAGGAAATGATGTGGTCCCAGCTGCTCCAAGACAGTAAGAACAGTAACTAACTCAACTAAATTAAAAAATACAATATATTACAACGTTACAAAATAGCTTTAATTATAAATATCCCAGTTTATATATATACACAAATTTAAAAACATATGGTTGAATTGATGTGCCTTTCTTATCATATTGACTGCCCAGAACAGACTCGTAGAAAATCCAGAGCATTGCCCGACAATTTTGGCCTCTAGTGGGAACTTTTTTTCCCTCCATACATTGTGTTTTGTGTAATCCACATGAAGATCAAACCATTCTTTTCAAAGACAGAGCGGTGAAGTTTAACAGACCATGTGTCTAGAGTTATGAACATGATCTGAAGAGGCCTGCACACTGCGACATCCCAGCAATCTTCTTCAGCAAACTTTATTGTACGCCACACTGCCTGATACCCGCTCGGGTCTGTCATGGTAAAACAAATAAGTTTCTGCTGCAACAAACCCGATTTCCTTCTTTGCTGGAATTGCAAACATTTTGTTTTACACTTACATTTACGTTCCTCCACTCCACTTAAGTTTGTACCAGTCTGTGTCCGTTGATCAGGGTGTCATTTCCTGTTCTACTGGTTAGTTTGTCGACTCAGATCTAGCAGCAGTCACATTGTGACATGTCATCTTACATTCCTGATACTCCCAGTTTACTTCCTCAAATGCTTTTTTTTAAACTGTAGGTCTCAAGACCATTAAGGTCAACTTCAGTACTCTGTCACTCTCAAAGCAACTTCACTCTTTTAAAGCTGCTTATTTCATCATGTATCATGAAAATGGTTCCTAATGTGAACGGGCATCGGCACATAGGTGTGGTAAGGATAACAGCTGAGTAGCTTTCATTGTAATTTTCCACTTCTGATCATGTTTTGTGAATCGTGTGAGTTATGGCTAAGAGACATAAAGTAGGGAGATCTACGGCCTGAGAAGCCTCAGAGCAGGAACTTCATACCCAGAATGATGATGATAACAGTTTAACTGATGGAGAAGGGTCAGATCAGCTCCTTTTTATATGAAAATGAACCCGACTCGTTCACTGGATTGCCAGATAGAGAAGTGTGATTCATCACTCCAGAGAACACGTTTCCACTGCTCAAGAGTCCAGTTTTTGCGTAACTTGCACCACTGCATGTGATGCTATGCATTGCGATTGGTGATGTAAGGCTCACCATGAAAACCCTTTCAGTGAAGCTCTATACGCTCGGCTCTTGAGCTCATCCGAATGTCACGTGAAGTTTGAAGGTCTGTAGCGATCGACTCTGCAGAAAGTTGGAAACCTCTCCACAGTGTGCACCTCAGCATCAACTGACCCCACTCTGTTAATTTACGTAGCTATAACGCTATCACTTCATGGCTGAGTTGCTGTTTTTTCCACTGGCTTCCACTTTGTACTCCTAACAGTTTACTGTAGAATTTGTAATAGTGAGAAAATTTCACGACAGGACTTTTTCCACAGTTGGCATCCTATCAGGTTACCTGGCCAGAGCATCCCATTCTTTCACAAATGTTTGTAGAAGCAGTCTGCATGCCTAGGTGCTTGCTTTTATACACCTGTGGCAATAGAAATGATTGGAACGCCTGAATACAATGATTTGGATGGGTGAATGCATACTTGAAAAGTTGATATCAAAATCGTTCACTCTGTAAAGCCAAAAGCAAACAGACACAAATGCTGCCGCAGACAAGCAAAACTCACCAGGAAAATATCGCTCAGGGATTTTGGTGACGTAGAACAGGAAGGCAGAACCAGCAATCAAGTACATTATTATAACTCGAGGCAGAAACAGCTGAAACAGAGACAGGAAAGATTTATTGTACACAGGGAAAATCCTCATTTCTGGGTTAAAACCATAGTAACAGCATCACAGCAGAAACGGCTTGTAATAAAGCTCTAAAACGATACAGCGAACATACAGCGCACGAGCTTTGTTTCCTGACCTGCACAACATCGGAGGTGAAACCACCATTGAGCCAGACCCAGTGGCAGGCAGGAATCGTGCCAACACCTGCCACGCAACAGAAGATTGACATCCGTATCCAACGCCAGTCATTGCTGAGGTAACGAGGGTGGACCTGAGCGCTGAAGACGGCCAGGATCAGGGACAGCACTGTCAGCAGGTAGACCTGCCGCCAAAACTGCAACCAGGGGAAGTAACAGACAATATAAAACACAGCGCAATATGAGCCTGAGGATCTCCAGTTTCATATCTTAAAGGAAAAGGAATTAGCCAGCAACCTGATACTAATGTTTGTGCTTACAGCATTACAATAGAAAGCGTAGAAGATCCCAGGTACATAGCAGCCCAGGATGCCAACAGAAATGCCTGCATAGTCCAATGCCAGCCAGCGGCGGCAAGTCTTCTCCGATCGATGACACGAGAACAGGTGATACCCCACCGAACACAGCATGCAAACCTGAGAGGGAAGCACACAGCACCAGATGCAAACGTTTTTCGACAATTTCTTTACGCATAGAGCATTTTTATGCATCCATCAAGCTAATCACATTTGTGACTACACGAAAAACTGTGTTCCTTTACCACATGGGTACATTATACCTACATAAGAATCACACTGACTAGTTATTCACTATATTAAAAGATTTCAAACCATTTGCGAGTGAAACTTACAACATAAACAAATACACAGCTAAAATGTCAAAATCCGCTATCTGTCAACAGGAACTCTAAACTTCACAGCTACTTCTATCTACACACCTGGGAAGGTGGCAGTGACCTGAGTGCACCTGTAGCAAGAAACATGAAACCTATGTTAATAGGTTTGTTCAGTCATGCAATTGCACAAAGCTACCCTGGTAAAATAAAACTGCTTCACAAACAATATCTGGAAACAGAAACATCTCATGCCAGCTAAAAGATTCATTACAAAAAATGCACAATAAGAAAAGAATCATGAGAAAACATTCATGAGAAAGTGCTTTATTTTTGCACAGAGCAGTGTACAGCTGCCTGATTAATGCACTGTCTGGACATGCCCTCACAGGAATTAAGGTGGATTTTTGCCAAGTTTTGACTCCCTGCACAACCTTTGCCCTGGTGGGTGGTGTCACCGTTTGCATTCATACTTGTGCACTGACGACGAGTGAAGCTGAGTGTTATACTTGAAGCAAATAAATAGTGAACAGCCCTCTCTTTAACTAAATGCAGGAAAGAGAAAAGACTTTAGAATCAGCTTGGGCCATAGACTGCTGATCAGGGAGCAACAATGGCAAAGAATGCCATGAGGATGACATGCAGAGGATTGGCATGACAGAGTAGGATGCTAGCGATAGGGTGAGATGGATTCAGGTGATCAGCCATAAGGAGCAGCTCAAAACTGTAGTTTTAGTCGTTTACTATACAAACAATGACAAAAAGCAATTGAACAACTTCAATCTCTATGCAAATATGAGGCAATCAAACTGCTAGCAGGCTACTAGTTTACACCGCACTCTCTTTCATATACATTTTGCTTAATGCTACAATCTGAATGACATGTGCATTTATCCTGTTTTTATGGTATTTTTATTCCTATTTTCAACATTATTTAATTATGTCATTTATTGATCTATGGTTATGACTGGAGGGATGATTATTTTTAAATCAAGAAAGTGATTTGTAATTTTGCAGCGACGAAACAAATCATTAAAACCAGCTCACAGGAAGCTCAAAAACCATCTTGCATACATACACACAACTTACCTGGAAACAGAAGAGTCCTATAGCGTAGATGACATAGTCCTCTCTGTTGGCTCCAGAAGCTGGCAGGACAGACAAGAGGTCGTTGACTCCCAGAGAGAAGAACAGCAGGAAACCCAAAAGGTGGCTCCAGATATTCACCGTCTCATTGGACAGAATAAAAATACTGCAAAAGAAATGTGCAGGATGTTTGCATATGCATGGTTTATGTGCAAATGTATGGATATAATCACTCAATTTTCCCCCTTCTGGTCTGTAATGCTATATATTTATATCTACAAAGTTGGGCAACTCAAAGAAAGATAATTAACAGTAAAGGCCAGAGGTGAAATGCATAAGCTTGATTTTGCAGTATTCCCAGTACCTTTTCAGGCAGAGTTTGGAGGGCAGGTGAGCCCTGTAGCCGTCTGTGATGTAGGGGTTTTCCTTCAGGAAGAGGGGGATTTGTTCGTAAGTGTACAGTCGTATCCTTTGGGGTATCAGCACCGGCCAGTGCTGATAACTGCCCAGCTCTATGTAGTGGGCAGTCTTCAGCAGCTTCTGGGGCATCTTCAGCAGCATCTTGCTCGGGGCTCCTCTGGCGGTGTAAGGCAAGCTGAGGGAGGCTAAGGCTGCATATGGAAAAAGGAAAGGTAGGATTTATAAGGGAGTGTGCTAGGATGGTAAAACAAGTCCTCCTCTATCTGAAATCAGTGCTGACATTATGTTATATCTACAGGATCAGGGTTACCGTCGTTTGTGTGTGTGTGTATTCATCTATTCCCTAACCCTACCTCCTTAAAAGCTCTCAAATCTCAGCACCACATTCTCAGTTAAGTCCACAGGCTCTCCGCATATCTTTCCCTTTTAACTAAACCCCTTAAAACAGCAAACTAAACACACTAGCGTGCCCGACTCGCACGTCAATCGGTTTGTTATTGTTGGGCCATGCTAGCTAATGCGCACGCTAGTCCGCTAAAGTGATGTGAAACGGGGTTACAGAACTCACCATTAGTCCCACTCCGACTTTCGATGTCCCCGTTCACACAGTTCAGCCATATCTGGATGGCTTTTAACCTGACACGTCAGTAATAATGTTACATTTTAGTGAACAGACACACTACCCGCAAAACCTGTCTTTCTTCTTTTGACGTTGATGGTAAACAATGAAACGGCACAATGCTGCCACCAACTGGTGGCTGCGGAGAATTTCACCCTGCGGTGTTTTATTAAACTTGAAATGAAAACAACAACAACAACAACAACAACAATAACGATGATGATGATGATAATAATAACTTGTGGAAATGTATCCTAATTACTGATGTAGGTTAATTAAGGCCTTGTTCTCTACAAAGGAATGCATTTCAAACTGCATCTTTTATTTTAGCGGTTTGAACACTTCCCAAGAGGCATCACGCCCAAGCATTGGTGGACCATTTAATTATAATGCGGCTTGTTTATTTAATAAGTTTGACTGGTGACCACACCTAAAAAATACTGACTTTTTGCTTTCACTGAGACTGTTGCACATTGTTTAAGTCTTACCAGCATCCCACGAGAAAACAAACAAACAAACCAAAAACTACAGCAGTTATTTTCATTTTCTCAGATCTACAATTCTTACCCATGTTTGTAAATTGTCAAACATCATCCTACCATAATGCCTGAACGTGACAAATCCTTTAGCAGCTGCTTTACGTTATTTAAAAATTGTGAAATATTAAAGCAAATAGCTGTTTTGTGATGTTGATATCTATTTGCTACAGAGCCAAAATCTCCAAGAAAGTGGTCTTGAGCAAGCCATGATCTTGAACGAAATAAGAAAATTAATGGATGGTCTTGAGCCTCCAGCCTTTCTGAAGGTCTTTTAGTCTTTCTTTGGAGATTGGATGCTTTTTCTTAATCTACTGCCTCTCCAGAGCTCAGACATCAACATTATTGAAGCACTGCAGGATCATTTTGCTAGAGATCAGAATACAAGGCAGAAAACATCCAAAGAAGAAGCTGTGGAAGTCCTTCTGAAGCCTAAAGAACTATTCCTGAACTACAAGAAAGCGAAAGAGAGTTCAGGCTGTGTAGGAAAATAAAGGTAACCATACCAAATATTGACCGTTCAAGCTCATAAGAATTGTACAAACTCTGCTTTTGCCTTTTATACTGTATTTCAGTTTATGTTTGCATGTGTTTCGATAAGTCACTTCTTCTTTTTTCCCATTTCCAAGCAAAATGGGAAATAGATGATGGCTCGAGATTTTAGAAAATTTGGGGTCTCCACTATAACTTGAAACAATAAATAAAATCCAGTTTGAGTTGGTATTATCGGAGTATTGTCAGTAGGAGCATCTAACATCCAGAGCCCTGCTGTCTCCTCTTCCAACCACACCCACATAAAAAATAATAAAATACAAAAACATGGACCATGATCATGACCCAAACAGCCATCAGAAGAGAATAGATTCCTCTTCGCTGACGCAGTGACTTTGGTATGTTATTAGAGTTGCATTGTCATGACTTCATCCTCTTGAAAGTTGACACTAAGCCACAGGCTGTGAGGACATCCCTACAGAGAGTGCAGACACATGATTACAGCACTCGCTCACAAAAGAACTCCAGGAATGAATTAAAAATGTTTTTAGTCTCCAAGATTAAAGATCCTGGGGGGCTGGTGTTAAAGACTATAAAAGTTTATATATGCTGTGTTGGAAAACAAAGTCTCCGTGTGTCGCTGAGCAAAGGTGGGGACTTAATTTCAGAACTTGGAAGGAAGATGCAAGTGTTCATGCAAAACAACAAATCAACCCTGCACACCGAGGGCGTTGTGTTTGCATTTTCAATTGTTTCCATCTGGAAGAGATTTACAAGAGCACGATGCACTTGTTTGAGACACGAAGCATAAAGTTCATCTCATGAAAGGGTGATTTATGAGTCAGTTAGACCTGTATTACAACAAGACACGCCGTTACCGATTACTCTTTTTTGCTAAATCTTGAAGCGATTTAAGTAGGAAGAAGAAGAGACTCGTGTTTATATAGTAGAAAAGGCCCCTAAAACAAGCTCAGCCGAATGTAATATTTCAAAATATGTTCTTTTTTTACTCATATCAATGAAAAAACGTCTCAAATACCCCAAACAGGAAGATCACTGAAGTTATCTTCAAAATAAAAGTTGTTAAAAAGTTTATCAGGAAAATGTTTTTGTGAATAAATATTTTTACACAACCGTCCTCTTTTGCATACTCACCCTTTCTTTATTAGTGTCTAAATATATAATGCAAAATAACTTCAACATGCTATCTCTTAGCGTCCCTATAAACTCTTAATTAATTAATAATATATAAGCCATTTTTGTTAACGCCCCCCGAATAAGGAATCCCGGAAGTGCAGAGGGAGTGTCATCTCGTCCCGAGGGCTCGTCTCATTGGCAGTAGTTTGACAGCGTCACTGTGAGCAGCTGTGCGCCCTGCCCACTTTATTTCATGATCAACATGCAGCTTCAAGGGGAAAATACCAAATGCCCTCTCACACCACTGATTCAACATGTGAGCAGGGATGAAACTGTGAAGATTAGAGACTATCCTTAACCGCACTGACTGGTTTTATTTTTATTTTATTTGTGTTTTCCATTTCCCAAACACGTTGTTGATATGTAGCCTGAAGCACAGGTTATGGATCGCATGTGGATATGCTGCAAAATCCTACTCCTTGCAATTGTTTGTGTGAGTTCGTCATCTCTGGAAGAAGAGGACGCTTCTTGCGATGGGGCGTTTGATATTTATTTTGTTTTAGACCGGTGAGTTATGAAGGCTAGCCTGTTTTACCCGTGCATTAATTCATTAATTAATTAAATACTTGCTACCCCAGGGCAGAGACTTACTCAGTCCTCTCCATGTATGGCTATGTTTAGTTCCTCCTCTGCTAGACTGCAGGAGTGACCACAAAGTTCACTCTTATTATGCTGTTATTCCCAACAGCGACAGATCAACCTGCTCCCCGCTTATTCTGTGTGTCTGCATGCACCAGCAGAATAAACGGACCCTTCACCTCTTCTGTTTTTTCTGCCGCTTGCAAATGTAGTAACTTTTGGAAAACATGATGTAGTCAAATTCTGTCACAGATCTCTTTGTTTTTACATTTTATCCTTGCATCGGACTGTATTATTGTCGTTAATGTTAAAAGTACAGTGTTGTGCGAATGTCTCGAGCCACCCCTCATTTTTCTTACAGTTTTCCTACTAGTTTTGAGCAGTAGATCTCCAGGCTTTCTGAAGGTCTTTCAGAGTTTCTCTTTGGACACTGGCTACTTTTTCACTCATTTTCAGTCCTATCCATGTCTAGTTTTCGGAGGGATGTGTTTTTTTGTTTGTTTGTTAAGCCACTTAACACTGATCTCAAGCATAAAGGGGGATCTAACTGAAGGGATGAACAAGACAGCCTAAAACAGAGCCACTTTTACTACTTTGTTACTAGCAACCTGTTGCAAAAAGATAATTTCCGTCTCTTTCTTTATCCGATTCTACAAAAAATGCAGCAATAAGGTGATTCCCAAATAACTTTTAACAAAAACTTGACATACTTCAGTTCGGTGTGCAGCGTGTCTTTAAAAAAATAACTAGATAAGAGGAAGCTTAAAAGCTATCCAGCAGACGAACAGTATCTGAAAGTCGTATCTTTAAGGAACAGAAAATAATCCAGCAAAGTCCTGATACAGAACCTGAGAGACAACCCTTCAGTCAGTGGATCTACTGTTCACTGAAGCCTCATCAGAAATGATCTCAGTGGAAGAGTGGCTAACAAGAAGGCATTCTTAACGAAGGGAAAGAGAGAAAAAGAAAGGCTGAGGTATGCAGAATTATGCAAGAACTACACTGAAAATCAGTAGCAACAGGTCTTATAGAGTGATGAATCTAAACTTTTGGTTCAAATTTTTGTCTGTATATACA
>NW_005187433.1:2373173-2378432 GCF_000239375.1 Pundamilia nyererei | reverse complement strand
ATCATTTTAGGTGGGGGAACTTGCACAATCGGTGGCTGACTAAATACTTTTTTGCCCCACTGTACAGAGGAGGTCAGGTGAGAGGCACAACACAGAGTGTCTACAGCCATCTGTAAAAGTCGATGTAGTCTCTGTCATGGTTTGGAGCTGCATTGCAGCTTGTGGTGTTGGAGATCTTTCCAAAATTGATTGAATTATGAACAAAGAAAAACACCATCAGATTTTGAGCGACCACAAAATGCCACCTAGAAAGCATCTTATCAGCAACAGCTTCACTTTTCAGCATGACAAAGATCCCAAACACATAGCCAGTGGAGTAGAATTATACCTGGACAGAGGAAAGCACAGTGTAACAGTATAAGCCATGGATTGGCTTCCCCAGAGCCTGGACCTCAACATTATTCAAGCAGCGTGGAATCATCTTCACAGAGAACAAAACAGAAGGCAGCCAACATCCAAGGAAGAGCTTTAAATGCTCTTTAAAGAAGCCTGGAGAACTAATCCTGAAGACTACTTCAAGAAATGATAAGACAGCCTGACTAAGAACAACTCAGGCTGTGTTTTAGAATAAAGATGGTCACACTAAATATCGACTTCAAGTTTGTTAGAACTGCGTTTTATACTGTATTGAAACATTTTCCTAGTAGAATATACAGAAAAGAGCAATGGTGCAAAGATTTGCACAATAATAGATTTCTATTAACTGTATTTTTATTTCTGTTTGTAATTCATATGTTTATGGAGTAAAATACTACACAAAATGCAGAATCAAACTATATATGTGTCTTATGCAGAAAATATAAAGCACATGAATAATTTCTGATTTATTGATTATTAATTGATGGAGCTCCCCAAGTGTTTTCATATAACTCTAGTGCAGTTGTGAATCCTTGGTAATAAAGCTAAATAATGCTAAATGAAGTGATATTTTAGCACATTGTTTGGGTGCATTTGATTTTTCACTCGGCCGCTGCCTGTTTTTGCAGGTCAGGCAGCGTGTGGGGACACTGGGATGAGATCTATGGATTTGTGGAGCAGCTCACCAGGAGGTTTGTTAGGTAAGTAGCTGTTTTCTGCCAGTATTAATAGCAAATGAATTAATATCTCCTCATTCTCTGTATAAAAACTTACAGAAAATAGTAAAAAAAAAACTTAATGTAGAACATTTAAAGGAAGCTTTCGCGTGCCCTTCAAGCACATACAAGAAGTTGAACAGAGGAAACAGAGTCAGTGGTTCAAACAGTAGTGGCTAGCAGAAACTAGGGCATGCCTATTTCAGGCACTAGACATCACACAAGGCAACCAACTGCTCCAAAACCCCTCTGGGCAATAGCACTGAGGGTGTGTGTGATATCTTTAAGTTTAATAGCAGACTGCTAAATATAAGAACCAAACATGCAGCAGATGTTGAAGGTGGTGCCAACCACAACCGGCAGTCCTGTCCCCCTTTCACAGTAGAACAAGGCACAGGGATAATGGCTCACTTCCCCATCTCAAAACTCTCCCATGTTATTAACATTTATTAACTGATGGTTTTTTTGTATCAACCAGCTGCACCACTGTGGCACAAACCGCTTTCCCCGTCTGTCATCATAGCATAACGTGGTCCCGGAGACATCTACTGTAGCACAAAATAGTTTGTGTACTTTGGCAGGTGTTTAAATCAGAGTCGGTGTGGACAGATTTCATCAACACAGGCTACATGAAGCTTCGCCGCTGCAAAACTTAACGTGCGTAATGGTAAATTGTCTGGTTTGTCATTGGGACCGTTGTGCGTTCTTCGTCTTGCCGAAGACCAGTTTTGCGTGTAAAGGGCTAACCCTGTCATCAGTGAACAACCTGCTCTGACACTTGATTAGTAAAAAGATGGCAAACCCACTGAAGCTGCTGAAAAATCTTTTCTCCTCCTCTCTCCACCAGTCATCCAATAAACTCAAACTGCTACCCCGTTTCATTATATAGTATTGTCAAAGAAGGGTGTGGTGAGACATCTCGTTGGCCTTGTGGCTGGTGTGCAAGTCCCTGTTTTGTTAACTAATGTCACGGATTGATATTAATGCGAGACTCTGTGTCTGCTTTGTCACCATCTTTGTGGTTTTCTGTGCGACGTCTTATAAAGTGACTCAATGCTGTTTTAATTGACTGTTAAATTTTTGTTTGACAGCATGTGTATCATGTGTCACTGCATGATAGCATGTGAGCATACAAAATATAAGAAAGTGCTTGCACTGATACCGATGTGTTTTTATTTTAAGCAAGACTGGAATGCATAATCATGATATGATGCTAACATGTAATATACATTTGTGTATTCACATAGTGTGTTTGTGTGTGTGTTCCAGCCCCAGGATGAGGGTTTCTTATATCGTCTTTTCAGCTAGAGCTGTTGTAATTCTCCCACTAACTGGAGACAGGTATATATTTCCCTTTTCCTTATAATCCTTCTCCTCCGCTTCACTCAGACAGTAAATCTTTCTTTCTTTTCCTTTTTTTTGAAATTGAATTGCTTTTGTTTCAGATCTAAGATAGATGAAGGCCTGGAGAAGCTGAGCCAAATCACACCTGCCGGTGAAACGTTCATGCACGAAGGTTTGAAAGCGGTACGCGCTCCTTTCTAGTATTGCAACTTCCTGCCATGCATTGTTTTCCTTACAGATGCTTCCTTTCATTGTTGTTTGTTATTTTGGGGCTTTTTTAAATTTTAATAATCTGTATTTTTGGCAGGTATCACAGCAAATGAAGTCACAAACTTCACCATCATCCAGTATTATCATAGTTCTTACTGATGGCAAGCTGAACATCTACCCGTATGAACTGAGTGTACAAGAGGTAACACACACACACACACACACACACACACACACACACACACACACACACACACACACACACACACACACACACACACTAATGGCTTAGTGGAAGTTGCTGTAAATGAGGAGCTGGATGAAATTTGAGAACCATATTATGTTGAAGGTCATGATGAGCATCCTGTTGAATTTTTCCTGAGAATACCAAATGTTCTTTCACGCAGGAAGGATTTGAAGACACTTGATGTGCTGTTTTTGTGCTATATCATCTCAAAATGTGGGTTGTGAGCATATAGCACAGTTTGTGAGTGCAGTGAAATCCTTTGGGGCTGGGGTTGTGTCAGGAAGGGCATCCGGTAAAAAAACAAAAAAGCCATATCAGATATGCAGAGCCATCCTCTGTGGTGGGGACCCCCCCTTGCGAATAAGGGAGTAGCCTAAAGCAGCTTTGATAGCATGGCTGTTTGAAGAAACACACAAATTCACATACTTCTCATACCCTCTTCTCTGTTTTACTCTGTTACAAATCTCAACCAAAGAAAAGTTGAAAGGCTCAGTTTGTTCCGTTTGTATCGTGTTGCATGAACCGGACAAGCTGCTGCTGGCTGGACAAACAAAATTGTTTGCTGTGAAATCTTAATCGTAATTTAAAATATACAGCATTTGCTGCGGCTGAGCTGTAACAATAAAAAACACTACTCTGATGTTTTATAAGTCACATGGATTCACTGTATGTCTGTAGAATCATGGCTTAAGTTTTCCTCTTGTGATTCCCAGGCTATGAAAGCCAGAGAGTTTGGAGCCAGAGTGTACTGTATCGGGGTCATGGACTTTGACCATAGCCAGGTAGGTGTGGGTGCTTCATTTTCTACCTCTTCCATACAGCACTGGGAAAAGAGAACACTCTCAAGGCCTTGATACTGTTGCTGATATTGTTTCTTGTTTAAACACATTTTATTTGTCTTTCTGAGTAAATATACGTGTCAGTGTGCGAAAGCTTCAGTGGGCTGTTGTTTCTGGCCCAGATTTATCGACACACCTTGACCCCTTTTGCTTATCTGTTCGTGTCAATCCAAAAACCTCCAAAGGGCTGAACAGCAAGCAGCTGTCGGGGATTTGTAGTTTGTGGTTCATGATACATTTGTTCTTGTAAAAAAAAACAAAAAACACTGAATACATTTTCTCAGGCAGCTTATGTGAAGTTATTATTTGTTGGGATAGGCTGTGATTTCTTCCTGTGCAAGTATTGAGCGGTTGAAAGAGACGATTGTGGTGGAAAAGAAAAAGCAGGAAATCTTATGCAGCCGCAAACTCTTCTACTGACTGCAGTGACTGTAAGCAATACAAAGGGGGCAGGAAAGCTGCTGTTCTGTTGTGGTTTTTTTTCGTGCTAATAAGATTTACAGTCCAATGCAAAATCTGTAATTACATTTGCTGAGAATCATAAAATGATCTAAACAATATTTCAATTAATGTGGCATCTGTTGCTGAACATCCCCAGCCCTGTTTATTTCTGGATGATGTTTCAGCAGTCTGAATGACATTCTTAATTTGTGTAACATGAACTAATACATATTTAAAGTGCTTAAGTTTACATAACATATGATCTGTAATGTCTTCAGCAGTCAGAGGGCATGGCTGATTTTCTGCCCGCTGACTGACCGACGATCTGTGGTCTAAAGGAGGAAGTAATTACATCATTCTCTAATTGAATAAGGCCAGGCAAACTTCCTGTCCTGTGATCGTTAAAGCAGCAGATGAAAGCTTCAGCCAGCTCCCCAAAGCTTTAATCTCCTAGTAGCAGACTTTGCCTCCCTAAATGCCCAAGCACAAGCCAAAAACCTCCCTGAGAAGCAGAAAGACATGAGAACAGAAATTTGAAATGCTTTTTGTATCAGTAATCTTTTGCTGTTTCCACTTTGGCCACAGCTTGCTGAAATAGCCGACGGCAGAGAGCAAGTCTTTCCAGTTGTGTCCGGCTTTCATGCTCTCAAAGACATGGTGAACTCGGTGAGGTTACGCTCCATGCAGCGACATGCAGTAACGTTCACGTGCAGGCTGTGGCATGGCGAGCTTATGCAGAGTCCTGTATCTCTGTATCTCACAGGTCCTGAAGAAAACTTGCTCTGAGGTTTTCACAATTGAGCCACTGAGTGTTTGTGTGAATGGTAAGTTTAATCAAAGTAGTCTTAATGTCTTCAAACTTCATGTAATTTTATCATGTAATTTTGAACAGGTGTTTGTGGTTTCGTAATGATGAAACCCAATGAGTTTGTTATTTTTGTCCAAACATATAGAGTTGCATGAAGAATATATATATACAGTGGGGCAAAAAAGTATTTAGTCAGATACCGATTGTGCAAGTTCCCCCACCTAAAATGATGACAGAGGTCAGTAATTTGCACCAGAGGTACACTTCAACTGTGAGAGACAGAATGTGAAAAAAAAA
>NW_005187433.1:2319569-2366965 GCF_000239375.1 Pundamilia nyererei | reverse complement strand
TAGGATCTTTAATCTTACATTACTTAACAACCTCAGTTAAAAATGATAGTCCAGAGACCACTGCGGGTCACATCACATGTAGACCGAAGGGTGGCCCGTGGCGTACCATGCAACAGACGAGCTTCTGAATTGTTCCTTTTATATCACATCACTGGTTGGGTGCAGGTGCTCACTAGGATGCGCTAAGGGAAGAAGGCAAGCTGAAGGAGACAGTGTGATGCTTTGGGCAAAGTTCTGTTTGTAAACCTTTGGTTCAGCCATGTAGATGTTACTTTCACACGTAGCACCTAGCTAAGCATTGTTGCAGGCTCTTGCCTTTTTCAGCAGGATAATGTGCCCAACCACAAAGCAAAACTGGTTTCAAGAATAGTTTAAGGAGAACAACGAGTTCAGGTGTTGACTTGGCCTCCAAATTCCCAAGATCTCAATCCATTCGAGCAATCTGTGCTGGACAAACAAGTCTGATCCATGAAGGCCCCCCCTCGCAACTTACAGGACTTAAAGGATCTGCTGCTAACATCTACATGCCAGATACTACAGGACACTTTCAGAGATTGGCATCTATGGCTCAACAGGTCAAGGCTGTTTTTGCAGCAAAAGGGGGAACATCACATTGTTAGGCAGGTGGTCGTAAAGTTAAGCCTGATGGGTGTATATATAAGCTGGGAGCTAGGTAAACAACAAGGCACAGGAGGGAGCAGAAAAGCAGGGAGCCGACAGTCACAAAGGAGGGAAAAGAAGCAAGAGTACAACTTGAATGAGACACAAGAGAAAACGTATTTTTTAAAGTGAAATGAGAAATAACCAAAAGGCACAGAAAGAACAAAAAACAAGAAGAGGGAGGACAAAAAGCATTACAGCATAGACAGCACAGAGGGAGGCAAAACAGGGAAACACTGAAGGAACTCAGCAGGCATTAAAAACACACAAATACTCAAGCACCTTTACTATGAAGCAACTTCAACATACCCAGGATCTTTTTCCATGATCTGGAGTCACTCATGTGATCAGTAGTCTGGCTAAGCATCCACACAAATGTGTTTATCATATTTAACTCATTTCACCAATCACAAACATGGACAGGTCTGCTTGCAACACCAATTTCACTGATTAAAAAAAAAAAGATTATTAATTGAGAATTACTTTGTCAGTAGGCACTGGATAAAAGCATATCTTGGTAAGAAGTGAACTTCCTTCACTGTCAACCTGGATAATTACAAATCCAACTTAGTTTTAGTGGTAGTACCGCTTTTTGGAACCTGAAGTGAACAAAATAACAAAATCTTAAGGAAAATGTTCCAAGAATAATAATGAAACCAGAAGACTCAAGAAAGAAATCCAGGACCCAGGATGTGGCTGAAAGCATCGCCTCACAGAGTCACTTTACTTTGATCACAATGTTTCACGTTTAATAATTATTGTTTTGCTTTGCTGCCATTCAAGTGCACTGTCAGAGTAATGTGATCTACCTGATGTTTCCCAGAGTCTTTCAACGTGGTCCTGAGGGGAAGTGGCTTCAGCGGATCCAAAAGGATGGACAATGTACTCTGTTCCCTCACCATCAATCAAGTGACCCACAGTCAGTAAAGTACAAACACTTATGATTCACACACCTGATGCATAGCTAGCATTTAGATGCCAATGCTAAGGATTCAGTCTTTGCATTGCTAAAGAAGTGAAACAGTATCACAGGTTCACTGCACGCTGATACTGTAAAGCACTCGAGGATTAAAGTGAAATTCTGAAGTGAAAATGTGGTATAGTGTGCAGATCTCTGGGGGCTGCAGTGGAAAATCAGAGTCATGACGTCCAGAAGCAAACAGTGTCTGCTATTTATTGACTTCAGTTGGAGAACAGAGGAGATATTATGAGAGCAGAGTGCTCGTGAGCAGAGGGAGGGACGAGGAGGGAGATGATCTGTCTCATTAGTCCATTACCAGATCAATGGCACAGGGTGGAGTTAGTGAGAGGACATGAGGAGATAACACAAAGCTGTATCTGGATCTCTTGTGTTTACTTCTTTTTGCAGTCGAATTACAAATTTAAAATTGAATTTATTCAGTCAGTTTGTCACAGAAAACAGCCAAACAGCTTAATGCTTCTTCTGTTTGTAGCGTCTCTCAACCTGTGTACATACCAAAGAAGTTGGACAATAACATTAAGATTAATTTTTTTTCTAATTTGCCATATGTAAAATTAAACGATGAATTAAATGATGTGTCTCTGCTACAAGAAACCAAAGCAGCTAATTGAAGTAGAAAAGTACGGACCTTTTTCCTCCACCTGTGTGGGCTTGCAGCGTTCATCTTTGCCTCCTCTTCCTTTCAGTTGAAAAGCCAACAGTAGTGAGAGATGGGTATCTGCTCTGTCCAGCCGTTCGTCTAGAAGAGGTCGGACAGTAAGTCAACACACACGTGAGCTCAAACACAGTGTGTGTAACAAAAAACGGAGCCTATTGGTACCTGTAATTGCCTTAAAAAGCCAAGAAAGAAAAATCCTTCTCTGGGTGTTGTTTCGTATGATGTGTACCTCAGAGTTTTTCTGAAAGCAGCTTGATTTTGATTTTTAATTAAAAAGAAGAGAAACTGTCATCAAAAGTGCCATATCAGGAAAATAATTTAAGGGGGAACTGGGAGGGTTTTTTAGTTTCCTTCTTTATTAGATTTATTTATATGTTTTTTTCTGGTTATATACGATTTAAATAAACAGAGGCTTTTCAGGCAGTTTTTCCTGCACTTATCTCTGTGTGTGTCGCAGCCTGACGCAGAGGCCCAAATACAGGATGCAGAGGCACAGAAAATAAACAAATACTGAATCTTTAAGAGAAACTCTGAGTTGGAAGGGTAAGAAAAGACTAAACAGGATTCCAAAATAGGGCACGAGAAGCACAGGGAAGAGAAGGTGGGCAGACAGATCATCTGATAACTGACGAGGGGAAAGGCAAGACCACACACACACACACACACACACACACACACACACACACACACACATACACACACACACACACACACACACACACACACACACAGGAGATTGAAGAAAATATGAATGACACTGACGACTGAATGTAACAATGAAAACAAGGATATCTTAAGAAATAAAAAAACACTGGGGCAGGAGGAAAATCAACAGATACAAACATGATAGAATGACATCACGGAGAGTGGATAGAGCTAAAGTGTTCGATAGAAAGCAAAGGGGGCTAAAATAACTTGTTTCTGTTATATGATGAACTATGAGGCAGCACAAAAGGTCCCGTATTAGATAAATGACAATTATTTTGTATTTTGAAACATGCAAAGCTATAATGTAGAAAAGTCCCAGGATTATAAATATGGTTCTACACATGAATGTAATAGGTTCACTGTAGGTGTGGCAACATTTTCAAAAGCTGATGCATAAAGCCTCATTATGAACACTAACATGTGCTCATAAACTTGTGCATGTCACCTCAAGGCACTTTAAATGGTGAGAACAAGACTTACAGTACATCCTTAATTTTTGCATTCATTTAATTAATGTAATTAAGAAGGGTAAGTAGCAGTCAGGTGATAATCAAATGCACTTGATTAACTGATTATTAGTAAGTCTGACCACCTCTAGAAGTTCTGCAAGTTTGCTAGTCTGAAGGTGTGTGTCAACACAAAGGTCAAAATCCTGAGATGAGTGGACGTCCCAGTATATTCACCCCAATGTCAGACTGTGCAATAATGACAGCTCAGTTAGAAAAAGACTAAGCGATTGGGGCTCGTTGCCAGGAGAAATGCCTTTGTCTACAATAACAACATGCCAGCTCTGCTTAGGTTAGCAAAGTTGCATCTGGACAAACCACAAGATTTCTGGAAGAATGTGCTTTGGACAGATGAGACCAAAGTGGAGATGTTTGGCTGTAATGCGCAGAACCACGTCTGGCGAAAATCAAACACAGCATATCAGCACAAACACCTCTTACTCACTGTCAAGCAAGGATAGTGGTGGACTGGACCATGGCATCTTGCAGTCACTGAGTCAACCATTAACTCCTCGTTATACCAGAACATTCCAGAGTCAACGTTAAAGCCGTCTGTCCAAGAGCTAAAGCTCGGCTGAAATTGGGTCAATGATTGCAAGAAAAGCAGCAAAAGAAAAAGCTCAAGGTGTTCAGACTTGAGTGGCATGCTGTGTTGGGACCTTAAGAAGACTGTGCTTAAACAAATGCCCCCAAAACTTTAAATGAAGCAATGTTGTAAAGAAGTGTGGGTCAGAATTCCTCCACAACAATGTGAGAGACCGATAACATTATACAGATAAGAATTTGTCATTGCTGCTAAAAGTGGTTGTACAAATGTTTGTTGTTAAGAATCCCGACGTGCACTTAGTTTTTTACAAGACTGTAGTTCATCAGCATTTCTTCATCTGACTGATGTTGAGATTTGTTCTCTGAAAATGCAAACAGGCACAATGTTTACAGTAAAACTGTGTCAAAGTGTTGGATGGACAGAAGCCAGGCTGACCAGCCTTTAAAGAGTGAGTGGTTGATTTGACTTCCACACTTCAGACAGTCAATCCCTCTCTCTCTACTTCTCCTCCTCAGCCCTCACAGCTGGAAAAGTCTCAGTTGGGTTGAACATGAAGTTAAAAAAGCATTTGCAAAAGCAAACAACCTTTAGAAATAAGGGAGTCTGGTCAAAACTTAATAAGAATATGAATGATGGTGACTCCCTATTGCAGCAACTCCTGGTTCTTTATAATAATTTGATGATTTAACACTATAATTATATTTAAATCAATCCATTTGAGACTACCCCACACACGTTTTACTGTGATTCTAACTGTAAAAGTGCCAATAGTGTCACACCGAGCTCTGAACAGGGACTAGATCTCATGATGTGTTCTGTGATTCTGTTTATTCACAGATCAGTTGAAGTGCTGGTCAGCTTAAACCATGGAAAGTCCTACATCTACAGTCCCATGAGCATCTATGCCACAACATGTGTGAGTAACATTAATTCTGTATAACACGAACAGTTTTGAAGGAATTACCTGCATGTATGATGTCACACTGCCCTCTGTTATTTAATTTAGATACAACACTTTTTTGTGTAGGTACAGGAGAGCATACTGACGTAACTGTGATAGATTACAGAATAAGATCAAATAATGTTGTGTTGTGTGCTTTCTGCAGTCAGATGGGACCTGGGTGCTCTGGTTCCTGTTGGCTTTGTTGCTGTTGCTGGGCCTGGGTTTGCTCTGGTGGTTCTGGCCTCTCTGCTGCACCGTGGTGAGCTTTGTCCTTGTGCATTTTTGTACAACAAAACTCATTTTGAAGGCAGTCGTTTTAAAAGCAGCACATAAAAAAAGAAATACAGAAGGACACAGGAACTAGTAAATGTAGTGAGGTGTTTGAGTCGGATACTGCAATTATGAATTGTTGTGGAATTGAATGTCCAATGAATGTAAAGTGAAAGGCACCAGTTTGAAAAGGGGCCGTGTGCACTATAACCATACATGTTATTATTTGGTGCACTGAATAAGCTTAAAGCTCATTTGCATCTGCAGTCCCTCGGCAGGTTAAATGTCGCAATAAGAGTAAATCACACCTGTTGTCTGTTTATTTGTGTTTGGTGGCCATAAGCACCAAACACAAATAAACAGACATCAGTGTTAACAAGTCTGTCCATGTCCTGGGTCATGTGACCCAGTATTCTGAGTTTCTTGATGTTTTTGTTATTCGTTTCAGTCTAGTTTCATTTCAGTTTTTCTAGTTACAGTTTGTCATGCCTAGGTTACAGTTTTAGTTCATGATTTATCAAGCTCCCCATCTGTCTCATCCCTGTGTGAAGTTTTCTGTGTCAGATTGTCATGTTAAGTCTTCGTGTGTTTATCTGTCATGTTTCATGTCCAAGTTTTCTTTGTTTGTCAAGTTCGAGTCAAGTCTGGGACTCGCTATGTTTCCCGTTTTATTTTGAAAGAGCCTTGTGTTTTTTGTTTATTGTATTTATTTTCACGTCCCCTGTCCTGTCATTATGTTAATTGTTGTCAGCTGTTTTCCCCATGTGACTCTTCCCTTGATCATTCCTTATGTCTATTTAGTCTGTGTGTTTCCGCTCAGTCAGTGTCAGATCGTCTGTTATCCTCACCTCATGTTTTCATAGTTTCCGTTATTGTGTCACTGTGTTTCACAGCCTGCCTAGTTACTCTGTGTTCATAGTTTTTTCATGGTTCTTTCACAGAGTGTCATAGTCTTTTTAGTTTACACAGTGTTCTTAGTCCCCTTAGTTTTCCCAGTTTCAGTGTTCCCTGGTGTTTTTGTCATGCCATCAGCCACAATAAAGGCTCGCTTTATTTTTGGAAACCTAGTTCTGTCTCCACCGTGTCTGCTCGTGGGTCTACCTCATCTTCACACCGACGCACCCCGCCGTGACAAAGTCTGCAAGTCTTTCAGCAGATACTTCAGTCTGCCTTCTGTCAAAGATATATGTCATTATTGTTTTGTATAAGATTTATGTTTCGTTTCTCGCAGGTCATCAGAGATCCCCCTCCCTCTCGCCCCCCTCCTCCCCCCCCTGTGATTGTGAGTACTCCACTGACTGTTTTTTTTAAAGCCATATTTTCTTTTTCCAAGGACTTCATATCACTGAAGGGACGCTTTGATTTTTTTACCACCCGTTGCCATTTTGGCAGTAAAAGCAGTGAGAAAATCCAATTTTGGGCAAATACAGAAGGAGCGTAGGTGGAGCTGGGGAGAAGGAGCCGACAGAAGTGGTTTGGTGGCAGATTTTATTCATCGAGCATGAGTCAGAAGGCAAAGTTCCCTCATTGTAAAATAAATAAATTAAAAAATGCAGTTATGTTTTTGCATGACAAATATCCCACCACTGCAGCTGAACCTTTGGTGTAAATCCACTGGATCTATAGATTATAGACTGATCAGCAACACAAAACCTTTCTCTCTGTTTTTAATTGCTTGATTTAAAAAAAATGGAAGTACTTATTACAACGAAGCTTTTATGCTTATTACATAAAAGTCTTCAGGCTCTTTGTGGATAAGCATCTACTGACTACATTCATGTACTTCATCGAATCCAATCATTTCCAATCATGGTGGCATAAATGTTTTCCTGTGTGAATTTTGAGAAGAAATGTATCATGCGGGTAGATTCCAAGTCCAAACTTGGAGTTATTATCAAAAAAATTATATTATCTCGTATGTACTCAAAATTTCAAGTTATTTTCTCAAACTTCTGAGTAATTCTGAGTTATTAAGGCGAAATTTCAAGATACTAACCTAAAATTTTGTCGCATGGTTGGCAGTTTTTTTTTTCCAGTGGCTACACTGTTGCTCTTTAGCTCAATATAAAGTATTTAGCAAAGGAATGTTTTAGAATAGTATTATATAATTTTGTATTTTGAATATAATAAAACTTTATTCAAATATTTTAAAAAACTTTGTGTTTAAGGAGCCAGAAGAAGACCCTTTGCCCAAACACAGGTGGCCTACAGTGGATGCTTCATACTATGGCGGCAGGGGTGCTGGAGGCATCAAACGCATGGAGGTAAATAAAATTTTAAAAAAAAGGTTTTACTGCTAAGCTTTTGTTGTTGATTTGCTAATGTTGCTATAGTGAAGATGCAGTAATGTTAGCTGTCTCAGTCAGTTGTGCCCACATGTTGCAGGTGCGCTGGGGCCAGAAGGGGTCCACAGAGGAGGGATCCCGGCTAGAGAAGGCCAGAAATGCTGTTGTCACTATGCCAGAGGAAGTGGAGGAGCCCATCATTCCTCGACCCCCACCAAGGCCTCCTCCGGTTTACAACCCCTCATCGCACTCCAAATGGTACACCCCCATCAAGGTGAGATAACGATCTCTTTAATATTTAGGTCCTTTGTAAGTTGCCTGTTTTGTAATGTTTTTGAATGTCTTTGCCTTCAGGGACGTATTGATGCGCTGCTGGCGTTACTGAGAAGACAATATGACAGAGTGGCAATCATGAGGCCAACACCTCAGGACAAGGCAAGAAATATCAGCAGCATTATTACAAAAGCTTACGAGAAACACGGCTATCAATTCAGCATGTTATCATATAAAAAAAATCTCATTACATCCAGCTGGACTGTCACCAGTCTGAGTTTTGCCAAAAGTATTCAACCATCAAATTGGTTAGATCAGTGATCCACCTTCTTGATCCCCCAGTGATTTGATTAGATAACAGATAATAATAATATAGTGCCAATCTTGCTGGTTTTTTTTATGTGCACAACAGATAGATAACAGCCTGCTGTATCAACTCGCTTGTTATAAATAACAGTTTAAATGCCAACGCCTCCAGAGTGTGTCATGAAACAGCGCACATGAGCTACAGGCTGCTTAATGGTTTAGTTTAAGTCTTATTTTGAGACTTCACGTGGATTTACTGTATCGATCCTCCGTCAGCTGAGCTGCTGGGAGAGCTAGAAGCAACTTGGGCCTTTTCATCATAAATTTTGGGGGCTTTGAGTTCACGGTTTTAAAAACCTCCCAGTGGGCTCAGAGCCTAATAATGGATGTGTTATGAAAGGTTTATTGTAGAGTATTCCACTTTATTTTAAAGCAGTTTTTGTCTTTAGTGGTGCATCAAGGCTTGGGTGGGATAAATAAGTTGTGCTTTTTTACAGCATGTTGAATTTAAAATCACTTTACATTCCCACTTGACTGCGGTTAAATGTTTAAATCGGACTATGGCGTGTCTCCTTTGTTTTCTCCAGGGCCGCTGCATCAACTTCACCAGAGTTCAGAATCACTGATGTTCAAACACGAGGCTCAGTTTTCCCGTTTTCATGCCAGTTTTGCCAAAGATGACAAACATGTGCGATCCAACATGAAGAATTACTTTGTATTGTAAATAAACCTCTTTATGTACATTGTGGTGTCACAGTTGGCTCTCTTTTTACCGTGGTAACCTATGCTGAGCACATAACCGGGTCAGAAGCTGGTTATGTTCCAAGTCATTGTTAAAAATTGACTGGAAGTGCTTCGTTTTCACAAAACCTGTTATTTACATTATGCTGTGAGTGTGATATAGAGTCTCTGCCGAAGAAATTCTGTATGTATGCAACCTGCTGAGCCTCATTTCACAAACAGCTCCAAATGAAGCACAGCAGCACAAGCTGTGTGCCTGACATTGTCACCAGAATTTGTATTCGGCTGCAGAAATTTTTCTTAAATGTTTTGTCCTTAAATGCTGCAAGGTGTTCGTGCAACACTAAAATTAAAGCTACTAGAACACAAATTGATTAACCCTACTATTTGTAATCTGTATTTTACTAAAAAACCCAAACTAAAGGAGTCTCCATGCATGAAAAGGAGCAGTGTTTTCATGATTCTTTTATTTGAAAGAAAATAGATCATTCTCTTTACACAAAGACCTTCAGTACAAGTACCCTGACTGATGACACAAAAGATACACAAAAAAGTAGCATATATGACAAAACACAGCACTCACAAGTGGATTTCAAAGAACCACATCGCATATCACACACACACACACATCAACACAGCTGAGATGAGAAGAATAAAAATTCCTGTTTCTGTACACACACACGCGCGCGCACACACACGTACACACATCAGTTTGCACTCATAATAGTGTTTTTTTTCATATGTAAACTGGTGTTTGATACCTTAACAACACAAAACCAGCCAAAGAAAACAAGCTCCTGGCAGAACATCAAATAAAGTACATTTTTTAAAAAAGAAGAAGAAAAAAAAAAAAAAAGCCTTTTGATACAAAATACGACTTAATACTATAGCATAGAAAGTTGCCTATATTACACAAGAACACACTGAAGTGCATTTTGATGTAGTCTGCATGGTTATTATGTTGCTGTCACTTACACAGTTTTGCATCACCACCAGAGTCAAAGTGTGCACATCACAAAATGCTTAGCACTGAATAACACGTGGTTGATAAAAGCACCGTGTCAATGCACGCTGGAATAATGTTGCTGATGTACTGCCTCGTATTATGAGCTTCCATTACACAAAGATAACAAATGACAGTGCAAAGTGGGAGCTAATGGAGTGGATGTGGTGCAGGTTCTGCTCGAGGTGTTAGCATTAAAACTGAGGCATCCAACAAGACAAGCAGCAATACTACTTTTAAAAGCAGCTGTTAGCCCGTTATTTATAACGCAAATCGATGCAAGTCAGTCCTTTCCTTTGAGATTTCAAATCTCTGTGGTCCTCAGCAAGGATATCTGCAGGCAAGGAGCGTTAATGTAGCTTTGAAACTCATTTAGGTCCACGATGACTTCGTTTAGAGATGAAACCTTCCCTTCAGCGTGTAAGTCAATCCACAATATGAGGCCAGTGTGGCAACCGCTGGAGGTATAAACCCAGTCTGCAGACCTCTGGCCAGTCGTCTGATATTCTCTGAGCGCCTTGGACAGAGCTGATTTTACAGAAGCAGCACAGCTGATCCAGGCTCTTCTTGAGAATCATTGGCTTCATAAATGATTTAAATCCATGAAGACTTGTTGGAAAAGAGGTTACAATAATAACATAAAATGGGCTTCTTTGGCACTGGATGAATTTTATGGAATGAGTTCTGTGGAGTGCTCCTTGTGATCTCAAAGCCCAAATACAGTAATATAGGCAGGATGTGGTCCCAGCTTGTTTTAAGTCCAACATCTTAACTGTGGCCATAAGAATCTTCTGTGTCCATATTATAAAACGGAGAAACCTGTAGCTTTAAGACACCTGATTCAATTTCAGTCTTTAAAGCAGAGATTTCCCTGGCCTTAGGTCCGATTCTCTCGATGGAGAAGCGAAGATCTAAAATACACAAGATAAGTAACCAGTGTTATTGCACTCAAAAATTGCCCTTTTTTGCATTAGTACAATGTTTGGGATATGTGGGTGTGTGCACATATGTCTACACCTACCGAAGTGACCTGCGACTGTCTTTCTCCATGTTGTTCTCTGGTCCTTCGCTCTCATATGAAGCCAGATGCAGCTCTGCAACAATAAGATAAACAATAATGGCTTTGTTTGTTTCCTAAAGCTGACAAACTATAGCAAACATTTGTATGATTGACATCTCCAAAACGCAGGGGAGACTGAATACTGACCGTCTTCGGTGAAAATGGGTGTTGTGACAAGGTACTGAAGGATTCGCCGCTCTCTGTCGAACGGACAAACAACCTGACGCCAAACCAGGAACTCGCTCACCTGTTTTGCAAGCTCCCAGAGTTTCTGTGGAGACAGATTGTACAATAGATTATAATGGGCAGATGAAAGAAAAGCACCATTAAGGAAAATGCATTGCTCTTTTTAGCCACAAGGGGGAGTCACAACAACACACATGTAAAAGCCTGAACTTGTACTGCTACAAATCTGACCGTTTTTAATCCTTTAAACAACATAATCTTCTGAAATGTGTCCTAACCTCAAAGTTGATGTGTCCATTGGGCAGCCTGCTGGCACAGCCTTCATTCAGGAAGTAGATGTCTTTAATGAGGAGACTGAAGAAAGGAATCACAATCTGGAGGAGAAACACACCAGCTCATTTACGTACACATTCACCACCTGGAGCTTTTTATTTTCAGAGTAAATCCCGGGTGCTCTCTCACCTTCTCCTGGCTGCTGTGTGCGGTCTCAGACCTCTGGGTAGCACCGCGGAGCGCAGTGCGGTAGTTACTGAAGTTACTGGATGGGTCCATCTGGTGCTGAATGAGAGCACACACAAGAGACGGCCATCAAACGCAAATCCGTGTGGGCATGCTTAAAGTTTGCACATAGTGAGGGTTTGAAATCCTGAGCAACTTGAAATCTTAAGTTTACATTACACTACACAGGATTCACTGCTGCATGCCAATTGTCCTTACCTCCAGAATTTCAAACTTGTCCGTGTTGACTTTATTCCAGGTTTTCTTCAGTCTGGCGACAGGACTCATGTTCATCCCAGCTGGACACAGAGAAAGGGTGAGTAAATGCAGAGCACTTACGGGGTCAGATCGAGCCAACGAGCTGTATGTGTGCCGTCAAATACTCACTGATGATGGCCATGAGAGAGTTGAAGTTTCCAATGTTGAAACACTCCTGAGCAACATCGATGAAGAACTCTATGATCCGCGCTCTGTGTTTCTTCTTCATCGGCTTAAATGAGAGAACAAACAGAGCAGGTCAGTACAAATTCAATATATGTACAAAATTATGCACCTTTGGAGTGTAGTAAGAATCTAAGAGTGGTTTGTAGTTCAGCTGTGCATTCAAAGGCGTCCTTGGTCCAAAACGAATCACAACAACTTACCATACAGATCTCAGTGGCCACAAGATAGCTCAGTCTGTTGAACCAGCTGACGTAAGCTTCCAGGTTGCTAGTTTTACGTTTCCGAAAGAAACCCTGAAACACAAATTATGGCATAATTAAAACAAAGAACAAGTCTAGATCTGAGTGCATTTTTGTCTGTATTTCATTATTTTTGAAAGAAGTTAAACATTTAAAACTGTGAGTCACAGAAAGGACCATTTCGAAATTAAATGAGATCTTAGAACTTAGATCTCTTTCATTTTATGGACCCCTAAAGCTCTGACACCTTCATAAATTCCATCACTCATGTTCAAATGTGAACTTACATTAACCTCCTGAGACCCAAACTCTTCCACAGCATGCATTTTTAATTTCTCTTTGATATTTGGGCTGATTGGAACCCGATGAATGTAAAAACAAAGAATTACCAGATTTTTGTTTTACCTGATTTTTCCTTCTAAGAAAAATCAGAGCCACATATGAGGATATTCGTTTAAAATTTCGATAGAACAGTAGCAGTATATTGTCCTTGTAAGTGGATATCAGGCCCTTGTAGAGCAAAATTTTGTATTTTGGTCTAAATAACCCAAAATGTGATGTCCATATATGTGGATGCCAGGTCCTGGGAGGTTAAATTATATCTGTACTACTTTCAGCTCATCATCTCTCATTTTTAGCTAGCAAACGGTCCGCAGCATTTAACCAAAGCTATTGGCTTATTATTTTAATGTTTGCCCTCTGTTTAAATTTAAGGCATGATTAACATTTGCATTTTATCAATTTCTGTAACTGAAAATTTCAACAGGTTATCCACAGCTTTAACCAACAATTTCTTATACTAGATTTTACCTAGCTATTTAAGTTTACATTTAGCTAGTAATCTCCACCTTTTAGCATAATCTTAGCGAGCTATATCCAGTGTTTATCTATTATCTTTAGCTAATAATTCAACTCATACGCTAAGCTAGTTATACTGCCATAGCTAACAATTTCCAGCTTTTGCCATGCTTCTAAAGTAATTGGTTACTGTGTATCTGTTTTTCTTTTACTGACAATGTTTATCCACAGATAGCCAACAACTTCAACTACAGACAAACTTAACAATCTTTCAAATATATGTTTTCTATAGATCTTATCTATTTTAATTATCTAATAAAATACCCTTTTGTTATTGATGTTTCTGCTCGGAGGTAGGTCTGCTCAATTCTTTAATTAGGTTTTAATTTCCGCTTTGTTTTACTTTTTCCTCATATCAGTCAAGCTAATGTTTCCATGTACCTTTTGGCTACTTGTTGGTCTTCTATTAATATTTGTTCCCTGAGATTCAGCATCATCGACATAATCTTCTTAAGGTTAGCCAATAAATTATTTTATAAATCAGAAATAGAAGGAGACAGACTGCTGCTCCTCTATAATTTCCTTTGCTAATGGATCCTGACAGCCTTCACACCCACACAACCTCTGGACCTGCACTGAAGCCTGTGACGTGTCTGCTTGTTATTTTCATCTCATTTACATCTACTTTGGTGCCTTTTGTTTTTTTGTTTTTTTATAAGGACACTCTGTGGAGAACTTGTTTCTCAGAGGCCCTTTTATGTAAACAAACATTATAAAAGCTCTGTATAAATAAATTTGACTTGTCCGTGATGATGTAATCTCAGAGATTCATGGCTCTATTAAATGCTTACACAACAGCGACAGCCCACTCCACTCCAAACTTCCCCTTCTACACTTCAGGACCCCTTTCGCTGACTCAACTGCTCTTTTATACAAAGTGGGTCTTATATAACTGGCACAGCACTGGTTGGAGCACGGCTACAAACAGTGGGTGAGCACTTGTTCCCAGCAGCAGTGATTGAATACGACCCTTCAGCTCACTTACAGGTCCCTCAGATTCACTTAGACATATGCAAAAGGACTTTTTCATACTGTGTCTGAGCTATGTTAAAAATAACACTGCACAAATTGTTATCTATCTGCCAGTAGATTCTCTGATGTGGTTTCCAAAGCATATTTACTTCAACTGAAGCAGACCACAAATTACACCCAAAGCAGGCCTAGAATATACTTCAAATCAAAACAATAAAAATTTACTCAAAATAACTGCAATCGTCTGCAGTCCTTTGATGCTGATAATTATAAAGAGGTCATGTTACTGTATTTTCAAGCTGTCTTTACACAGTAAAACTGCACGCAGCAAGCCGTAGCTGTTAGATCTATCTGCTAATTGTGACTGGAATGAGATTCATTTATATGACTTTGCACATGTCTCCAGTTTTATCATGTAGAAGTTCAAAAGGAAAAAAGCAAATAATGAAATGAAAAGTAAACCTGAGCCTGCAAGTTCCTGAGTGAGAAGATGGGAATTTTTGTGAGCTGTTTGTCCAAAACTCGATCTAAAACGCTGGAGGTAGAGCTAAGCTAAGCGTTTTTTCATTCAAACTCAATTGTACCTTATGGTTCTCCAGAGGATCCTTCATGGCAAACGTCTGGATGAACTCCTCTGGACCAATAAAACTCAGTCGGTCCTGAGGGCAGAAAACAGAACATAAAAACAATTAAGACAATGACAATAGCATAAGACAGACAATCATAAAAGCTCATTAATATAATCTACAGACGTGCTTTGAAGGACTGAAAAAAATTTCTCTCTACAGAATCCGATAATAAGCACAGGCACCCAAATTTTAACACCAACTTCCTACCAGTTCAATGTGTGTAAGCTGCTGGGCGAGGACGAAGGGATCGTCGCACACGCTCAGTACGTCGCTCCGCTGAGCTGATGCTTGCTTGCTCTTCAAGGAAGCGGGACGCTCCATTGCCACCACATTGAGCGCTGCCACAGCCTCCTCGTATTGGCCGAGGGCAGAGAGGCGTTTGATAAGACGCTGGGTCATCTGCTGCATGGCTCGCCAAGAGTACTGCAGCGTGACACAGACAGCACAAATAATGAAAACTATGACAGGGAGGTGAGAATGAACTTGAGATATTTATGTTGAATTACTGCAAATTCATTGCATGAGAAGTTTTAACTACAGGAGCTCTGAACGCTAACCTCGTCCCCTCGGGCCACGTGAAGCGTCATGTCTTTAAGGCAGCGCATCATCCTCTCGTCCCTGAAGTCGTATGGAAACGTCTCAGTCCACTCGGTCAGCAGCTGCACCAGCTTAGGGGCCACCTCACGGAAACGAATCTGAAAACCATCAGATGGCGCACTAAGTGACACTCAGGCAGGCATGATTTGATTTATCTTATGAGTAAATCTCTCTCTGGTCAATAATCTAAACGGCATGGCCCTCATATCTTTTAAAACACGCAAGAGTAGCCACAGCTCGCTGTTTTTCTAAGAGCATATTCTGCCATTATTTATTTTATCTTTGCAGTTTCTGTTTCCGAGTGTTCCCTTGCCTGGATTTTATTTGCTTGGGCAAAAAAAAACAAACCAGATAAATACTTTCTCTCAGAAAGAAGCATGTGGGTGAGCGAGCTTGTGGATTTTATAGTGGGTGGAAGGTTGTGTGGGAGCAGAGAGTGAGTGTGACGAGAAGAGAAGCAAATTATAGCCCTGTGTGTGTGTGTGTGTGTTCCCAGCCCACCTTATCCAGCAGGGCATCTCCAGACCGCTGCTGCTCCACACACAGGTGACAAACCCTCGTCATGAGCTCGTAGGGGGGGAGGAAGAGGCGTGAACTCAGCAGGAAAGTGAACACATACGACCTCTGATGAGGAGGAAAGAACAAGAAGAGAAAGGTCAACACAGCCAGGACAGCCGACCTCTTTTCTCAGACTCGTCTATTCTAGACCACTCCGTTTCTCACAAAAAGACCATGTTTCCTGTAACGTACGTCAGGGTAGTAGTCCACTGTGGGAACCAGGTGCTGGATCAGAGCCTCAAGAGATGCAGACACCAAGCTATTGTCATGGTAACACATCTCCCCGTAGCTGGTGGTGACGCCGTGTCCGTAAAACTGCGCTTTCGCCGCAGCTACGTTGTTGTTGTTACGACAGGACTGGTCGCTGCTGCTGCCGCTGCTGCCGCTCGTGTGGCGATGTGCGCGGCCTGGACAGGAAGTGCTGTGCTGGCGAGGGCTGTAAGGCTGCGGCGAGGAGTATGGGTTTTCAGACAGAGCGCAGCTGGTGTAATGATGCTCCTTCGCATTCACAGAGGAGACAGAGGCGCTCCGATAAGCCCCGCTGTGAGGCTGAGGTATGTCGTAGGGGTTCTCTCCAACCGAGTAGGCGCCGTTGTAGATGTTCTCCCTCGCAGGTTTCGGGACAGTGCTGCTCCGGTACGGGCTCGTAGGTTGTTGGTGGTTGGCATTGCTGCTGTAAGGGACGCAGGAGCTGAACTTCCCAGCATATGGCGTTGTTGGAGGCATGATGACCTTTACAAAACATACAAGGAGTAGGTTAGGGTTGAGAAATAAAGATTAACAGACTATTTATATGCAATTTCATGACATGATAATACATTTTCTCAGTCAGCTGAGAAATACATGATGGATAACATGTAATCTTGAATATATGTTTTTCATAATTCACATGAAGCTACATCTTCCAGCCAATTTAAAGATTCCCAATAAGCCAGATATGATAAACAGGCAACAGGGAGGGTTTCTTTTTTTTCTTTTTTTAAAAAAGATAATTTAGATTTGCTTCCTGAAACCTCATTCTAAAGCCAATCTTTCTGGAACTGGGTATGAAATATCCCAGGAAAATTAAGAGATGATTGCACAGCCTAAACAGGAAAAGAGCAACAATCAGTAGGTTTCCCCGGGTATCTGAAACAGTGGACGGCACAGGAAGAGGCCCAATAAAAATAAAACATTGCATTTAGTTTGTAGAAACAGAGGCTTTCAAAGTGACACTTTGCATTATTCAAACAAATCCTGACAAGTTATAATACCAGACATGTAGGTGTTGAATGAAGTAGAAAGGCTTCTGTGATTGAATTAAAGCAGATCTTTGTTTTCATTTTCTTTCTCCTTACCCTTACTGCAGTGTCTAAGTCCAATCAACCATCAAAAATTATAACTCCATTGCACAAGCCAGTTTTAAAGAATAATTATGACGCAGTTTCTTTCGTTGATCAGCTAATCCATGATTTCCCAAAGGTTTCCCAACAGTTGTCAACAGACCAATCCTTTTATAGTCAACTTGAAGTCACAAAATCGTGACTAGTGTCTCTTGCAGCGTCTTACTGCGTTAGCCTGCCCGTCTCTCTGGGAAGCCGAGTGTTGTGAAAATACGTTTAAGCAACTCCATCACGCAAAGGAAAGACTTAGGGATGTCTGTGAAAGGAATTATACTTAATCACATAATTTTACCCCTCCTCTGTCTATACTTTCTGGTTCTGAACACAAACATTTCTCCTTTGGAAATTTACAGCTTGGAGAAAGTCATTTGTTGGTGAAAATTTCTACAAATCAGCTTATACTCACAACAACAACCTGCCAGATGACACAACAGCAGTGATCCCCCCCCCCCCGCCGTTTGTCTTAATGGTTAATATAATTGGATTTGAGTTGGGTAAGCTGATCCCAGATCACCACCGAGGCGTGCTTTAACTCTGGAGCCATCTTTATCCTGCTACTGTTGTCTGTCTTGGCACCACATGCCAGCATAAGCGAGCCACACACAGTTACATGTGAGCAATGCACATATACTGTGCCAGAAACAAAACCCTGCAGGAATCCAGCAGACTTTTGTTTGTCCATCACAGTGCCGACAGAGGAGTGTCTGCCTGAGCCAACATCTTACGCACACACACACACCCTTGTCCACAATGGCGCCTAGCCCCATGCCGGTATAATCCAAACACACACACACACAAACAAATGATGGCTTGAACGATGCACACACACACACACACACACACGCACGCACACATATACCACAGCGTTTGGCATGTTGCCAGTGTAAGCCAGTCCAGTGCCAAACCATCTTTTGAACTCTGTGATCTCAGCCTGCTGTTCTTCTTCTAACTTAGTTAGAGATTACGGTGTCTTTACCTTCCTCGAATTACAAACGCAATCTGGAAAAGCATGGCTGCGGTGGTGAAGTTGAGATAAGAGTCCTCTGAGTAATATTTACTCCAGTGTAGATGCCTTTTGTCCTTCTGTTTGCATTGGAAGGTGACCTTGTGCAAAGGGGGAAAACTAAGAAATTGGAAAACAATCCTGTGTTTTTCCACACGGACTTCCTGAAAAGTTGACCCTTTGGATAGTTGCGGTTTCCCCGCTGCTGCACTGCAATTGCACTCTTTCTAAATCATAGGTTGGACTCTCCGTGAATGACTTAATGATGGCATTGGGAGTATAATTTCATATTAAAAGCATTGTTTATATTCTCTTGTTTGTAAACTTTGAAGATTGCAGGCTTAAGAAGCAGACTGATGTGAATATAATAATACAGGAAAAAGCAAAAAATGTACAGTGATGTAAGAACATTTTTACCAAGAAAACCACTTTTGTACTAGACCGTTAAAAATCCTAAGGGCTTGCACGTCTGTGCATTTTCTTACCAGCTGGCATCGAAACAAGACTGCAGCGCCCATTGGCTAAAATGTCATGAAATGGTTAAAACAAATTGAACTTTTGATGGTGCAGCAGGAAAATCTCATCCACTAATGGATTTACACCAATAAAACGTGCTCGCGCTGCATCAACAAGACAAGCCAATTCGGCGTATTTAAAAAGGTCTTCTGTACATGAAAGCTGCCCATGTCTGGCTTTTAATGAATCTGAAGGCGTTGTCAGAATACTTTTTTCTAAAACCATTTAATGTGGTTTTAAAGAGTACACCTAGCAATGCTGTGCCCTACAGGAGGAGGGGGACGGGGCAGGGGAGGAGGTCTTCAACAATAGAAGCATTATCTATCCTGTCATGGCATTAACAACCACACAAAGACCCACAGGAAGAGATCAGAGCAGATCCCAGCAGATCAGACACACACAGCAGCTTTCACACACTCTGGTCTCCGCTGTCAGGTTATACGACGCCCAGCCTCTGCGTGAGCCGAGCCTGGGATCATTTTTACATCAGTCAAACCAGAAAAGCAGACTTTACTCATTCTTCTCTAAGGTGGGACCTCTTATTATAGCGAAGTCACAAATAATAATCTGCCAGGCTTAAACAAGGACAAGACTTTTTGTTTATGACTTCAATAAAAGAGCATATCGAAACCCATTTACTGACCTTAGTAGAGATCGCTTTATTCATACAAAATAAAAGCTACAAGGTACTGACCTCAGAACAGCCTGGACCAACTGCCTTAGCTTAGATGAGACAGGGGTTTGTTTGACTCCTGCTTTTAAAAAAAGGAAAAACATCTAATAAAATTCGAAGACTTTAAGCAGCTGGTCAGTAGCAAGAAAACAACAGTCACGTTTTCTAAATTAGCACCTTGTCTTCTGCAAAGTTTATATACCCGTAAAGTGTATACTCATAAAAATGGTTTCATGAGAGGAGCAGCGGAGTAAGCTGAAGGCAGAGCCTGCGCCTGATAAGAGGATCCATAAAACTATTTGTGAGAGTGTTAAGATGTCAATGTACTGCAATGCTATCTTACTTCTACTTTGTACCCAATGTACTTTGACACTAATGAGCTACAACAGACAAGGTGGGTGAGTGAGAGAAGCATGACAGTCTGGAGGAAACTCCTGACAGCCGGGATTATCGTTATCAATAATGAGGCCAAAGTTCAGACTGTGCTCATGACACTTATTTGTGGCTTGCGTGTACAAAAGTTAACCTTTTAAAGAGACGCTGTACAATGATGTCACTGATGATTTGTCGATTTACGTGGGAGGACTAGTAACTTCACCTCATAACATAATATCGTAGAAAAATAAGATGGCTCTCTAATGATTTAATGCTTCTTTTAATTTTTTATGATTGAGCACCTCAGAAGTCAGCAAACTGAACCTTTTAAAGACTATAAGACTGGACAGATTTACCACATGTTGCTTGCTAATCACTTCACCATGTGCCAATTATGCTTTCTGCAATGGTACACTAGTTATATATTTAATTATGCTTTTACAGCCACCGAATGATTCAAGTTAAAGCAAGCTGCTGGTGTTAATTGAAAAAATAAAGCCCCTTTACACCCTGTGGTGCAAACAAAAGCAATCATCTCAAACTCCCACCAGGGTAAGTTGAAATAAAATACAAAATGTATTGCTGCAGGTCGGTGTGAAGAACATTCTACTGCTCCTCCATGTCAGATTTTAATTTTCAAACAGCCCCATAAATGCAGCATGCCAATGGACCAAGATGCCTTCATGTGTTCTGCGCAGGAAAATTTTTTAAATGTGTTCATGGGGACATGACAAGGACTTAGGATACATCAGTAGTGAAAATCAAGACACATGCAGTGATTTTATAGGGAGGATAGATCTGTTTTTGGGGTATGAAATAGATTTTCAAATCCCTTTAGGTAAAAATTGTCTGACACATTGACTTTGGGGTTTTTTCAATTACAGAAAAAGCCTACTTGATGAAATTCTTTATATCTTTGTCCAGATGTTGTTTTGTTCTGCTTGGCTGTCCAAGCATCAGAAGCTCCAACCTATAATGCTTCAGGATTGCATTCTGAATGCAGGAAAGCAAAGTCACACGTCATCAAAGTACCAACCAAATTGCCAAACCAAAGTAGGAGGAAACAGCCCTAGTGTCCAAACAAATGTGGCGCAAGGAAGTGTGCAGGTCAGGAGAGGCCCACAGCAAAACACCAGAGGCTGGGATCCGGTGCCTGGTTTAAAAGTCTGATAGATAGGCAAACAGAGCCAGACAAAAATACCAGACTCAGATCGACAGGAGAGATACGCACAACAGGGCTCAACCACTTATGAGCCTGTTGTCTTCTTTTATTTCCAAACACAATGGATTCAGGGATGCACTTTCATACAAATACACACACCTGTCTCCCGTATCATCTGGTAGGCTAGTACAGTATTAACCTACAGCCAGAAAGGATAAACACTACTACAAAGCTATATTAAACCTAAGCTTTTTTGGGGATGGAGGGGTTGACTTCCAACCTCTGCACAACACACAGATGTCAGCATTTAATTTTAACTTGGAGTAAGTTGACTTTGAGGTAGTTCCAAAGACTCAAATGTTGCTGGCACCCTTCAGACCGCCTCGGTTAATAATTAAATTAGTTTAGCTATTTAATGTGAGATTTATTTAAGCAGCTTCACAAGCTCACAGAGTACTGACATTCTTTTAAGTGACTGTGGGTTTGTGTAGAAGTGTGTGGAGGCTTTTTCCTTGGCCAGCAGCACACACATTTTTTTTCTGCCATTCTTTCTTCTTTTCCCTACAGACACACTCACACAATCTGTTACACACACACACACACACACACATAAACCAGCCCAGCATGCCTGGTTAGCATGATGGGGTTCAGACTGAGTCATAACACACTAAAAGTAAAAGCTGACTGTGAAAAAGTCATGCTGTGCAAGCATGGTCCCATCGCAGGTGCTGGTGAGTAATGCTCGTTTGAGTCTGACAACCAGCCTAATTATATACTCCTATGGGTGGCACAATAACAACAACAACAACAACAGGTCGGGAGTGAAACTGGGCGTTTAGAGAGAAAATAGTTCATCAGATATAGATCACTTTAAAATATTAGGTGAAGTAAATACGTTTTTAAAATAATAATAAAAAAACTAGGAAACTTTAATCAACTTTTGCGCAAGAAAAGGCATTTCTATAACTCGATTATGCCTATGCGAAAGTTATCTATTTATATTTCAATAGCAAAAATGGTTTTATTATCACAAAATGAATAAATAGTAGTATTTCGTTTCTCGAAAAATCCACATAGGCAACACTCCAAACAACTCACCTCTGAAACGGTGCTACTCAGCGTCCAAATACTGTGTCTCTGCCAGTAACCTTTGAGAAAATGAAAAGGAAAAAGGTTTTCCACGCTACTTCGAGTCTTTCTCACGTCGAGGAGACGCTAAACGTGTAACAAACAGGTAAATCTTTTAGCTGCTGTGAGTCCATGCAGTGCTCTTCTCCACTGTCTGTCTCCGCTCTTGCTTCATTGAGTATTTGAACAAGCAAAAGCTCGCAATAACCCACAAAGCCAGACGTATTCAAATGACTTCCACAGAGCCGGGAAAACTGACCAATCAACGCAAGGGGGCGGGTGGCGACTAGGCCCAATCACAGAAAAGGGGTCAAAAAATCAAAAATCTCCCAAGTTCTGATTGGCTGACTCCCTCTCCATCTAAGTTCTGTCTTTTCGAGTGAAGCCTTGCAGCGAGTGTTTTTGTTGGAGAGCTGAAATATGGAAGGTATACGGTTTCCGTCGGGAATGTGTTAGTGTGTGTGGCTTTATGCTGGTCTTAGTGACTTAAAATATAAGACAAAAAATCCCTGAATAGTGTTTTGTTTGTGTTTCTGTAGGGCTTATATATTTCATGAATTGGACAGTATGTGTTACTCAGAGCACTTGGTTTCACTTTTTCCTACCTGCCAAATGTTGCCATTTATTTCAGCACTGTAAGGAAATCTGTGTGGAGTGGTCAGATTGTTTGCTGACATTGGCTCCTGTATTACCAATTCTCTATAGTTTGATACTTTCGATTCTTCATCTGGCATCTTGGAAGCAAAACCAGGGATTTTCCTGCATGGAGGAAAATCTTGGCTCCTCCCTACAGCAAAGGAGAAAAAAAATCACTGGCATTGTAACAATATTCTGTTAATTTCATTTTTGTGAACCATAATCAACATTTGTGTTTATTTAATAGCTGGGTACAATAGGATAATGTATAAATATTTGTCAAATAAGCTGACATGGACTACTTGTACATATGATCTGTAACAAGCAGCATTATGTAATCTTTTGCAAAAAAAAACAAAAGAGAGAAGAAAACTGCAAAAGTGTGTGGCAATGTGGCTGAGAGAGGGGACTTATTAACAATTAATAACAATGTTGATCTCTCGAAAACTTTTGTTACTGATCACTGTCTTTCTGTTTGAGATGAAATATGTTCTTTAAAATTTGATTAGCCCCTATTTTAAGCCTTCTCCTGGGATATATGAGACTATTTTCTGTTTAAAGTGTTCATGTCGTTCATTTAAAGGATATTTTAGTTTCTGTCAGCACTTCACTAAGAGATGAAAGAATTGTCAAACTTGGTTTCAAAGAGCAGAGGTAACCCAAATGTGTTATTTGACTCTATCAGTGGTATTGTCGCTTCTGGTCTACCTGCTTTTCCCATTTTCTTCAAAGGAATGTTGCAAACTTTCTTACTTAGCTGATCTGGTCAAATTATTTGACTTGATAAAAGCATCTTTCTACTGTTGCGACATTTCACCTGAATTCTTGTTCATAGGTCCCTGTGTGCTGTAATATACGTAACACTGGTGTCTAGTCAACTCCCTGCTTATTTTAAGAATATGGTTATCCACCCAGTTTAAAAACAAACAAACAAGCTTTACCCTTCACGTCTTAGCAGTTGCAGACCAATTTCAAAATGAGTCTTTTTCCCCCCTAAGATTTTAAAAAACAGCTAAAAAGCAGCTTTCATTTGCTCTATACAAATACATTCCACTGCTCGTTCCACTGAAACACCTTTTCTTAGACATCTTGATGTGAAATGATGCAGAAAAATGTTCTGTTTTAGCGATGCTGGACCTGATCTCTGCCTTTGATACTTTTTACCTTGGAGTGGGTCTCTTCATATCGGTCTGAACAATCCTTTTCTGTGGCTGCTTTTAGGTGCAAGTCCTCTTCCACTTCTTTTGCTTATGGTGTGCCACAAGGTTCTGTTTCGGGGACCTCGTTTTTTATGTTATATCTGCTCCCTCTTCAGCCCATTCTGAGTGCTTTTAAAGACATTTACATTCATGAAGTTTTCTCCAACTTCATGAAGAGAAAACAGAAGTCCTTACTTGTGTACCTGACAGATTCGTTCCACTTTTGCCAAATCTTCTGTCAGGAACCTTGGAGTAGCTTTTGTTTTCACCTTTCACTCTGGATGTTCAGGTTTAAAATTTCATTTCTGGTTCACTCTTGCTTTTATCATTTAAGAAATACTGGCAAGTTGATTTCCAACACGTCACGCTCTGAAATGGAAATTGTTATTCATGCCTTTATTTCATCACACCTCAGTCATTGTGGTTCATTGTTCGCTTGTCTTAAAAAAGCTTCCTTGGAACGTCTGCAGGTTTTTCAAAACACTACTGCGAAGCTTCTGACTCAGTTTTCTAAGAACTCACATGTCACAGAATTGCTAATTCAGGTTCACTTTGTTCCCATTTACTTGAGAGTCCATTTTAAGTTTCTGGTTTTTAGCTATTAGAGCTTCGCATGGACAAGCACCAGCATACATCAGTGAAGTTTTACATTTATACATCCTTAGCAGGTCCCTGAGGTCATGGTGATCATGGCCTGCTGGCTGTGCAAGATACAAGGGCAGAGTACATGTCAAAGTTTACAATTACTCAGTGATCACTTTTAAAAATCAGCTAAAAACTCATCTTTGTAAACTCGCTTTTGGGTAACTTTTGTTCTTATGTTCTAGCATTAGTCTAGCTACTAACCTTTAATGCCTCTTTTAATCATTATCATGCATGTAAAGGTGTTATAATGAGAACACTTTTACTTTTACTCGACACAAAAGCCAAACCTGCAGTTCTGCAAAGCCCTTGAACTGCAGCTGAATTGACTAAATTTAAACTAAACACAGTTGTTGACACTCAGTGGTAGTATTTACTCAATCTCATACAATAAGATTTTGAAAGAATTTCACAACCCACAAAAGATTGGAGACATTACTCAACCCATGGCACAAAGTTATCCTTAAATTGAAGAGAAAACAAGAAAAATAACATTGTGATGTAACAACAGGAATACCACATGCAGCACGGTCAAAGAAAACAAAATTCAGACTTCAACAGTGTGCACCTTCTTCTCTTTTTCTAAATGTTTAGAATATACTCTAAATATATATACTACTCGCCCTCGAATGGTCAAATTTCCTCTGAAATATGGTAATTAAAGCAAGGTGGGTGCACTCCACAGCCACCCCCTCGAGGCACTGCTGCATCCACCTCAGCTCAGTCCGATCATTTTCATTGCATAAACGTCAAATTACATAAACACCAGCTTTAGACTTGCAGCACAGCCGGGCCTTCGGGTTGTGGGTGGCGCTCATTTTTTGATCACTGACGCCTCTTACATTCTGACACATCACCATTCAGGCAAGAATAGCTGAGTCTTTCAGGCTGCGGGGTCTTCTCATTTCAATAACCCAACTCCTACACCAGGCACTCAAGTGCACCGCTTCCGGCTCATCAGTTCATCTGAGACTGAAGCACAACTACGCTCTCATGCATGTGTGTGCACATGCATCTTTTCGCCTTGACGACGTCAATGCAAATACGATTAACCTGAAGAAGTGGTTATAAAGTGTTCAGGATTTGATTATTCAGTAAACTGGCAGCCATGTATCCTGGCATCTGATCATAACGTCACAAATGTCTTTCTGTTTTACATACACTGATTTTAGTTACCTAACTGTCTAAAAGTAAGTGACAGTGTGAGCGGACAAGCGGGATGCAAATGAGCTGCAGGGCCAGACTTAGGCCTGCAGATCATTTATTGGGCTTTATTGGCCCAATAAATGATCTGCAGTGGTTTGGTTGAACATGTTAACACATGGGAAGATATATCAAATGCATTAATAAAGTGGATGTCATCCATGGGCTTCAAGAAAATAACTTGCCATGACACGTAGGCAGACAAAGCAACAGATGTTCCTCACATCACATTGACAACATTCATCTCAGCTACTCATTAACATCTAAAATCATGATTAGGAGAACAGGCAAAGGTAAAATGAAAAGATTGGATTGCACGTCTTACAGGTGAGGCCCTCATTTCATGTAAAGGTTCATACAGAGTTTTCTAGGGCACAGTTCTGTGTGACCTGGGAGTAATTTCACTAAATAGTCTCAATTTACCCTTAAATCCGATTTAATCCTGGTTATTTGTACAACTTTTACAACACAAACTTTTACAAAAGCTATAATAACCACCTTCAAATGTGACCAAGAGAATATTATTTAAGATTAAATCATTTAAACACGTGTGTTCAAAAAAACATCGTGTTTTGGATTTCGGGGAAACGGTGACAGGGTTCAAAACAAGTGATGTCAGCCGCCACCAGAAGCAAACCTGTGTGTCGCACTGAGTGTGGGTGTGATTACGCAGTGACAGCTGGGTGAGATCATTACTGTTCGGGAAAGGGGGGAATAAAGAAAGGGGAGAGCTCAAAAACTGGGGGAGGGGTTGAGTATAATGGGTCTTGGGGGCAAATGGGTGGGAAGCTTTTATGGTGACATTCTTTCTCTGAGGAATGTGTGCAGTTGTATGCTGCAGATATATAAAAAGCAGGAGTTCAGTGAAGAAGAAAAGAATTTTAAACACGTCCTGTCTGTGTTTTGCACTTATGCTTGTGACAAGCAAGCTTGAAGACAGCAGAGGTTATAAATAGTGGTGATATGTAGACTATATGAGGGGAGGGGAAGCGACAGAGGAGTGGATTGGGGGGGGAGACGGGTTACTCATAGGCTTCCAGTAAGAGGTCTGACTCAGCTACTGGAAGCCCCTTGACCCTGTCTGGAGATAATATGTTTTCCAATTATCTGTGTTTTTAAGTATGCCAAAGGAAAAAAGGCAGAAAAACAGTGCAGCAGTAAATATGTAAGCTAAACTACAGATTTCACTACTTTCCCTTTTCTGGCTTCAGAAGTGTGTAGAATCTTGTAAACTGTGGAGAGTGCACATCCATCCATGAAGCTGTTCATTTTCTGCTGCTTATCCAGTTCCAACTCACAGGGCCGGCAGTCTCTGCAGAGCTGTACCACCAGTCTCTTCAGCTGTTTTTACCACCAAGTTCCCAAGCCAGCATTGAGATATAATCTATCAGTGAATCCTGGATATGTCTCCTCCCCTTTGAAATGTCTGAAACACCTCACCTGGGAGGCATCCCCATCAGATCCCTGAACCACTTCTCCTGCTGCAGATCTAAAATAAGTCCCTTCTAGATGCCTGATCTTCTCACCTTGTCACTAAAGGTCACCCCAGACACCCTTCAGGGGAAGCTGATATCTGCTGCTTGTTTCGGGAACCGCCCCACAGCCTGAGGCCACTGGTGAAAGCACTGGTGAATGTTGATCAACTAGTCAATCGACAGGTTTGCTGCTGGGTTCAGCGCTGCTGTCAACACAAAAACCCGTACGGTGTCTTTGCAGACGCTCCTTGGATCTGCCGTATGTTCAATCTCAAGACCTCTGATGTACTTGAAATGCTTGACTTGAGGAAACAACTCCTCCTTAAGCCGGGTGGAGCAGGCAATACACCCATTTCCGTCTGAGAACCATGGGCTCGCGCTCAGAGGTGCTGATGCACATCCCAGCAACGCTGCACTCAGCTGGAAACTGATTGCCTTCATTGCTCAGTGAAGACAATAGGACCACATAATCAGCAAAAAGAAAACCTTTGTCCGAGGGCGTACGTAGAAAACCGTACAAGTTTGACCACATTCTTACTGTGATTGTATATCAGCCCCAACAGCACGAAATCCCAAAGCAAACCCCTCAGGACACCAGTGTTTTAGTTTCTTGTCCTTTGCGCACAGATAATGAAGAACAACACCGATTGTATGCTTTTGTCAATCAGCCAAATCAACAGGCCTCAAATCGGTTTTAATGATGTTTTGACTTCTAGAAAGCACATGAGTATGTGAGTCACCGTTTAGATGAGCTGATTCACTCTTCATCATTCCCCAGTCCTATAAAAAGAAGAGAAACAAAACCCTAATGCATGCACCCCTTCCCTGCCACAAGTCCTGCATGGGCTCATTGTCCCACCCCTCTCTCATACTGCGCCGTCCTTTCCTTGAAGTGATCCGTCTTTCTCTTAGACCTTGTGACCTTCAAACAGCGTTCCTATAGCGACGCTGAGACGAGAGAAAGGGGATCATTTTCACCCACGGGAACAGTAATGACAGAACCTGCTGATCAGAGACTCCATTATGAGTCACATGGCCGATCTGTGGAAACACGCCAACTTTTGCA
The DNA here is from genome assembly GCF_000239375.1 of Pundamilia nyererei. Taxonomy (NCBI): domain Eukaryota; kingdom Metazoa; phylum Chordata; class Actinopteri; order Cichliformes; family Cichlidae; genus Pundamilia; species Pundamilia nyererei. Next base: position 2,338,582 of record NW_005187433.1, on the reverse strand, counting down.
GCATATGTAATGTCTTATTCTTCTGTTCATATTTTTTTTATTGGCCTTTAAATATTGAAAGAACAAGGGAAATGCAGGTGTTTGATTATGTAACGGATGACTAAGGTTCAAACGTCAGTCGTCATCTGTGTGTGCTTTCTCCTGCTGTCGAGCACAGTTACAAACGCCCGATGAGGCATTAAATCAAGAGAAAGGAAAATGACTGTCCCCTCACTTCCCCTAACTTTTTGTGTTTTTGGCGTTTTCTACACTTGGCACGGATTTTGTTCTCACTGTTTGAAAATACACAACAGCTCATGAGAAAAAAAGGAGTTTTGTTGTCACCTGGTTATATAACCCATGCAAAAAAGAGGAAACCAAAATTTAGTTGGTGCATTTCCATCCTTAGTGTGAATCAACTGTTTTATGTTGCTTAAATTAAGGATAAAGCAGCAAATTTGAGGGGTAAATTGCCTGATCTTTCAATGAGACTCCCCCATCTTTCTCTTTTGACCTGTCTGGCTCTTTCTGTGGAACTCTCTGCTGATGGATGGTATAAAGACAGAGGGACTGTTTCCTGGATGTGCCCTCAACTTCCATGTCACACACACAGATATCCTCCTAGGATGGGAGGTACACATTTAAACACATGACCCATGTCCACACAGGCGCACCTTACATCCTTTTTCAGTAGAGAAGTTAATATCCTTACGCTGACCTACATTTGCTTATTGTTGTTATTGTATACCACAAGTGTCTGATAAAATGTCTGTGAACATAACAAATCATTCATAATATGCGTGTGCACACATTTTAGGCAGCTTATAAAAACACAGCATGTACCTGTGAAAAGACATGGGAAAAGCGGATGAACCCACGTTACATAATTCTCATCAGGTAAAACGTTCTGCCAAAAGCTACAACGGAAAAGTAAATCAGTGCACAGATAATTATATGAAATGTGCAACAGACTTGAGCCACCATTTGTTTCTTAATATTTGGTTTAATGGGAAATGGGTGCAGTGGTTCATTGAAACATGTGCAAACACACATGGAAATACAGCATTTAGGGCAAAAACAGGTCTGTACAATTTTAGCAAGCTTGAATATCAATATGTGGTTTAATCACCTTCATTGTTCAACACAGCCTGAGAAATCTATAATTTTTCTTTAAGCAGTCTTCAGGAATAGTTCTCCAGGCTTCTTGAAGGACATTCCAAAGCTCTTCCTTGGATTTTGGCTGCCTCTTGTTCCGTTCGCTCTGATGCTTTCCAGATGGTAGGATCAAAATCTGACGGTACTTTTCTGCATTCAAAATTCCACCAATTTTGAAAAAATCCCCAACACCACTGGCTGAAAAGGGGCCCCAAACCTTGACAGAGCTTTCACTCTGTTTTACAGATGGCTGTAGACCAGGGGTCTCAAACTTACGGCTCGGGGACCATTTGCGGCCCACGTCGCCCCTATTTGCGCCCCATATATTGACATGAAAAACTATAATGCAATTTGGCCCTTGAAGTTACTTTTTCTGTTAGGGAGAATTTGTTTGCTGTTGAGTGCAATGTTAAAATAAAATTTTTAAAAAGCAGAAAATTCTTTAATATGAAGGTGATATGAGCAGAGATACAAACATGTTGAGGAAATGACTGTGTTAGTTCAGTGATTTGTAAAGAAAATTTTCACTAGCAGTCAAAAACTTATGTGTACATGTGTGTCTGCATTTTTATTTTGTTAAATATGGTAAATGGCCTGTATTTGTATAGCGCTTTTCTAGTCCCTAAGGACCCCAAAGCGCTTTACACAACCTGTCATCCACCCACAGGTGATGGCAGCTACATTGTAGCCACAGCCACCCTGGGGTGCACTGACAGAGGCGAGGCTGCCGGACACTCGCGCCACCACCAGGAGGCAACGGGTGAAGTGTCTTGCCCAAGGACACAACGATCGAGACTGTCCAAGCCGGGGCTCGAACCGTCAACCTTCCGATTACAAGGCGAACTCCCAACTCTTGAGCCACGATTGCCCAAGAACAAAATTATAGCAGAAGTGTGTCTGGCCAGAAAGAGAGTACCAATGTGTTTATTTGGTTGTTCAATGAAAGGGTTCAGTTAGTTAAGAGTGAGAAAAAAAATTGTATTTGCAGTTTTGTCTTGTTATACAATATTTGAAATTAAAAAAAAAAACTATTTTCTGAAATATTTGTGGGTGCTTTCTTGTTTGTTAATTAGTTTTTTTGTACTGCTTGAACACTAAAGTGGCCCTCCAATGAGACGAGTGTGCCAGCAGTGGCCCACAGCTCATTTAAGTTTGAGACCCCTGCGACAGACACTCACTGTGGGACCTTCTTCCTGATGTCCAGCATACATATTGATTAACATTTGAACCAAAGATTTTGAATTTGGATTCATTGCTCTAAGAGACCCCTTGATGTTAATTTAGTTGTTGTGTAGTTTTGTATACCTCAGCTTTTTCTCCCATTTCCCTCCCTTAAGAACTACTTCTTGACAGCCATCCTACCACTGAGACCATTCCTGATGAGACTGTAGTGAACAGTAGATGGATCAACTGAAGGACCAGAAGCATCTCTCAAGTGCCCTGTTAGATCTTTGCTGCTCTAGTTCTTACTTTTTAAGGACGTGACTTTCAGATATTGTTCATCTGCTGTTGATAGTTTTTTTTAGATTTGCCACTGCTTCTTTTGGCTTTCTTGACCAGTTTCCTCAACATTTTTAACAACACACAGCACACACTGCTAAGATACACCAGAACTGGCTAATAGAACTTTGGGACTCACTTTGTTGGTACAAAATAACAAAAAAACAATTTGTTGCCTGTCAAACAGTTTTATCTTTGGCGTTTTTTAATCGATTCAGCTAAAGAAATGGGAACAAATTATGTTTTTGTGACAGTCTGCTCATAACAAAGTGCCTAAAGATATAGTTTAAAATTGGTTTTTTGTTAAGCTGTTTGTTTTGTGTGGACACAACACTGCTTCATCCATTGAGTTGCTCCTTTTTTCTGTCATGTGAAGGCTGTGTGCAGGCAGGAGTGGTAGTAGGAGGACCCATTGTGCAGACACTCAGAGGTGGACAGTAACTCCAACTCAGATTTATTGCTAAACTCAAAAGGTAACAAATTTGCAAATAAACTTACACAGACAGAACACACAGCAAGAAAAGGGCAGATCACAACACAGACACAGAGAAATCAGGGAATGAGTAACAGGAGGGAAACACAGCTGGGGCAACTCAGGCCTAACCAAACAGGGGAAGCAAAACCAGATACATTAACATAAGACATGGACCTTCAAAATAAAACAGGAAACAGACTGAACTTAGAGACACAGACTCACAAGCAGGCACTGTAACAGAGATGTGGGAACAGGGCAGACACAGACACTGACTGGACACAGAATAGAGGGAGTATGGGAACCCAAACCTGAGAACTACATAATCAAACATCAAGAAGAACTGGGGAAAAATTAGAAATGCAAAACAGAAACCAAAACCTTCACAAAAACAAACTAAGATGAGAACACCAATAAAAAGGTACAAAACTGAAACCACTGGGTCAACAACCCAGGTACCCTAACATTTTCTGCTTGAATCATTCATGGGTGAATGATTCAGACATCAGTGATAAGTGGCCTGACAAACAAACAAACAAACAAAAAAAAACCATTCTTCTGAAAATGGTCAGGACTGGACTGAAAATGAGTGAAAACATTTTGAAAGCTCTGAGAGCTCAAGACCAGTTTTAAAAGATTACAAGAAAATCTGGCTGCTTGGGAGTAAAATATAAAGAAATGAGGAGTGTCTCAAGACTTTTGCACAGCTGACCTTACACTGACCTTACTGTCTGTTTTTCCACTACAGATAGGTAAGATAACATTCTCAGTGTTGACGATGCCTCTTCTTTCTTAAAGTGCTTTGTCATTAGGTTTTCCGTGTGACCATGACAAACAGCACTGATTTGCATTTCTTTGGAATCTTATTTGGGGAATTTTGCAACAAGAAGAAGAAATGTATAAAAATAACAGAGTAATACGGCTTTGTTTTCAAAGAAAGTTATTTGTGGCTTTATTCTGCACTCTGAAGGAGGTCACATTTCTCTCCACTCACTCACTTTCTCTACTTGGTTTGCTTGCTCTCAATTATCCCTCCTCTCATGTCCCTGTTTACTATCTAATTAAAGCTGACGACCCATGACGCCTAAATATTTAAAAGGAGGCAGTAAACACATATTCAAGTAACCTTTTTTAAATACACAGCGTAGGCACTTCTGCTTTTCTTTCAGCTCCATATCGGCACAAAGTGCCCACTCCACTACCTCCTCATCCTACCAATAAACTGTTAACCCAATAGAGGTCTGAGGTGGGTTGTAAGCTGCCCACGCTCTTACTAAAAACAAAAGTAAAGATACATCTGGGAGTGAGCACAGTCTGTGAATGGTTTGATTTACTTCTGTAATTTCACTGTAGCTCTGGTGGTTTTACTGTAAACCACTCCTACACTGTCTGCAGATGTGGCACTGGATTTAGTGGGAGGGAATAAATGTCTGTAGTGAGTGTATGTGTGTGTGTGCTTTGCTTCATGTTCAAACTAAATAGGATTCTGAGGAATTTTCTGTTTTCAGTGTTTTTAACTAAAACTGAATTTACTACATGGGATTATGAATCAGTCACAGTGACTCAGATACTCTAAAAACGACCTGTAGACTCACTGAACTCTGACCTCGAAGAGCTTCAGAGGAGCTATGCAGAATATGTTGTGAAATAAAGAAGAGTCCAGCAGTCTGGACTATTCTATTATGTCCATCTTGCGTGCTGCACAATAACATGTAATATTTAGTATCTACTGTTATCTACTGTTAGCTAGTTTATTGTGATGGTATTGTATTTACCATGTTGCTCCTTTTTGTTTGTTTTCTCCTCTGTTTTTTCTTATCTCCATACAGGTGATCCAGGTGTTTTGTTTGTTTTTCTGTTTTTTTCTCTTCCCCCCCTTCTCACCACCTCTTCTCCCCTCTGTTTTTTTTTCTCTCCTTCTCTTTCTTTCATTCTTTCTCCCTGTCCTATCCCCCAGTCATGTCTGTCCCATCTGTAACAACCGAAAATCAAATCAAATAAATACATAAGTATAATAAAGGTTAATCAAATGGACCAATATGGCAAGTCCACGATGATCCACTTGGTAAAGTAAATCCACTTGGCATCTTTGTTGGCCTTCAGACAACAATTCTGATGGCTAAAGATCCAAACGGGACAGGCAAAAGAAGTCTCCACATAGTTCATTTTCAGAAATCAAGCTTTAATGTTTAAAATAGGCTCTATTGAACCCACATTACAAACTGTTCTTTAGTAATGTTAGTGAGAAGAACAAAAGCAAACAATCAGCACTTAAAATGGAAAAACAAACAAACCCCAGTCCCTTTGGTGAACATGAAAATGAACTCCTTTCATGCTTTGAGAGCAAACAGCCAGGGACACTGTCTATGTCAGTGGTTCCCAAATGGAGTGGTCGAGGGGAAATGGTGAACCATTAGGTAAGTGAAGGGATTTTGTGACAGCTACACTATTGTGCAGAGCAGACTTGATCACACCTTTTAAACAGGAGTGAGTTCAGGTGTGAAGCACTCTCACCTGCCTGCAGCAGAACTTTGGCCTTTAAGCTAAAACAACTGTTTGACTGGGTGAAAAACTGCGTTTCAAACCAGCATCAGCCGGTGTCAGTCTGTACAAATAAGTCACACTTAAAGTGGATTCTCCTGTTTGTTCATTGTCTCTTATCACACACGCACACTCATTATGTTAATCACATTACCTGGATATCAGATTGCATACTCCAACAGTCTTAAATATTTCACATGGACAATATTAAAGTTAGGAATTACATTTATAATAAAAAAATGTATATCAGTACACACTAGTTGTCAGTAAATAAATCTTTTTTTCTTCTTCTTTTTTAACTCTGTGAAGGGGTGTCCATTGCTGTTGTTAGATGGTCAGAATTATGAGTGTGACAGCACATTAAAAAAAGAAACAAACTGTCAGCAGCCAGAACAAGTAAAGCTTTTGTTTCTTTGGTTTCAGGTGGTGTGGGGGATCTCACAAACCCTCACATGGGATTTATACCTCTGTAGGTATGTTGTAAATGCAAACCCCTGTGAGACCCTAGGACACTAACCTCGCATGGGCCTTCCTCATCAGTGTTGTTGATTCCTCCTATGCATCTCCAGCTACTTCATCGTTTCAGTTTTTCAGTTAATCAGTGAAAGAATAATACTCATTACCCATATATAAATAATAATAACCAAAGTCTCTGACATGTCAGCAAATTCCCGCAGAGAGTTTGCCAAACCTATCAGAACAGACATGAGAGACTCTTCAGAGAACTGGAAAAACTTGTGGGACAATTATGTTTGAATTAGATACAAAAACTGAGCACAACAAAGAGAAGGGACCCAAGAGGGGGGGAAAGAGTCCCAGCATTTCATTTGTTTCTATCTTGGCGGGCAAGATAGAAACAAATGGCTGCTAGAAAGCCACAGATTCACAGCCACAAGGTATTTAACAAGGAATTCACCATGGACAAGCATGAATGCTGCTAACAGCTCTGGCCACTTGTGTAGGTTATGTTGTAGGCTCTGCAGAAACTCACAGGAGGCATCTTATTCAGATGCCTGAACCACATTACCTGTCTTCTTTGAGGAGTAGCCTCTTTAGTCCAGATGACAGAGCTCCTCACCCTATCTTCAAAAGAGAGCCCAGCCATTTTGTAGGAAGCTCATTTCCATCACTTGGGCCCCAAATCAAATTTTTTGGGTCATTACACAGAGTTCGTGACAATAGGTGAGGGTAAAAACGTAAATCAACATCTTTGCTTTTATGCTAAGCACAACAGATCCCCTTTGTGAAGCACCACCTTTGGTGGATGAGGGGTTTGTTTCAGTGGTCCCATCTGGGGCAGTTTGCTCCTAGTGGGGTCTCCCAAGGCAATTTGGTCCTGGGTGAGGAGCCAGACAAAAAGTGGTTCAAAACCCCCACACACAATGACCGTTAGACAAGGGACTACTCTGCCCAGGACAGTGTAACCAGGGTCCCACCCAGGAGCAAAGGCCCGGGCTTCTGAGCGAGCACCTGGTGGGTGGGCCTTAGCCCATGAGGCCCCACCAGGCATAGTAGAGTGAAGTAGCATAGGTCTGCTCTCCTGTGAGCTTACCAACCACAGGAGGGACCACAGAGGGTTTGGTGCCTCGTCGACTCGGTGACAGTCAGAAGCAGGGCCCTGGCGGTCCTATCTCTGACTTCCAAACTGCAAAAATAACATTTTTGTGTGAAACTGTCTTGTGGTGATTGTGTTGCAAAGAGAGAATTTGCAGGAGTCATTGTGATGCATCGTGGAGCTCAAGAATAAAATAATTTGGTGGTAGAGTCCAGTAACAGTGATGCCAGTTTAGCTCACTGGGAGGAGCAGGTGACAGTATGTTGCATGGCTAAAAGTGGCATGCAAGGGTTTGACCCCGGTCCTTTGCCACGTGTCTTCCCCTCTCTAGTTTCCTGGCACTCTTTACTGTATCAAATAAAGCCAGAAAAAATATTTTTAAAAAGAGACCAATAGCAGCGTTTAAAGTGGGCTGATTATGATTTTCCTTATTGCTGTCATACTCTTGAAAGAGATGCAAAGCATATTCATGCAATGTATTCTACCAGAGTCTGGAAATTAAAATATATATTTATCAGTGATGCTGATATATTAGTGTGTTTGTTTCTTGTGATGTTGAACGTAATAAGCTGGATTCGTTTTGTTTTATGCTACAGCATTTTCAAATAAAAAAAGTTAAAATGATTTGTTGTATTAATGCACATTTTTCTTTGGCCACTTTCGTCACCGTGACCCAGAATCTTTATACTTTGAAGAAAGTAGGACGGCTGCTCACATTCCTCACATTCTTCTACATAATAAGATGGCTATATTCATTGTAGTGACCAAATGTACATTGTCTACACTAACCGGGAAGAATGCAAAGGAATCTGAGGGCATTCTGGACTTTCCATTGTGTACCACCATGGATCAGTGAAAAACAAACATATTTTCAAGCAGGGGCTGTATTGTTTCTCCATATGTTGTTGTGCTGCAGATGAATTCAGTGTCCAGCTGAGTCCAGCTAAAAGCGTTTGTGCTGGCCTTAAGTTGCAGGTGCAGGTTCACAATCAAATCCCGGGGAAGGAAATGGAGGGGAGGGGTCTGAGTGTGACACAAACAGGAAACGAGCTTTGTGTTCCTGCTTGCTCCTTGGTGCACACGAAAGGTTTATTCCAAACTTTGTGTTTTTCCAGGGTATTTTGTGGGCTTTGCCAGGAGCTTACATAACAAACACTGGTGGGAGATATCAACTTACTAAAGCACTAAAATCTGTAACTGACCAAATTTTTAGCTTCACTCAGACTTATGTGAGTGCAGATCTGAGTTACTAATTAGTGGGAGCTCTGGGCAAAGTGCCATCAGTTATTCAGGAATTGGCTCCTTATACAAAAAAATCCCTTCTTTCAGTTTGTTGTTCATTAGATTTGGGACACCTGTCCTCCTTGGACTTGTTGATGTGTGATGACGCAAGCCTTTGTAGTGTTGTAGGAAGTTCTCTGGAAAAGAGTATGAAGCAATAACAAACCCGAGAGTTTCAAATCTGCAAAAAACAGCTTAAAACCACAGAAACAAACAATCTTATTTCAAAGAAGAGGGCGAGCTTATTACTGAAATGTGATCTCCTTTTAATAATTAATATTCACAATGACTTGGCGGTCTGTGTGCGTGTTTGAGAAAGAGGCATGTCCTGCACATTGTGGGAACAGATCGTTCCCCTGCACAGGAAAGACGTTAGGAGCAACAAGAGTGTTGGGAGAGGAGAGGGAGGGAGACCGGGAGAGTGACGGGTGGGCTTTTCAGGGAAGAGAGGAAAGGAAAGGAGAACACCCTCTCGGCCACACAACAAAACCTTTCTCTCTGTCCCTTCCCCTCAACCCCTCCACCAACACGTGCAAAGTGTTTAACAGTAAGTGCACTGCAGCGCTGCACGACAACAAATAGTGCGTCACTAACGAGTCACAGCAAACATTCCTGTGCGTCTGCATTTTGTTTGCTGTCCACTTACTCCCGCCGTGCTAGATTTAAAACGCGTCTCGAGGCAGTGTGTTGTGGGAGGGGTCATGTGTTTGTTTGTCTGTGATGTTTTCCAGTTTTGAAAGTCAGTGTTTGTCACTGACTCCTGCACAACATAAGGAATACCTGAAATAGTTTTTGCCTGAGTTTGACCTTAGAAAGCGTTTCAAAAAAGAAAAAGAAGAAGGTTTGGCATCTGCACAGGGTTTGTGCAATTCTGTAGTAACTAATACAAAAATAAGAGACTGTTTGTGGGTTAATCAATTTTGCAGTTTGACCGTAGCTGTTTCATAACAGAAATATATCCTCCATGTCTGGTGGAAACATTATTGTCAAGATTTCAATAAGGAAAAAAAAAAAATTCCGCCAAGACTGCCAAGAGTCTCCGAGTTTATCCAACTAGATTCAAAAGTGTTTCATAAGAGCGAAGATAGCGTCAGTTCTTAAGTGAGTCTGTAATCCTTTGGTTAGGTTTAATAGTTTTCACATGGATAGCTGTACAAATGTACATAAGGTTTTCATACATCAGCAGTGATTTGTGACCTGAATCTGGACCGTAAACAGCTCTTCTTTTAACGCCAGCACCAAAGGGTGGGAAGGATTTGCTTGTTTTTGGAGTGAAGTGCCACTTCAGCTCCACTCATGGCAGTGATTCGTTCCTGTAGCAAAAGACAGACACAGAAGTGGGACGGGAAAGAAAGAGAGAGTGGGGAAATCAAATTATAACGGAGCTATTTAGCATTTGCACAACCTTTAGAGGTGAAGCGAACCTATTAAATTATTGCATAACAGCGACGCTTGCTATTATTGGCTTTAATAGGGCAAAAAACAATAACGTGTACAAAAATCAACATTTTTTGTAACAAGTGGGGCATTTCCACAATGTTTCACATCATAAAAACAAATGTTTTTACTACTACATTAGTCAGCAACTTACAATGTCATTGCCAGCCACATTTCGCCTGTCCCCGACCAAGAAAACCAGCAAAATACTCTTCAATCATTAATCCAACCATTAGCATTTTAAATACATTGAATGTGTTGGAACTCGACTAATGTTACTTCCCTTGTGTCTCATTCTGCTTCACGGAGCCGGGGAAACAAACAGGCCAGACTAGACCAGGAAAACAAAATGAACGACTCTTTCACAAAGAGCATATGTAGCAGTCCCTTTTCATTCTCAGGTTTCTGAACACTGCTGTTGTCAAAGCTCCTGGAATCTATGTGGTAAGCACAGAGACCGCAGACTGTATATAGATGATGGTCACAGTGTGATGTCACCCTTTGGTTAGAGAAATCCTGTTTTGAAGCTTCATCATTTTTTTTCTAATGTTAACCCATGTTAACACTATAAACATGCACTGACACTGAGGGACCGGACAGAGCGTCATGCAGCAAAGAAGCTTGAACTTATACTGGCTGACATCATCCTTAAATGGGTCCCCACTGCACCATTACATAGCAAACAGATGCCTGCATCTATATTATGACCCTAATGTCAGAGAACCTTTAATATCATGGTCCTTGGGTCTTGAAACCAGAGTTTGTTTGTCACGATTTATGATTTTGGTCTTCTGTTTATAATGTTTCATATTTTCTGGTGCATTTTTTACCCAAAGTTCTTTGCTTTAGATGATAGGTTCGCTATGTTTGCCTAGTCTTGTCTTTCTGTCTTTCCATGTCAATTTTACATGTCTGTCATCTGTTTAGTTACTTCCTGTTCTAATTTGCTGGCCTTTTGTGCCTTGGGCTTTCCAGTTTAATTTTCTTTGTCTCGTTTGTCCTGATTTGTCTTCTTTGTGTCGCCAACTCTTTGTGTTTCTTAGAGGCAGGCAGATTGATCCAAATATCGTTAGTATTGTTACTAATGGTGGTATTGGGATGGGACCAATATTAGCGTGGTAGAATCGATGCTTTGTTTCTATCCTCTAAGTTCATACAGCTCACTGAATTGTGTGTGAATTGATATACCTCAAACATGAACATGAAAAATAGCTGAACCTTTTTGCTCAGTATTGGTATTGGCAATACTAACCCTGTATTTACTTGGTATCATATTGATACCACAATTTGCAGTGTCGCATTGCACAGCTGTGTACCCGTCACCTCATTACATTTGTATAAATTGTCTGTGTTGCCCATTTCCCTTCTACATGTTCTCTCTCATGGTTGTGTGTCTCCCTGCTCTGATTTTTTTGTTTCGCTCTTTTCCTGTGAAATACCAGCAACAGGGCTGAATTTGGAGTTCATTCCCTGTCTCCCGAGTCCTGCATTCACATCCAAATCCTGCCAACCACACAGCCGTTTATCACATTTAAGACAAATCCGGAGCAGCGATGGCACAGTCAGCGCAATAAAATGACAGTTTGACGAGGCAACACAGTGACATTTTTTTAAATAAAAAAATTAATCAAATGACTCCCAGATTATTGAGGATCAGCTTTACAATACACAGTGCTGTTTAGCTCATAGCTGTGGTCAGTCACTCATTTGTCTGATGGAGTCCCAGCAGCTCTCACTAATTCCCTCATATAAATAATACAAACCACTCTGTGCCAAACACACGCTGCTGAGTGACAAGAGAGAGGCAAAATTTGTGACTTAAGGAATTAAAACAACAGCAGATCACCAACATTTGGTTGACCGCACAAGAGCTGAATGCGATCTTTGAATCTGTTTTGGGCATGGCTTACATTTAAAAACAAGACCGGTCCAGGGCCGCATGCTCTGCCAAGGCTGGAAATTTCTTTTAAAGTGAAACAAATCCCTGGATCCAGGATATCTGGATCTGGATTAGTTTGTCATATTTTCTTAAGAACATGAAGATGATATATTGTGAAGATGTATTGCAAAATGGCAAAGAAAGCTTCCAAAAATTCCTGGATCTAGATTAGGATTGACTCCATGACGCCTTAGCTGTGCCAGACTCTGCCTCATCCATAAATTTTGGACAGACAAACAAAACCAAACCAATCAAATAACCTCCTTGGCAGAGGAAATAACGTTCAAGTGAAAATGTTGCATTTAAGTTTTGCTTCTGTTAATATTTTAGTAGATTAAAGTGCTGCTGAGGTGCACCAAAATTCACTTTGGAGTAGAACTAAGGATACAACAGTTATCAGAATACAACTTCTGGTTCATGGAGAGCATCAAAATGTGAATAATTTTCACGAAACCCAGTTGTAAACATGAAATTAGACCACTCTGCAGACAACAATAGCTGATTCATATCTAACTCACTTACTTTCTTGGTTCAGTTTGACCTTCTGACCCCACTTTTTGTCTCAGATTCTCAGTCGTGGCCTCCTAATTAGTTCAACTTTACAATTGGCTCTTTCATACCGAGGCCCTCGCTGTCTTCCCAAGCTCAGTGTTGTTTTTCAAAAAAAGATGCGACACCACGGAGCTGTTGTACTAGTTGTGCTGGTTTAGGTGGAGATAAAGGAATCTGTTAAAGGAAGGTCTAAAAAACAGTGGGTGATGGAGCTTGTGTTAATGCATAGTGAAGAGCTTTGTGCATTCGTTGATGCATACAGTACTGTTAATCTTTTTGATGGTGCATTTATTTTCTTTAAGTATGCCTACTTTACTATGTTTCTTCTTTGCAATGTAGTCATATACTGATTAAAAATCATGGCTGTATCTTGAGGGGAACATTCACTTTCAATTTCTCTAGCCCCCTCCACATTATGTGCTAAATTCAGTTTTAGCTTGTTTAGTATTTTGGGAAGGTTTCCAGCAGCCACTTGTGTAAAAATAGCTTTTGAATCAGAATCATCACCGTAGCTAAAGAAAAGATCAGAGGAAAGTTTCACTGAAAGAAATCTGATGTTAACTTCACATGTAATGCATTTCCTTCTTTTAAACTCACAAACAAGTCTTGTTTGTTTTTACAGACTCCAGGCTACAACACAAGTGACTGAAAGCCAACCAGCAGCAAAACTGTGGCAGCACGTCACACTGTTGAGCTGCAGTGTCCTGTACGTGTCATCGATCACATGTTCGAGTATTTTATGTTATCGTAAATGTTTGCTCGGTGAGATAAAGCGATGCTCCGTGTCTGCTAGTGACAGAGTCCAGCTCCTGCCTTTGTGCAAAAGCAGAAGCAGACTATGTTTTGCTTAGAAGTCTTTTAACAAAGTTAAATTATCTGATCAGCTGCAGGGTCAACTGGTGGCAGTGAGTCAGGCGAGCAGCTGCCAGCAGCCATTGTGTTTGGAGCGTGACCTTTGTCACAGTGATGGAGAGGAAGAGTTAAAATGAGAGCAAAACAGTCCTCGTCTGAAAGTGTGAAATTGTGTTTGGGAAACAAGCGGCGCCTACGTGTGTGTGTGTGTGTGTGTGTGTGTGTGTTTCAGTGAGTGACAAAATAACATAGAAAGAGAAAGAGCAAAGAGGTGCATGTGGACCATAAGCCATTTATGTAAATTTCTGCACGCATGCAGCTCTAAAAGTGTATACCTGTGCTTCAATGTTTTCTAATGGGCTTTTTTGTAAAAGCAAGCACCAAATCTCCTTTCACATGGCAGTTTATAAAGCTGAACATGGAAAAAATAAACAACACAGATGACCAAAATGTCCCCTTGCATGAGCACGTTTGTTCCATTTCTTCAACTTTCTTACCATTTTGGAAAAAAAAATGTACGCTCATTTCCTCTCATCCCATCCCATCCTTCCTCCTCTACAATTTCCCTTCCCATCACTCATCACTTTGAGCGCTGATCCGGCAGATGTTGCCCATCTTTATTTTCTCAGGACTTTGAGAGGAAAGCACTTGTAAGGTGGGATAGCTGGGCCTCAAGCTGGAACTCAAGTCTGTTCATTTTAAATGTTAAAACTATCAAGAAGCATAGGTGCACCTTGCTAGTACTGCCTTGGGCCCCATTTTACCTTCAGAACTGCTTTAATTCTTCACGGCACAGATTCAAAAAGGTGCTGGAAAAATTCACCTGACATTTTGGTCCATATTGACAAGACAGCATCACACAGTTGCTGCCATGATGTCAATCTCCCGTTCCACCACATCCCAAAGGTGCTCTACTGGATTGATATCTGGTGACTGTGGGGGCCATTCGAGTACAGTGAACTCACCGTCGTCTTGAACAAATCAGTTTAAGATGATTTGAGTTTTTGGGCATGATGTTTTATCATGGTGGGAGCAGCCATTAGAAAATGGGTATACTGTGGTGGACATGGACGGTGACGATACTCAAGCAAGCTGTGGTGTTTAGATGATGCCTAACTGGTGTTAAGGGGCCCAAAGAGTTCCAAGACAACATCTCCTATATTATTACATCACCATCAACTTTTGATACAAGCGTGGATGGATCCTTGTTTTCATATTGTTTGCACAAAGCTCTACCATCTGAATATAGCAGCAGGAACTGAACCTTATTGGATCAAACAAGGTTTTTCCAATCTTCAGTTGTCCAATATTGGTGAGCCCAGTTTCCTGTTCTCAGCTAACAGGTGCTGCTGTCGCCCATCTGGTCCAAGGATTAATGGGGGTTTTGTGTTCGGAGATGATCTTCTGCATATCTTGCTTGTAAAAAGTGGTTCAGTTACTGTGCATTAGCATAATATTAGGATATTAGAGTTGTAGTTCCTTATTAACAGTATCCTTGATTGTCTTACATTCATTTTCCCATCTTTGATCACTGCTATCAATGCCTGTGTTTTATGATGTACTTTCTTCTCTGTAAGTCACACCTCACTTCACTTTCACACACATGCACACACACACACACACACACACACACACACACAAAGACTAAGGTGTCCCCGAGCAAAGGCAGCAGCTGGTCTCAGCATCAAGTTGCATGTTTTGGCAAAGAAATATCAAATATCTTAAAAGTTCCCCTAAACATTTGAAGAGGTGCCTTTAGACATGGAATACACACACACACACACACACACACACACACACACACACACACACACACACACACACACACACACATGCACAGCAAAGTGTGTTAATAGTGTGGTATATTATATGAGCCAATGATGGAGAGAGCACTTACCATAATAAATGACTGATCGAGCTCTAGTCTATCCCCCACACACACACACCACCACACCTGAGCTGTGTTTTGTTAAGTTTTGTTAGAAATGCCATGATATTTCAGGCAAACTGCCCAGAGAACAGGAAAAAACCCTGCAGGTTGTTAATTATCCACCTCCTGTCTGAGCGAAAGAATCCCGACCTTCTAAATCTTCTTCTGTCGCTAATTTTCCCCAGCATTCATCTTTTCTTTCTCTCCCTTCTTATGCAACCTGTTCATGAATACAAAATGGATGTGTCACTCAATTATTGTTTTCATACTGGAAATGGGCGAATGGCTCAGGCCAAGGTTTACACCAGAGCCCACACAAGGTTTTAAGCTTCCTTCCATTAACTTTATTTTTACTCCGGTATCAAAACAGTGAGTCATTTATCTTCCCTGCATAGGTGCATAATGTGCTGCACTTTTTCTTCTCTTGTAGTAGATTGTCCCCATGCAAGCAGAAACCAATACAAGTGCAAGCACGAACACACATGGCAACTTTCTGTTTTCTTTACATGTTCATTTATAAACATTGTAAAGTGGTGACTGCGTAAGAAGCAGGGTTTGAGTCTCTTCCACCCAGATGTGCGATGTGTTTTTGTTGTTTTAGTTGCTTTTGGGGTTAAGTCAGTCCCAATCCTCTATCTCTTCCAGCTCCGTGCTGTTTAGCTTGGAACCAGGTGGTTCCTGTTCTCTAACTTGTGCAATACAGTTATGTAGCTGTTCAATCTCAGAAAACCGCCCACATTTCAGGTCCTTAAGATAGATTTATATGAAATATTTGTACGACATGTTGCCTGCTTTACTGCGAGCAGCGGAAGACTGAATTGAGTTTATTTTTCAGCTAATCTCTTTTGTATTAAAGATAATCTTTTGCCGTTATTTGTACTTTTTGTCTTTATTCGAGCACTTCTCCTCCCACAACACCACAGTTTGTCCCAGTCCTTTGATTGACTCCAGCAGGGAAAAACAACTGAGTTTGCACTATGACAAATCCCCGGCGTGCCGAGTTGTGTAAATCATTTTTATAAAAGTGAAAACGAAACGCACAACATCTGTTTTGATTTGTAAAACTGCATATAACGCAAATATGGTAACTCAATTTTGATTGTTGCTTTGATTTCTGAATATAGATTAGTGAAACGTTTAGTGCAGTCAGAAAAAAATTTACCAAAAGAAAAGCTGTGTGGTTAGAAACAAATAGGATTGAGGATGATGGCGTGATGCGCCAATCAGTCTGAAACAGGGTAAATCTGGACTCCTCAGCCCACATGACCCTTTATCTTTGCTCAAGAGTTCTTTATGCTCCTGAGCAAATAGACAGTGAATCAGTTTGTGATACTCCTGCTAAAATATATCTCAGTTAATAGTGATGTTAATGAACTTTAATAAACTTTTCCCAGTTTTTTTGTTTTTAAAAGATTTTTTCCTGTCATCAGCTTCATTAAGTTTAGCAAAAAGTGTGAAATTAGACAAAAATAAAGACTGGTTTGATCTGCTGTCTGCTAGCTGAGCTTTAAAAACCTTTACAACCTAAAAGACAAGACAGTAATCCTCTCAGCGTGGGATCCAGGCTCATTAAAATAGTCCACTTCTCCTGTCCTGAACTGTGACCCACTTTGGTTGTGACCCTTTCGGTTTAAGAAACCAGGCTGCAGATTCAGTCTGCTGGGAATTAAACCTAAAGACAGAACTCCTTTTGAGTGAGAGCCAGGCTGAGTTTGAATGAACACAGATCCACATATTTCCATCCATCTAGTCAGCTATTATCTAAAACCACTGGACCATTTACAGTCAGTTAGAGGAACAGAACCTGGATTATCACAGCATTGTGTCAGATTTTTAAGTAATTGCATTCATTAATTCATTAATTTCAGCTAGGCCAGACTAATAATAAAGTGACAGTGCACATTATCGACTCCATCTATCAATTTTCTGCCAATTATCCAATCTGGGGAGAGATACGTGGACAGGTTGCTAGTCTATTGCAAGGCTAAGACAGAGAGCTCATTCATGCTCTCTGTCACAAGTCACAAGTCTTTACCCAAAGACTGGACCGAGAATAATCTTGATTTTCGAGTCAAAATATAACATAATTTTACAAAAGCCCATATGAGCCCATAATCTCATCAGGAGTCTTTACATTAGTCAAACAAACAGCCCATAGACTTGTATAGGACCAGAAGTATTTTTGTAACTGCAACTGTTGCCATCTGGTGGCCTTCAGATAAAATGCAGCTTTACGGCACTTTAGCTTGACTCTTCTCTTCTTAGCACTTACAGCCCAATCTCAAAATTACTTTTTATTGCTATGATTTTAGAAAGGGTCGTGGTTCTATCTAAGTTAACCTTTTCTGTTGCTGCTTCTAAGTTCAGGTCCTTTTCCACTTCTCTTGCCTACGGTGTGCCACAAGTTTCTATTTTGGGACCTTTATGGTTTCTGCTATCTGCTCTCTCTTCCACACATTTTAAGCACAATTCTTATCACTGCTATGCAAATGACATTAAGTTGTATTTCTTTTTAAGATATTTATTAGCTACATATCTATTATACCTGCTTAGACTCCATTAAAAGTTGAAAAGCTTACAATTTTCTCCAACTTAATGAAGAAAAAAAACTGAAGTCTTTGTGTCCCCAATGGATTTCTTCCACTTTTGCCAAATCTTCTGTCATGAGCCTTAGAGTAACTCCTGACTCATCCTCACTCGGGATGCTCATGTTAAAGATTTATGGTTTGCTCTTGCTTTTATCACTAAGTTAACTTCCAGTGTGTCACACTCTGACATGTAAATTGTTATTCATGCTTTTATTTAATTATTATAATTCATTGTTCACTTGTGTTCACAAAACGTCTTTGGAACGTCTGCAGGTTGTTCACAATGATTCTGCGAGGCTTCTGACTAAGTCTTATAAATACTCACATGTCACACTGTAGCTAACTGAGCCCCCAGCCTGATTTCTCTGGGCTCAGTGATCCCTTTTAAAAAGCAGTTACATTTTTTTATAAGATTGCTTTTGGCTAACTTGTATAAATAAGTTTTAGCATTTCTGTTGTGAAGCACTTTGTGATATCTTTAGATGTTATGTTCACTTACTTTAGCACTGGCTTCATTTTTTCAGAAGATAGTCAGTGTTTTATATTGTCTATGATGATGCCTTGAAGATTTCCATGAACTCTAGCGACTGTATCAGGACATCTTAAAAAAATAAGGCCGCACAACTATAACTCAGTTATCCTGGTCAAAGAGGTTTTTTGTTGTTGGTGTTGTTGGTGTTTTTTAAGTCACCCCATTCCGAGTTGTTGTGAAGAAAATTATCAACAGAGGCCAAACTGGATTTGCAATGGAAACATGCTTTTTAATGATGTAAAGATGCAAGTGGCGCCTAGAGGTACTGCAGTTTTCCCCACTTGCACATTGGTCTCATTTTTCGGCTCTTGAGGTTGCCCCATCTTCTGAAAGTACCTTCTCATTTCCCCCCTCCATCTCTGTCTCCATATGCTGCAACAACTCCCCCTTGTGTTCCCGACTGATACTTACACACACACAGGTCTCCTAAATTTGAGGGGAGGATCCGAGGGTGGAGCTCCACCTCTCTGCGCTCTGCTCACAGACACAGGTATGGGTTTTGGTTTTTTTTTTTTGGTTTTTTTTTGGAGCCAAGTCTGTAATCCAAGGCCAGCAGCAGAGCATGAAGAGATTGTCCTGACGTTGTCAGTGTTGGGAGTGACATGGGCAGTAAAGATAATCGGCTGCATAGTCATGCATCCAGATGTTTCGCTTAACCAAGATGCAAAATAGATTTTAGGAGCCTACATAACCATGGGGA
>NW_005187433.1:2317153-2318551 GCF_000239375.1 Pundamilia nyererei | reverse complement strand
ATAAATGTAAATACTTTTTCTCATTCTAAAATTTTGTACCAACATTACAATTTCCCTACATTTACAAAATATACATGAAAAAAATAAATTCTGTGTTAAAGTTATTTACAGCAAGCACGCGCAAAAACACCTAAATGTTAGATGTGTAACCAAAAGCACAAAAATATGTTTAGAGACCAAATACACATCTTAACAAAGTTAATAGACCACCACCCAGAGTAAGATTTATGCCTAAATTAACATTAGCATTAGCACTCACCAAAATCATTTTTGAATGTGTCTGTAACTGTTAGTCCACCAGTAAAATATAATTATTGTTTTTTTCAAACATTTTACAAAAAAGCTGAAAGAAATAGTGACGAGCATTCTTATTATTTTTTCAAATTTAGATACCAAATTACAGTTTTTACTTGTATTGCTGTAACAGAAACAAATTCATTTTAGTGGTTGAATGTTGTGCTTGATCAATTTTTGACTTTTCTAAGGATTCCAGTGTGTCAGCTCAAATTTGCCTATAAAAAGTGAAATTAGTTTGTTATTTGCTTAATAAACACAAGTTATAAGTTTAAACAAAGTTTTGATAGATTTGTTGTTATGACAGGTAGTCTAATAGATTTGTTAATCTTAACTAATTAATAGTTAAGATTATACAGGCCTGGGTTGTTAATATTTTTCCTGTGCGATGTGGAAACAAACAAACTTTAATTCACCTTTAAAATGCATTGATTTTTTTGCCACCCTTTTTTGTCATATAAATTGTCCCTTTATTTCCATTTTGTGGTCACTGCCTCTGCAGTGTTGTGCTGTCTGCTTTTACAGAGCTTTGAATCATTTTTAGTGTCACCAAACTGCAGCTGCATGCATCCAGACACATGGCTCTGACCTCTATCCATTGAACGTGACAGTTTGCACAAATGGACAGTCAGAGAGCGTGTCGCTGCTTTGTAGATCAAATCGATGATGCTAAAGACACTCGTACTTTTTTGGTGCTCATTTATAGTTAGTGGTAGATATGCTGGCCTCATTGATAGATAAAAGTATGCTGTAATTACATGCTTATAAAGCCAGAGACGGGCAAGCATCCTCTGTATTTAATTATAAAGATCATTGGATTAAAGGTGAATAGAAACAGAAGTAATGGAAATGCTTCTTGAATTTTTGTCAGCACTAATTCATGGCTCAAGATGAATATGAAATACTTTATATATGATCTATATAAAATGCTGATGTTGTAATTGAAAGAGATCTGCCACCACAACTGTTTGGGTTTAAACTGTAAGAAACAAATGTTTAAAATTGTGGGTAAAATTACAAAATAGCGTATTGCATGGACTGTCTTGTAATTATAAAGCAGTTTTTGTCATTCACAGAAATAACTATTTAGAAATTATTAAAAAA
>NW_005187433.1:2297810-2315898 GCF_000239375.1 Pundamilia nyererei | reverse complement strand
GGCACTGCTTTAATTCCAGACAAGTTCATACACGAGTGAGGTTAAGACAGAAAACCACAATAGCTTAATAAAAATACCAAGTACAAGTCACTGGTGCTGTCAGAGAGATCTCAGTTGCATTTCTATTTGTGGAAAAGCCTTCATTTTCTTCATTTTGTTTTTTATGTACACACATATTTAACATGTGATGTGTGATATTTCGGCTTTCCTTGCAACTTTTATGAGTTTATGAACTTTTTCCTTTTTCACCTTCCCCCTTAATCCTCAGGTGCGTCTTGATCTGGGCTCAGGTGAGCATTCGTTGCGCTCAGAAAAGGGCATCCATCTCAGTGACCTGGCGTGGCACACTGTGGATCTCACCCACACCCGCCATAATATCACTATGACTGTGGACCAGAACTCCCACACCGGCCTACAAATACAGGGACCAGATCTGGAGCTCGGTGTGGAGGATGGACTCCTTGTTGGCGGGACAGCTGGATTAAATCATCTCTATCTTCACAACATCTCCTCTGGGTTTAGAGGTTGCATGGACGAAGTCGTCTTCAATCAACATGACTTACTGTCCAGTCTCAGGCCACATTCTGGGTACAAGACCGTCCATGAGGTATCTCTGGGCTGTAGTCCACAGTTTTCTGCAACAGAAGAAGATTCTGTCAGTTTTTTCAGCTCAGAAGCGTTCATGTCACTCCCACCGTGGGATGTGCTTCAAGAGGGAGTGTTTGAATGTGAACTACATCCTGCTGCAAAAGAAGAAGAAGACGGCATTGTCCTTTATAGCTCTGACAATCAGGGAGGGTTTGTTGCCATTGAGATCGTACGTGGTCATCTGGTAGCTTCGGTAGGAGGTGGAGAGGGGAGTAAAACCGAGCTGCATTCTTTAACAAATGTAAACAGCAACCACACCTGGTACACCATCCAGCTTCACTTGTTGCCTCACAGTGTTCAGCTGAAGGTAGGCAAAGAGCTGGTGAAGGCCAGTCTGAGCCCAGAGATTCAGGTCCTCCAGCTTACGGGGCCTCTCTTCGTAGGAGGGCTGGATGAAGCAGCTCGGGGACAAGCAAGGCGAGCTGGATTGATTTCTGTTCCATCTGGAGGAGAAGGAGGAGGCTCCTTTAAAGGCTGCCTCAGTGAAATCAGGGTGAACACTCAAAAAACAGGCCTACCTCATGCCACAGTCACCAAGGATGTCACTGTGGGCTGTAGGACAGGGCAGGCTCCACAGAGAGCAAGTCTCACCAGCCCAACAGATCTTCCTGGGGTTGATATCACAACTGCACAGACTAACGCGAAGAGGAGCCCTAACTTCCTGATGCTGAGGAAACTAGAAGTATCTGAGGGAGGCCGGGCACCTCTTGAACCAAAACACATAAAGGTAGTGCTGATCTGTCTTTTGAGTTTAGTGTTCTTTAAGTAATTGTGAAAATAAAAATAAGCAGCACCGATATATAATTCTCTTTGGACTCTTTGCCAGGTGAATTTGGACTTCCGTAAACTGGGCATTCATCCATCCCAGTTTATGTTCCGCGTTGAGGAACAGCCTGTTCATGGCCAGCTCCGGTTGGACCTGAGTCCAGACCCCGACAGGACTTTGGACGAGGGCCAGGAGAGGACCATCACGATAGGAATTGAGGAGAAGGACCGGACGTTCAGTATGCTGGACCTCTGGCAGGGCAGGGTGATGTACGTTCACAGCGGCTCAGAGGACCAGAGTGACTTCTTCACATTTTCAGTCTTCTCCAGCAATAAGAAGGAGCTTCCTGTGTTTCTCAAGGGCAACCGTCTGCACCAGTTCGAAATTAGCATCAGTGCTGTGAACGATGCCCCTGTGCTCAGCCTGCCAGAGGGAAACTATTTTACTCTACTCGAGAAGTCCAGACGACAGGTAGGTACAGCAAAATGTCTGAGTAATTATACGTGAAAAAAGATCAAAATTAATGCATTCACAATTCCCCCAGCTGACTACAGATGTGTTGAGAGCGCTAGACCCTGACAGCAGTCCTGAGGAGCTTGTTTTCAGCTCCCTGGGAAACCTCAACACTGAGGCTGGATACCTTGAGCATCAGGATTACCCTGGCAGGTTGGTGTTACGGCTTATAAAGCTTTAATGGGGCATTGCAAATCTTTTTAGATCCAGATACTGAGCTCTTTTGTGGAAGTGGTTGTTTGTGTATAATTAGTGTGGTCACTTTATACATCAGTATATTTTGCAGCATTACATAAACATTTAAGTCATTCCTAAACAGTTAATGTAATACTTTTGTGTTACCCCTTGCATTAAGGCTGAAAGCCTGCCCTTCAGTCACATCTTGCATTTGCACTCTCTCTTGTGTCTTGACAAATTTGACCAAACTGGCAAAACTAAAATTATATCAGTGCTGATTATTGAGAACATGTCTCCCAAATTTTGTTTTTCTGATGATGGGATTTTGTGTTAAAGAGTCCTTCCAAAACTTCCTGAGCCCAGATGTGGAGAGTATTTCTTCAAAGCTGGGCCAAGCCCTTCATCTGGTAAAGTGTTTGTTGGTAGGATTTTTTCACAGACATTGCACCAAGTGACAAAAACGAATTGAACCAATTTGTTTCATCCACTTGTCTTGGACGAAGTCATTTGAGTTAGTAAGCAGTATTATTCTAATTTTTTCCCGTAGTTTTTATCTTACTACAACTTTTAACTAAAACATTTTTTGTTGTTTGCTTTGACCTCCAAGGTTTTCACCTTCTTATCTTCCAGGCCCATCAACTTGTTCTCCCTAAACGATCTAGAGGAGGGTAAGATCAGCTTTATCCACACAGGGGTCTCAACTTCTAGGCTGGCTCTTAGGGTTAGTGACGGGCAGAAGGTGAGTAAAATAGCAGCTTGTCTTTTTTTCTCATCTTATGTCTTATCCTCTCAGATGGTATTTTGCCTCTTCCCTCTCCCTTTGTCAGGTAAGCAACACAGTAGTTTTGAGGATAATAACCGTGCCACTCGAAGATAAACTGGTGAACAATACCGGACTGGAGGTGAACCAAGGCGAAGCTTCAGTCATCACCACCAATCACCTTGCAGTACAAGTTAATGTGGCTGACCCCACAGTAGAAATCTGGTATAATGTTACAGAGTTCCCACAATATGGCGAGCTCCAGAGGTTACACTCAAGCGGCGAATGGAAGCCAGCGACCTCTTTCTCCCAGAAACTTCTGGAAAAAGAACGGATTCGATACCTCAGCACCTACCGTGGCTTACAGATGCAGAATAACATCACAGACCACTTTAAATTTAAAGTCAGTATCGGTTCCCTGGCTAAACAAGAGGCTGTTTTCCCCATCGCGGTACGATGGATTCACTTCAAGATCACACGGAGTAAGATGGAGCTCAATGGCGTTCAGGCTGCTGTTCTCACTCCCGAGGACCTCCATGTGATTTCTAAGGGTGTTAAGCTCAGTGAGAGTGACCTCCATTTCAGGATGGTAACGGTACCCAAGAAAGGTCAGCTTCTCCTCAACAACAAGGCCCTACAAAGGAACTCAACCTTCAGCCAGAGGAACATCAGTGATGGTTTGGTAAGGTACGAGCTAATCAACCGGCAACATGACGACACGAGAGACACGTTCAGCTTCCAGGTGTTTTCAGCTCACTCCAACTCAACAACTTACGACTTCAGAATCAACATCAAAGCCGAGTCGACCACCGTCACTATGATAAGCAAAGGTCTCTCAGTCATGGAAGGAGGGAGTAAAGTAATCACCAGAGATATTCTGTTCACTCACACAGCGAGTAACCGGGAGGTCCTCTACAACATTATAGAGAGCCCCAGGCATGGGCACATAAGGCGGATCAACCTCTCCAACTCAACTTCAATTAACGACAACATTATGGCGTTCACGAATCAGGATATAACTGAGGAAAGGATCATGTACGTTCACGACGACAGCGAAACTAAGCAGGATTCTTTCACATTTCAGATAGTGGTTTACAAAGCTCACAAACACACGAACAAGAAAGAGGACGGAAATGGAGAACAGCACACCTTTAACATCTCAGTGCAGCTCGTCAATGATCAGAGGCCCGTCAGGGTTGTGGATAAAGTTTTCCACGTTGCACGGGAGGGCCAGAGATTGGTGACGCTGAGTGACCTGCGTTATCGTGATGATGACTCAGATTTCGAGGACAGCTGGTTGGTGTACACACGGAGGGGGATCCCCATGGGAGAGTTGGTGCTGGCCAGTGATCCTAGCCACAAGTTGTATGAGTTCACACAGCGAGACCTCGAACAGGTAAGAGCAATAATGGTATCTTTTATAGTTTGTATATTTTTTATAAAGCCTGCTAATGCTTTTTTTTTTATCGTTGGTCATGATGGCCTCCTGCTTTTTCTCATCTCAGAAAAAGGTGCTGTTTGTCCACAAAGGAGTGAGTTTTGGGCGTTTTGTGCTTTTCGTATCTGATGGGAAGCATTATGTTTCAACGCTGTTGGAGGTGATTATTCTCTTTTTTGTTTTGTTTTTTTGGTTTAATAACAATGACAGGAAGGGTAATGTTGCAGTCACGCTGAGGAAACTTGGTTGCCCACAAAGTTATTACGAGCATGTGCAATGTGATCTTGTTGCCATTAAATCGTTGTGTTGAAGACAAGGACCAAGTCTGCGGTGACTGGCAGTCAGTTGCTGACTTCAACAGTGACAGGGATAAAACATCAATAACACTGAGTCAGTCTGCCAGCAGTTTATAATTGATTGGTGTTAAGGAATTTTTATTGTTTTAATTGATTATGCTTCAAATGTTATGTTATACATATTTCCAGACACAGCTTTCTGTTGAAACAGGAAGCTGACCCTGTGACGCTGACCCGCAGAAGTTGACTTGCATTATATTATTCTTAGAAATTGACCTGCAACACACATACTCTGTGACACACACACACACAGCTTGCATGCAGACAGACATCAGGACCTGCGTAACAGGAAATGTGATTATATTTGCATATTGACGATGTAACCTATAAAAATAAACGAATACTTCAGTTCGGTGTGATTTGCTCTGAGCTTTTCACCCGTGCAGCACGTTAACCTACACAAGTGTCTCATTGTTGTTTATTCACCTGACTGTTTGTTAACTGTAAATCTCTGACAATTGGTTTCAATTTGGCAATTGCACACAATCTATTTTCAAATCTGTTTCTGTTCGCAAGCACAGAAATCTACATTAAACAGAAATTATTTTTAACTGCAAAATTACAAAGGCACTTCCTCTGGGAAACCAGTTGCTTACTTGCAATCTGAACTATTGATTCGGGCAACTATTGATTTTTTCCGAGTCATGTGATTCACTGTGATTGAACCATTAGGCCCATGACTGGCACAAATATAAAAAAGCTGAGTAAACCAAGCAGTAGAAATCTGGCAAAGATTCAGATTAGGCACTCACTATAAATTCCTATGTGATGTGATTTATTTCATTTCTATTCATACCGTTTACTTGAGAAGACACTTTAGTGTGAAAATAATGAAGTTCATGTTAGCATGATTGGTCTTCTTTTTGCTGTGGGGTGCAGGTGATGGCGCAGGATCCTTACCTGCAGGTGGAGAACAACACAGGCATCATGGTCGAGCAGGGTGGGATCACGACCCTGACCTCTGCTAACCTCAGTGTCTTCAGCAACCTTGACATCAGAGACCCACACGAAGTGACGTTTGAGGTCTTCATCCCACCTAAACATGGCGTGATCTGCTTTATTGACAGAGAGAGTGGGATTATAACAGACGCAGATGCAATTTCAATATTCACCCAGCGAGACTTGATAGCAGGGCGCCTGGTATATCGCCATGATGGCAGTCACAAGTTGTCGGATAGCTTTAATGTGACAGCAAGAGCTAGAGAACGGAGCACAGAGAGGCAGGTGGAAAGAGGGAAGAGGGAGGTATATCTAGACTTTGGAGTTTCGGTAAAGATTTACCTGGAGAGTCATCAGAGGCCACCAACAGTCAGAAACAACCGGCCAGTGGTGGTGGAAGAGGGACAGAATATCTCTATAAGCAGGGACAACTTAGAGGTAAGCAAAACCAAGATCCTCACATATGCAGGTAAATTCTCTGATTATAAAATATGTTTAGTTTCATATTCAGCATCACTTTTGTGATTTTCTTTTTTTAACCAGGTGGTCCATGAAGACAGTCAGCCCTCAGAGATAGTTTTTACTGTGCACAGTCTTCCCACAGTTGGCATCATTCAGAGGTTGTCCACTGACAACAAGCATCAACGCATGAATGGAGGACAGCACTATAAAGTAGGTACCTCCATAAGAGGCATTTAAATGGAAACTGTCTGATAAAGTAGGCTAAGAGATCTCAAAAAGCAACATCATGGCACAATCTAAAGGAGCTCAAGTACAGCTGAGAAACTGACAACTGTTAGTCTGGAAAGGGTTACAAATGCCCTTGTCTATTCCCTTGTCTCATTTCCTGTCACTTAGTGTTTGGTAAATGGACTGATTCTTATATAGTGCTTTTCTACTCTCCCGCAGTACTCAAAGCGCTCTATATAACATGCCACATTCACCCAATCACACCCATTCTCCCATGCTCTGACTCTAAACGGAGTGCTTTTTCTAACAACATTCACACACATTTACACTCTGATGGACGCATCGGAGAGCAACTTGGGGTTAGTATCTTGCCCAAGGATACTTGGCATGCAGGCTGGGGGAGCCAGTGATCGAACCAACCTTCTAATCAGTAGGTGATTTGTGATATTTCGGCCTCACAATGAGGCTGCAGTCAAGGGGTCTGTTCACTCTCTCCCTCCATGCAGGGTATCAAAAAGCAGTCAACACCCACATTCACCCAGGAGGACTTGAACCAGGGCTTGGTCATCTATCAACAGCAGACCACAGGAAGCACCAATGATTCTGTTCTGTTGGAAGCAACCAATGGGGTGACAAAGGTTGGACCTATCAGGCTGGAGATTGATATCATCCCAATCCTGCTTCCTCTGCAGGTAAAAAGGTCAAACGGAGGTCAATTTACCAAACCAGAAAGCAGTCAGTCACTACTTTCTTCTACACATTTTTTGTTTAGGTGTCCGACTTGACTCTAGATGAGGGGTCTTCTATGCCGCTGACCTCTGACATCATTAAAGTCGCCAGCCATCACTTCTCTGGGATGAACTTCCTGTATCAGGTCATCAATCCACCACGACATGGACATTTGGAGCACAGCCGCATTCCAGGGATGCCTATCACAGCTTTCACACACACTGAGGTTTGACCGAACCCACTCAAAAACCAAGTTTGATTACACACGTAGCTCTTAAAGACTGAAAGACTCCATGTGTTCATCTCAGAGGCATCAAAAAGCAGGAAAAGACCCTTTTTTTACTAGAAGGGCAATCAACACAACCATGTGTTACAATTTTGAAAACATTTAATAGGCTCTTTTTTTTTAAATAATTTCTCACAAATGGAGTAAACTAGGACACAGGAACAGTTGGTCATTTAATGGGTTCATCTCATGGGTGACATGGTGCTGCAGTGGTTGGCACCATTGCCTGACAGCATGAACATCCTGGGTTTGTCCACTAGCCAGTGAGACCTTTATGTTTGTCTGAGTCCTCTCATACTCTCTCACAGTCCGAAGACATGCATATAGTGATTTTACATTGGCTGTAGGTGCGAGTGGTTATCCTGCGTCTCTTGCCCTATGGTCGCATTGATTGGCTCTATTCCAACCATGACGTTGTATTGGATAAGTGGAAAAAAATAGATGTTTTCTTCTTATACCCATGTTCTACCTGTTCACAAAACTTGTAAAATTTTCATGGCTGATACTCAGGTCAAACATCCCTGATCAGGTCATGTATATTGCAAATATAATCTAACATGAAATATACAAAAGATACACTTTCCGTTGACCTGCTGACCTTGAGCACAATCACCCTACAACAATACCTGGCAGATTTTTTCTTAAATTAAATGTAGCGCTCATCTTTGTGATAAAATGCTTCATACTATGATGTGAGCTATCATTTCATTGGATTCGTTTGTTCCATTTTCCACACAACATCTGTTTTTAGGTGGAACGGGAGTACATTTCCTACATCCACGACGGCAGTGACACCCTGAGAGACAACTTCACCATTGTGGCAAACCAGACGGAAACCAGGAAACACAGCCTGCCGTGCGCCGTTCACATCAACATCACACCTGTCAATGATGAGACCCCAGTGATTACAACCAACCACGGACTGAAGGTGGGAAAAGCCCACACACTGATAAGAAGAGTCAACACGATTATTATTTTCAGCTAAAATTATTTCAAAGACACACTTAAATCAAAAAGTCATGAAAGAGCTTTTTTATTAGTGCATATTAAAACAAACAAAATGTATCTATGTAACTATATATCTATATCTCTTTATAGTCATGCTGAGCCAAGCTGACTTGTCGTGCTTCCTTTCTGCTCTTCAGGTGTGGGTGGGTTCTGTTACAGAGATAACCACAGGCGATCTCAGTGCGGAGGACACTGACACTCCACCTGAGGGGCTGGAGTTCATAGTGACACCACCCAGTAATGGCCACTTGGCTTTGAAGAGCGCCCCCTCCAGACACATTCTGAACTTCACTCAAAGTCACATAGAAAGCAAGCAGCTGGTGTTTGTGCACAATGGTAAGCATGTGTTTCTGTTTTCTAAAAAGACCTTTGATTCAGCAGAGGAGTAGACCACATGTTTCTGTCTGTCTGCAGGGGCGCCATCAGGTGGCTTTCATTTCCAAGTGAATGACGGCCTCAACTTTGCTCCTCGTCAGATCTTTAGCACAACTGCTCATTCTCTGATCCTCACCCTGCAGAGAAACCACCCGATGGAAGTCTACCCAGGTATACCTGCTCTTCCAGCTTCAATAAATCAGTAAATGACTAGATAAATAAATAAAGTGACTGATGGTTTTGAAGTCACATCTTGACCTGAAGTTAAAAAGACCCTCTGAAGGGCCTCTGTACTCCACAGTCACCACATCTCAATCCAGCAGAACACCTCTGAGATGTGGTGGAACGGGACTTTCAGAAAAAAATCTCTAAGAAATGTTTCTAGCACTGTGGTGAATCTGTGTCACAAAGAATCAAGGCCGCTCTGAAGGCACAACAGTGACACGCTGATGTAATACACTGCAATCCGCTGGGTGGCCTCGCTACTCTAAACCACAGTGCCTTATGTTCACACCAAAACCTATAAAGCACATGCGTACAGTGACACCTACTCATATGTACAGCATTTATTCTTATATATAACCACACACAACTATTTTACTTGCTTTGATGAGAAAAATTACAACATTTTGCAGTCAAGTAAAAAACAGTTTATAAAAAACGTGTTGAGAAAATTGGTGTTGAAACTGGGAATATAGATTTACTGTTAAAGGCTAAACGGTTACAGTGCTTCTAGCACATCAGTTAAAACTGCAAGAACTTGATCTAATGTGGCACTATTGGGGGGGAAAGAGAATTTGTGGCTCAAGAAAAAGTAAAACATCTCCTCCTGATCTCTCTTTTGGTTATGTTGCTATTTTAAGAACAATATGAACTACTTAGCTACAACTTTTCCGCTGACAATCAATGGACAGTCAAAGGAACGAATGAGCACAGTTAGACATTCGAGTATGAAATTTTTGTTTGATATATTTGTTTTACAATGTTATGTTCGATCTCAGGTGACAAATATATTTGAACCTCGGCTGCATTTGGCACTTTGACTCAGTGACAGGATGTCTGTAGACTAAACACGCCCTACAAAGGTGTGGGGTGGGCTTGGCGTGGGTTATTGTGTGGGCTCATGCCACAACACACATGACATCTGGCCCATATTAGGTGTAGACTACTCCTGAGTGAAATGTACAGCAAAGCAGCAGATGTTGGTCACGTTAAGGCCAAACACTCTGGCATTGTTGACGCATGGCGTCACCTGCTACTAATACATTAAACTCGGTAGATTCCCTCCTTAGCATTACTTTTTTTGTTTATCCTGAAGGCTCTGTGACACCAATCTCAGACAAGGAGCTTCAGGCGGTTACTAACATTGCTGACGGCAACATCAGGAGGAACCAGTCCGTGGTCTTTGCAGTGACCTCTCCTCCTAAACTCGGCCGCCTGGTCCGACGTATGCCGGACAACTCCACAAGAAATGTTTCCACCTTTACACAGAGCATGGTAGGGATGTGTGTGTCTCCATGTGTCAGTTTTCGCTTTTTCTAAGAGGACTGACTTCTGAAAGAAATTCTCTTTTCCCTCCTCATTTATTTGGCTCTCTTAGTTGGATGATGGCGTTATCCTGTATGATCAGAACAAGCCAGAGTCAGTGGGATGGTCAGCTGCAGACACTTTTTCTTTCACGGCGTCTTTGCCTCCTGCTTCTCTTCCTCCACACACCTTCACCATCTTGATCTCCTACCAAGCCAATGAACATCATGACAGCTCTCAGCACAAGACCAGACTAATAAACAATGCAGGTACTATCTATGTTTCAAACTAATAAATATCATGTGGCAAGAAGAATATAATATAAGGGTGACTACATTTATGTCTGTATTTATCACTCAGGTGCTGTGGTGGCTGAAGGAGGCAGGGTGACAATAGACAGGTCCAAGCTTGATGCCTCTAATCTCCTGGGAAAAATCCCAGAGTCTCATCGGAAAGACCACCACATCATGTATCGTGTGATTTCTTTGCCTCGCTATGGGATTTTGTCTATTCGAGGACACAATCTCACCAGGTACATAGCTGCTCTTATTTGTCATGAAATGAAGTGAAAAACAAAATTAAAATCAAAGGAATGTAATACCATATACAGAGCAAAAGTAAATATATATATATTCAATAAAAGATATATATCATTATACAGCTGGGATTTGTTTACATATACTATATCATGGCCATAAAATTTTAATTTGAAATCATTTTGGATTTTCTCTAATCCACATGGGGTCAAATGTATACTCTTAAACATGAACATACACCCCTGTATTGGGTTAAATGTCCTTTATACCTCAGCCAGATGCTTCTGGTAGCCATCAGCAAGCTTCTGGTATAATTCTGACTGAATATCTGACCACTCCTCTTGGTAGAGTTGGTAGAGTTCATTCAAATTCCTTGGTTTCCACAAATTTTAATCGGGTTGATGTCGGGGCTTTGAGAAGGTCATTCCAGAACCTTAATGTTAGCCTGCTTTATCAATTTTAAAACCAGTTTTGAGGTGTTTGGGATCCTGTATTTGTGTATTTGTCGTGTTAGAACCACCCAATCATGTCCAGGTTTTAGCTCCCTAGCTATTGATTTGAGGTGAACTTGAATACTTTGTAGGTGTTCCTCCTTCATCATGCCATCCTCTTTGTCCAATTATATCATTGCCACTGGCAGTGTGACGCTACTGCTACCATGCTTGATAATACCATAATCATAGGTTTCAAAGCCCAGCCTTTACTCTTCCACACATAGCTCTTGGACAAATAGCTCAGTCTTTGTCTCATTTAACCATAAAACCTTTTACCAGAAGCCATTTGGCATGTCCATGTGAACAGATGCAAATGTTAGTTGAACTTGAAGGTGTTGATTTTTGAGCAGGGGCTTCTTTCTTGCTCTACACCTTCTTAGTCCAAACTGTCTCATTGTGGGCAGCGACGTCGGCATTCAGCAGTTTCCATTCATGTCAGGCTTGAGTCTTGGTGGTTCCTGAACATTTTAACCAATTACCTCTCATTTGAGGGTGACAGTTTGGGTATTCATCCAGACCTTGGCAAAGTAGTGACACATCCAAAGAACTTATACTTACATACAGTTGTTTGAACTGATCATCTTGAACTTTGAAGTTTTTTAGAAATGGCTGCAAGATAAGATAAGATAGATCTTTATTGTCACTCTTACCAGAACAATGAAACACAGTTTGGCGTCTCTCCATTGGCAACTTGTAGGTGGGTTTTTTGTTGTTGTTTCTTTGGGGGTTTTTTTTGCAAGTGACCTTCCCAACTTGTGTAAAGCTACAGTTCTTCTACTTAGATCTTCATTGAGTTCCTTGGATTTTTCCATTGTCACAGAGTCCAGTGACTGCTGCCTAACAAATCCTTTTTATGCTGGCAAAGAGAAATTACAATTTATAGTGAATCATGATCACTTAGGAGAAGTCAATAGGCCTCGGCCTTGTCAAGTTAAAAGACAATGCAGAACATTCAGCGCCACTTATTATTCTCTTCTTGTGTTGATTTATATATATAAATACATGCATCCATGTAAATATGAACAAAAGTATCAAATATGGCTTTTGGGTTATCGTCTTTTCTCAGGAACCAACCAGATTTTTCACAAGTCACCCTGAACAAGTTTGGCATCACATACTTCCACGATGACTCTGAGACCACAAGTGACAGCTTCACTTTTCGGGCCTGGGTGGCACCTTTGGATCTCCCCTCTTCTTCCTCCTCATCATCCTTGTCGGCTTTTTCCTCTGACTCCTCCTCTTCTTCCAGCTCCTTTTCCTCTCTGTACTCTGCGTCATCATCTCCCTTTTCATCACTAGACACAGTTTCTCATCATCACGTTAAAGACACCACAGGGGTGACAGAGATGTTCAACATCACAGTAACACCAGTCAATGACCAGCCACCACTGATCAGAAGCAGGGCTCCCAGTATGAAGGTGGTAGTGGGGGAGAGAGTCGTACTTGGACCCAGCAGTCTTCAGGTGAGTAAGTGCAAAAAGGACAAGTATAAATTTAGGTAGAGCTGCAATTTATTTTTACGTCTACAAAACTTTTACATCATTTCTTAATCCTTCACTTTTTCCATGTCGAGGTGGAGGACCATGATACTCCTCCAGAGGAGCTGCACTACCTCGTGATAAGTAAGCCCAACAATGGCTACCTGACGCTGGGGGAAAGACCGGAGCCGGTGACCTCATTCACCCAGTACGACGTCAACCACGGCCGGCTGCATTTTATACAGCAGGTGAAGAAGGTTTACTGCAGCAGTGAAGCCTAAACATGTGTCAGTGTTATGTATTTAGGAAAAAAAAAATAGCGTCAGACTTACATTGTTGTAATTGTGATTGTGCAGAGATTTAAAAAGTGCTGGACATGGTTAATGCTCAATATGCCTTATTTTTGGCTAAGTGGTGCCATTATTCTGTGGTAACAAAGCAGTGAATAAAGTTCATGTTTATGTTTTTTCCACTACTAATTCCTGCGTTGTGTCTTTTGTTCTTCCTTTCAATGTTTCCTCCCTTAGGGCGACCCCTCAACAGGAGTTTTCTACTTCAACGTAACAGACGGCCATCACCGTCCGCTCTACAAGCTGTTTAGTTTGGAGGTTATTAAGCCCTCGGTGTCCATTGTGAACAACACTGGCCTGTCGTTGATTCAAGGCCGGACCGCGGTGGTCCTGACAACCAATCAGCTTGCAGCTCAAACCAATGGTCAGAGCCGGGCCACTGTCTCCTACACTGTCACCACACCCCCTCGCCACGGACGCATCGCTATTAACGACCAGGAGGTCACCACATTCCGCCACGAGGACCTCCAGTTTGGACGCGTCGTCTATCACATGACTGATCTCAGCGAGTCCGAGGACACCTTTCAAATGTCAGTGTCAGCCTCGTCACCTGGCATTAATTATGGAAATGTAACAGCAACGGTGAAAGTGACCGTGCGGCCTCTGATCTACCTGAGAGAGCCAGTTCGAGTCCCCAGTGGTATCGCTGTGAAACTGGGAAAAGCCATGATTGATGCCTCAGAGCTGGCGAGAATCAGCCGAGCCAACCCGGTCTTTGAGGTTCTCTCTCCACCAAAACATGGAAAACTAGTCAAGGTAAAGCCATTTGTTGTAATGAGTCGGGGTTAGACGGTCCCTTTCTCCAGCTGCAATGTCATAAAACTACAGTATGTCGCGTGTCTGACTGGTTTGCTGTTGACTTTCTCCTCTGCTATGTGTTTTCGTGTGTGTGTTTGTGTAGATAACATATGATCCTAACAGAGCGTCAGAGGTCCTGAAGTCATTCACATTCAGAGATGTGGTGCAAGGCCGAGTTGCCATCGAGGAGAATCTTAGTGACAGCGACAACCAGCTCCACAATAATGAATCCACGCTCACAACAGCTCAAGTCCACGCTCCCGCCACGCCTCTTAATGACTCTTTCAGCTTCCTGGTGAGGTCTGGAAACGTCCAGCCAGCAAAGGGCGAGCTTCACTTCACCATCTTACCTCATCACCAGATGCGCCACGGTCCTGGTGGTTTCAATAAAATAGACAAGATAGGTCGCGAACACACAACAGCCCGTCTACCAGCACACAACAGGACAACTGCCGGAAGAGCAGGACGGGAAGGTGGACGAGGAGGCTCTACAGCACACGGTGAGGTCACTGTGGGTTTGCACCCCCACATTTTGTCACACAAGCACCACAACAGGACACACCACAAGTTGAGGCCTCATAACCGACTGGGGAACCACACACGGAATGGTAGTCCTGGAGGGAGGTCAAAGAGCAGCGTAGAGGGAGCAGGAGGAGGTCACAGCCATGCCCCCCAGCCCCACACTCCTTCCATCCCAGAGAAACACGGTCCGGGGAACCCTCCCGACACCCAGCTGATTCATGTCGAGGTTCTGCCTCGTCCTGCGTCGGACCCCCTCCTCATTATCCTTCCGCTGCTAGCTTGTTTGCTTCTCATTATAATACTCATAGTTTTGATCCTGGTGTTCCGCCATCGCAAGGAAAAACAAGCTCGGCTTCGACTTGTCCAGGCACTCGCTGCAGTGCCGGTTCCCAATGAGGACAGCCCGTATCTGGGCAGGCCAGAGCGGAGTGTGGCTATGCCCTCAGTTATGGTCACCCCACTCGGCTCTGCAAGCTGCCCAACTTCTCCCAGGGTGCCCACAAGTCCCCGGAGGAGTCTAGCCCCTGGAATGACCTTCTGGGGGCCATTTGAGGCTGATTTAGCTGGTGGTGATAGGAATATTAGAGGCTGTAACAGTAATGAAAGAGATAATAAAACTTCTAGCAATCCACTTCCACGTACTACAGGATTCAGGACCTCTGTGAGATCTAGGTCCCCGACTCCAACTCTAAAAGAGGGCCAGTACTGGGTTTGAGGGTAGTAATGCTGAAAAAACTGTGCCTTAGAGGTGTGTTTGTAGTGTGTGTGTGTGTATATATAAGATATGTGTCTGCTTTCCAGGGAACACCAATGGTCACCTAAGGCACATCCAACATGTTCTTTTTGGAAAGACGACAGTAAAATGTGCAATGGCCATCACATTTAAGTTACGTTGCTAATAAATATGACTTTGTTCCATTAATACTGTCTTGAAATACCCATAATCCGCGAGGTGTTACCCACTTTTAGCATTTGTTTCTAAGATGTGAAATACTCTTCTGAGTAAAGACAGAGGAAATTATTGCTTAAAAAGCTCTTCTTCCTTTTTTCTTTTTCTTTTTCTTTTCTTTTAAAGATTTCCTAGTTATAAGCAATGAACACAAACTGCCCTGGGTCCTTCTCAAGAAAATTACATCTTATTTTCCTTAAAGCAAAGAGTTGTTGCAATAATACATTTTATACTGAAGGAGGAAGTGAAACGTGGCCCGGGGTTCATTTCATTTAATGTGAACCACATTAACAGCAGCTATATTTTGAGTTAGCACACATATAACTGGTAATGGAAGTCACTCACCCACAGCTATTGCACGCTGTACAGATGTCAGGTGTTGCTTTTTTAAAACATATTACGTCAGCCAGTAGATCATCATGTTTGTACATACGACTAAATGTACTGTAAGCTATAACACTCATCCCACATGTACAGACACAGGCATTATTCCCTGTCCTGTACTTTCCTGTGTCCTTTTTCTTACTACTCCTGCTATGTAACTGCTTCTATGATCAATAATGATGCATTGTAAGATGTACTTGTCAATTCTGACCC
This sequence comes from Pundamilia nyererei, assembly GCF_000239375.1. Classification (NCBI taxonomy): domain Eukaryota; kingdom Metazoa; phylum Chordata; class Actinopteri; order Cichliformes; family Cichlidae; genus Pundamilia; species Pundamilia nyererei. Next base: position 2,299,962 of record NW_005187433.1, on the reverse strand, counting down.
CTTGTATGGCTGCAACTGTGACAGTTTTTTTAATAAAAAAGATTTCTTAAATACCCATGCTGTTTGTGCAAATCTAAACATGTTACGCTATTTTTTAGTGGCATTTCTTTTTCCTTTTATTTCCTTGTTAATGGCTAACACCAAGCATCTATGACAATAAAGTTGCCCATTTTAATACCAGAGTATTTAAACGAATGAAACCCCAACAGACAACTGACTGACTTTATTGGGTACACAGATTCAACTGCTCGTTAACGCAAATATCTAATCAGTCAATTACAGTTCGGCAAATCACTGCATTTAGTTATGTAGACATGGTCAAGACAACATGCTGGAGTTCCAACAGAGCATCAGCAGATGTCGCAAAAAAGAGGTAATATCCAGCAGGCATCTCTGTGGGGGAAAAATACTGTTTATGCCAGTCAGCTTTGAGCAGAAGGCAATAGTAAGAACCATTCGTTATAACCAAGGAATGCAGATAAGCATTTCTGAAGAGCAGATGGGCAGCAGCAGCAGAAGACCACACTGGGTGCCACTCCCATCAGTTACAAACAGGAAGCTGAGGTGACAATTCACAGAGGCTCACCAAAATTGGACAACAGAAGATATTACCTGGTTCTGATGAGTTCCTGCTACAAAGGAGTATTAGTGCCGCATTTTGAGAATAAAGTTGAAAAAAAAAAAAGAAAAAGCAGCCGTAGCAAAATTATATTTTTTTCTTAATGTGGCCTTAATACTCTGTCACACCCGGCTGTGACGTTCAGATGGCAGAGCCAGGATTCGTTGTACACAACATGAATGAGTACAGAAAACTTGTTTCTCTACATGTATATCTGTGGCCAGGCATGCACGTGACAAGCGTTAACACCATAACATACACCAAAAATTCTGAATGCATTGCACTGTAGAATTCCACGTAGATTCTTAATCTGGTCACATGCATAACATCTGGGGTGAGTCAAATTTTTTGTATTACCGCTCCACAACCCTCATCTCTGACCTTTAAAACTCAATGAATCAGGCAGCGTTTAGAGAGCAGTACCCCAGAAAGGTCTTGTTTTTTTTGTTTGTTTCTTTTGCAGGTAAGTCTGAACGCACTCTGAACAAAGCACAATTTCAAAGTAAAATCAAGACTGAGTGGAGGGGAGAAAGAGGACAGTCTAAATAATGAAGGGCCTGCAGTTGGAGTAACCTGATCTGCAGTCTTTGAACTCTGGTGTCAGATAGCAAGGAGTGAAGTGGTCCCTTCACCAGAGAAAACAAGAGATGAGAGACTTTTCTCTAGGAAGGGTAACATCACTCTAATCACATTAGATTTGGTAAATTCAGTGCACTCATCAAGCAATTATGCCAATTGTGTTGTTTTTTTTTGTCTTGCATAATCAGTGAACAGAAACAAAAACCAAATCAAACATGCTCTTTCATGCCTGTTTGTGCAACAGCTGTCAGGTAACGTGCATAAAGAAACATACTTCTGATGGGAGGAGATATTTAGTATGAACCTGTTCCATGAACGGGCAAGAATGTGACAGTAAAGTGCCAACATATGTCCCCTCCTTAGCACAGTCATTAGTGTGGATATGCAGTGATGTGCATGTTAACGCTCTGGTTAACTCTGTCTTAATGTATCTTGGGTGATTAAAGCAAAAGTGCAAAGAGAAGTGCAGCTAAAGTTTTTCAGGGAGTAAATACGTAAAGTAATGGATTACTGTTTTAATGTTAATGTGGACTGTACTTTTCTGGCTTTTTCTGTTCTAACTGTATTTGAATTTTGATACTGAAGTCACTGTGTTGGTGTAACTGAACGCTACACAGGCTTTCAGATAAAGGAACATGGACAGCTGTAGAAACCATGGATGAGAAGTTGTTTAAGTTACACCATTTGGTAGCCTGATTCAAAGAATCACAGGTAGTGGGTAACCATACAGTAGTGTCTGCATAAACAAGCCTGCATTGTTCCAATTCAGAGGTCATGTGGAAATCAGTTTGGGCAGAGCCTCATGTTCACCCTCTGATAATGAACTTTACATCATTTGAACTTACAGTGGGGCAAAACAGTATTTAGTCAGCCACCGATTGTGCAAGTTCCCCCACCTAAAATGATGACAGAGGTCAGTAATTTGCACCAGAGGTACACTTCAACTGTGAGAGA
>NW_005187433.1:2278845-2296499 GCF_000239375.1 Pundamilia nyererei | reverse complement strand
ATTCATGGATTTTTTTTTCACATTCTGTCTCTCACAGTTGAAGTGTACCTCTGGTGCAAATTACTGACCTCTGTCATCATTTTAGGTGGAGGAACTTGCACAATCGGTGGCTGACTAAATACTTTTTTGCCCCACTGTACGTCAACCCTTGCATAACCCTTTATAGGTTATGCAAGGGTTTATAGGTTCTGTCAGAGGTTTCTTCCTGTTGAAAGGGAGTTTTCCCTTGCCAGGGTCGCCAGGTGCTCGCTCATAGGGGGTCATTTGGTTGTTTGGGTTTTCTCTGTATTACTGTAGGGTCCTAACTTTACAATATAAAGTGCCTTGAGGTGACTGGTGTTGTGATTTGGGACTATATAATTGAAACTGAACTGAAAGTTTAACACAAGAATAATAACACTGACTAAGCACATCTACAATGACAACTCTGGATGTTTCATAGGCTTTTCTCTGATTTTCAACCGTCATTTTTTTTCAGCGGGTACAGCTGATTATGGATATATTTTTTTGAAAGTGTGGCGTGTTATTACAGCACTTGAATTCAGTGAGATTATTCTTTCACAAATGACTGCAAAGGCATGCTGAATGGCTAGGTAACTGATTCTATACACCCTTGGCACTAAAAAGATGAAAGATTAAGAAGTGTGGCACAATACCTTTTGTCCGAATAGTGTGTGATCATCACAAATATATTAATATTCATCAAAACAAACACCCTAAAATATGCAGAAAATGGGCCTATATTGTGCAAAAATGCCAATGATCAACAATACAGAGTCATAACTGAAATAAATTCTGCTTTTATTTATTTTTTTATTTTCTCCCATCATGTTATATTGAAAGAATATCACTTTCACTTTTGCTAGCGATCCAAGTGAACAGCTAAAAAACAACCAGAATGGTGGTTTGTCCCATTATAAACTTTGTAAAGTGAAATCACAGGAAAGGAATGAAGTCACACCTGATACCACAACTCAGACTTACAGTGGCTGATACTTTAAACCCCTGTAACCAACTCCGCTGAACTGTATCTCTGAGTTTTCTGCATTTTTAAGGAAAATATAAGTAATATTAAACAAATCCTAACTGTCTCTCAGAGAGCTCAGCCTGCAACTCAATGCTGATTAAATCCAAGGAGCTTCTGGGTGAATCGGGCTCATTATATCAGTACACGTGAGGCATTGTGATCATATTTTGGTGGCGTGTTAGAAGGGAGTTGAAAAGCTGTTATGTCTAGTATTTGAACAATGCCAACCCCAAATAGCATTAAAAGAATTGGTCTGTTAATGATGCATGTCTGAGATGTACAAGTTGATCAGTTTCACAAGGACTGCCATGTTTCTCAAACAAAAAGCTTTCACTCTAAAGCATGTAAAATATGCTATAATCACAATCACTGCCTGCATGCGCTCGGTTTACTGTTTCCATGCCAGAAATAGCTGGCATTCGAAAGAGCTTTTAACCTTACCCTGAATTGGGTGAGAGACAGATGTAGCATTAGGTTTTCATAAAACATCTGGAAGTTAAGATTACTGCGGTACCGCTTCACCGTTAAAACATTTAAGAGAAAATGTTCAACCACAAAAAGTTTCAAATGCAAACAAGGTGAGGGTGATGTGAAAGAAGTCAGACATCACAGGTAGCTCAGATTTCAAGCTGTGATGGAAATCCAGACTTGAAACCGATTCTGGAAAGTAGACAGTGCCCTCTTCCCTTTCATACGCTGTCTTGTTAAAACAATACTGAGCAGGTCATTCAAGTTAAAACAAATCAGTACATTTATATCTTTCAGGCGCTAAAACATCCAGTTCAAGCGATTTAGTTAGTTTTCCAGTCTTTGTTTGGGCTGTTGTTGATTGTTCTTTCCCGACCGAGTGCTCCCATGAAGAGGCAGTGGAGACGGTCACGTGACCCTGAAACTGTGACTCAAACGCAGCTCCAGTCATACTGAGAGCAGCTGTTTTAAATATCTGCTGCAATCCTGCTGAGTTGCAACATGTGTCTGGAGCGTCAGCAAAATCCTTGTTAATGGTACATTCATCAGAGCTTCAGATAATACAAGAAGTTGTCAAATGGCCTGTATTTTTCTTCCAATGATCCTACTAGACAGCGAGGGATCATCACAAAAAAGATTTTTCTTTTAAAGGACAATAAGATGCTCTCGATTATGAGAGGATGACACCACCACCACAACCCATTTCTTTGAAGCCTTTGTAGTCTGTTCTCTTCCTTGTCTCACTCTTGTGCTACTGGTCATCGTCATATATCTGCAGTGCGTCCTCAAGCTTGGCCGTGATCTTCTGGAAGAAGCTGATCTGCTGGCGTAGGTGGTACTGCATCTGTGAGCGGAAGTCCCGTACACGTGTGCGGTGGAAGTGCTGGATTTCTGCCAGCGTGGCGAAAGAAATGATGTTGCAGCGGTCGTGGAGCTCACCTTCCTTCTTTGGGCAGTCTTTCACCTTGGTCAGCGCACCTGGGAAAATATATCGGAGAGTTCAAAAGTTAAAAAAAAAAACTTTCGGATTTTTCACAATAAAAAAAAAAAACTTATTCAAAAATATTCTGTGATCATGACAACACTGGAAATAAAACCCTGACACATTTATTTCTGAAATAATATTCTACAGTTATCCATTCGCTTCTGCTTATCCTTTACAGGGTCGTGGGAGCCTATCCCAGCTATCATAGGGCGAGAGGCAAGGTACACCCTGGACAGGTCGCCAGTGTGTCGCCAGGCTAACGCACAGAGACAAACAACCATTCACACTCACACCTGTGGGTAATCCTCACTAACTGCATGTCTTTGGACTGTGGGAGAAACCCACGCAAACACAGGGAGAACATGCAAACTCCACACCGGCCTGATGGTGGAATTGAACTCAGAACCTTCTTGCTGTGCGGCAACAGTGATAACTACCATGCCACTCTGCTTTGATATTCATCTATCTTAAAATACATTACCTCAAAAACAGGTTTCCTTTCTTTACACAGATAAACAAGAACACTTCAGCGACAGATAGCTGATAAGATAACAATCTAAGTTTGCACACTTGAAGTTACAGTCACTAAAGGTTGTGGCAACACATACACAGATATTTTTGGGTTTTTAGCTTTTAGCTTTTAGCCTACGTGTAAACTGTTATCTCCATTTATCAGATCACTAAAAATGGAGCCTCCAGAGACACATTAAGGGCATACCATTGATGTGGTATGCCCTTAAAGGCAAGCCACATTAATGGTATGATGTCCTTTTTGACATCATAATGTGCAATGTTTTTTTCATGAGACAATTTCCTGTAATGGTAGGTGCAGGCAAAATACTGTTGCAATACATTTGTTATTCTTAATATCTGCAATTTTGTTCCTCTGTCTAGAAAGACAGGCGTGAGAATGAAGTACTACATCCAACACGAACTCTCGTGGCCCAGAGTCTGACGCCAACATCGTCGCCAGTTTTAAACAGGCCTCTCTGTCTGTCTAACAATCAGATGACCCCGTGCTGATCAAGCGCTTTGGTGACAAAGGGAAGGAAAAGCTCCCTTTTAACAGGAAAAACCTCAACTCAGGCAGAACCAGGTTCAGTGAGAGTAACCGGTCTGTCGTGAGCACTTTTGGGGGGGGATTTAAAAACATAAAAAAAAATAAATAAATACTAAGAAACACACTGGGTCAAGGGGAACAGACACTCTGACAAAGGACAAGTGGAGACAGCAACTATACATAAACAGAAGGGTGATTAGAGGAAGTGCAGACAGCTGGGGAGAAGAAGACATCTGAACTAAATTGCAGAGCCAAGACAAGGGAAGTAAAAGCAAAGCACAAGGAAAATAACTAACTTTCAAAATAAAGCAGGAAGTGAGATATCTAAACGTGGAAAATACGAATGAACGTACGGGAGACTTGACACAAAAAGATGGAGCACTGAGGGAAAAAAATTACTCTAAAGCAACTAAGAACTAATAAAATGGGTAAATACACTAAGGGAGAGAATACATTAAACAGTTTAAACAATAACCAAATGCAAAGTTTAAATGTACAAAATTTAAAAGTAAAAACTCACAAACATTGGATGAGACAATCTGAGACCATGGCATTGTCATGTAAATCACCACATGGGCTCAGGACACTTCAAGAAATGATCTTGAAACTAGACAGGTTAAAACTTTATTCGAGTATAATCCAAAAACGCTGCCATCTTCTCTGGACGCTTCTTATTAATGTTCATTTAAAAAGCCTGCATCTCTGATGGTATGGAGGATGCATTAGCGTGTGTGGAACTGGCAGCATGCACATCTGGAAAAGCAGCATTAATGCTGAAAGGTATAAACAGCTTTAGAGCAACATGTGCTCCTATCCACACAATGCAGTCTTTTTCAAGGTAGGCCTTGCATATATCAGCAAGCCAATGCTAAACTACACACTGTCCATGCATTACAGCAATATTGCTTTGCATTAGAAGAGCACTCAACTGGCCTTCCTGCAGTCCAGACCTTTCACAAACTGAAAACACTTGGCACATTGTGAAATGAAAAATACAACAAGGACATTTTTTAAAGCAGCCACTGGATAACTCAAAGACTTTATTATGAATGGAAAGAACAGGAGGACTCCTGCACAGTGCTTTCTTTTTCCTCCTTTTTTTGCCTAGCAACTTTTTGCCCCCTAGGCTTCTGATTGGACAAAATTTATATGGTTATGGTTATACCGCCACTTGATTTTATTTTTCAACATAAAATCCCCATTATAAAAAATACACTTTTACACCCCCATTGACCAATTTTCAGGACTTGATGATAACAACAGAACCATTCATCTTCACAGCTTGCTATATGGTTGTGCTCTCTTTAGCTTGTGAGGGTTGACTCGAGTTTTTTGTGCTCAGATTAAAAAAAAAAAGACACTCGTAGGAGTTCAGTTTTCCCCCTGAGACAACACTTAGTTGGTTTTTTTGCCAAAATTAGAAAATTGAGACTTCAAAATAATTGTCCGCAAAGCAGTTGATGACATCAGGGTGGCTACACGGGAAAGAGGAAGTCAAACTCAATAGTCAAATCAAGGAAGTCTGGAATATTTTTAGAACTTCTACACAAATAATTAAAACACAATTCTACAAAAGGAACTTGTGCAATACAAAATTCACGAGGTCGTAACTGGATCACATAAAATCAGGACATGTTGAGAAACCTGCAGAAATGTGCTGATTGTTGCAAACCTTTGCCAGGTTTCTTTGAAGACACCCATCACCCTCTTATGACTCACAGTGTTTAGAGTGACTCAAGCTTTGGGGGGGAGGCTGTACAGTCCAGACAGACATGACCAACAAAGAGGGATCTCAGAGTTAAGGACTAACTCACATGAATGTGGAGGAAATTGCGAGGAAGCTGATCTTGAACGTGCTGACCTAGTTTCTCCTTCTCTCTATCTCACGAAGATCAGAAGCACAAGTTTGCCACCACAGTGAGGAAAAAAAAAAACTCGGACTTTGCTCTCCTCCCTGCCAAGGGGATTACTGAGCTATAATTTGAACTCTTGTACTGTTATGCTGGTAGGAAATCTTGTAAAGCTCTGTAACTCTCCGTACCCCCTCATACATTCACCTCCCCTCTTCTTCTTCTTCCTATTTTTCTTTAACCAACAGGAGGAAAGAGGAAAAGGGGGGAACAAAAAAAGAGGAGGAGGGGAATGTAATCCTGAGACCGCTCCATTTTGGATTCCTGTAGTCCCGGGGCAACAGAGTACAAGAGGCCCAGGAATTCCCACTCATTCAAATCAGATGTAGCCTTTAGACTTAAAAGACTGAGCTGGCATAGATGACTGTCACCGTAAGTGACATATGTAGTTCAACAAAGCAGTCAAACATGAGGTGTTACAGCTGCCATTTTATATGTTTTCTAATTTAGCCATCACTGGAGAAAGTGTATATGAGACAATATGAGACTGATAGAAATTAGGGGAATGTGGAGCTGCTGCTGCTGCTGAGAAAAAAATGAAGCCCGATGCGTCTGGAAACGCAAACCCGCTAGAGTCCTGTTTTCCTTCTTGCCTATTTCTTTATCAAATCAGATGCCTCGTGAACTAAGCCAGTCATCTTATGCGAATCTAAGTTATTTCACAACCCCAGCAGCAGTGTCGACTCTGCAGTATGGTCAATGGTTGAAGGATGTTACTCACCGGATACTGACCTTTTCTAACACCAGCAGAGATGATTACAAAAGTCTGAGAGTGCTTATTGTAAAGGCTTACAAATTCTTCTGCATGCTGGGTCTATTTTATAGTTGTGTTAGTCATTTTCTTTGGATGTGTTATAATTAGGGTTATAATTTAGTTTACAGCAGGATAGAATCTAGCTGAAAACTAGAAGAGGATATACCGTGTTACTGACATCAAGGGTAGGAAAAGCATAGAGGTTTCTGTTACCACTGAAATGTTTAAACCCTTACACATCAGCTCAATTAGTGAGCACAACACTGAAGAAACTTGAGTAGACTTTCATTTTGCTTTATATTTTTGATCCAAATCAAATGATTTCATGCTTATGATCTGGCTTGTAGCTGGCTGGCTCACTTGAAGGCTTAAATGTATATAAAATGTAATAATTTTCTGAAACATCAGTGGACAAAATGAATGAGAAATTCACTACTGGAAGTGGAGGTCTTAAAAAAAGTGGGCGGTCACTGTTGAGCTCTGTAAGTCCACTTGAAGCTACCGACCATGAATAAACAGAATCAACTCTTTGTATGAAAAGGACAAAAAAATGTTGCCAGTCAGTGTTTTCAGTGATGAAACCCACGCCGGTGCCCCAGAATTATGTCACTACTTTGTGGGAGATCACCTGAAATGTTTAAATTACGTTGGCCTATCTTTCCGAGATATTAATCAATTTGGTTATAATTTAAGTAAAATGTGTTTTACTGGTTTAACTGGTTTTTATTTGGCGTCCCATTTTATACAAAATACCCCGAACCAATGATGCTCTGTGGAGAGAAACTTTGGCATGAAAAACTTAACAGGAAAAAAACAGTGAGTTAGTAAGTAAATGGGCTTTGCGAGGCATAAAACAATGTGCTTGTTATTTGTCAACAGGAAAGGAGGTGAAGCCCTGTCAGTCACACGGACTATTGCAATTCAGGCTCGTTCCACAGTTGGGAGCTGGGATTGTATCTGGAGAACAGAGTTCAGCAGACTATAGAAACAGTGTCTCTCGGTCTGGCAAACGTCTGGACTCTGTGTGCCAGGAGGAACTCCCTCCTCCCAACCTGCAGGGAACTAATAAGCCAACTCCTGCTTTGTAAGTGTGTGTGTGTGTTTTCAAAATGAGCAAATACAGGCCCTCGCACAGTACCCCGAGTGTTACAATGGACCACAGGTTTTAGTTTTCGACGCAGATTGACACTGCTCTTCACTAAATGAAAACAGATGTTTCTCTTGGTTGGGATACAGTCAGAATCTGGGTCTTTGTATGTCTGCATGATTAACAGACATGCTAGAAGCATTTAGACGCATATAATTCATTTAAATTTTTTTCTTTAAACGCCAGTTAAAAGCTTCCCTACATACTTGGTGCCGAGTCTGTTTTCTTTCCTCTAAGTTTGTTTGTTTTTTGATTTTTCATAATTGGTTTGTTACTAATTAGAATTTATTTTCCCAAGAAAGTATTTTAACATGTTTAGGCAGTATTAAAACGTTAGCCCTGCATAAAAATGTGCTCAACGTCTTTCCTTTGCATTTGTGCTCTAAGACTGCAGAGCTGGATTTTTTTTACCAACATGAAGACAAAGACACTCTCCCACCTTTCTGCACATGGATGATGTCAGGGAAGTTGGCCAGGTGTCCTTTGTAGATGTCCAGCAGGTCGGAAATGAGGTCCAGGTCCTGCCGCGGCTGATCAGCAAAATACTCTCCTATTGCCTCGTAAGACTCCCCCGTGTAGGAAATGGCCTTGTTCAAGCCCACTGAGAAGACCTGCTGGTCCAGCTCGAAAGCCTGGGCCAGGAGTTTGAAGGACTGTCCGACCTTCTGGTACTCCTTTTTGAACCCCGATATTTGTTTGCGGCCGAACTCGTTGATGCTGGTGTTCACAACTATGATGTTCTCGTCCATCTTCTTGGTGAATGTTTTGAAGCCTTCAATCTTGCTCTCGACTTCCTGCAGGTCCAGAGGTACAGATGGGGGGCTGATGGAAAAAAGAAAGGGGAAGATTGTCATTTTAAATCTTTTTCTACTGCTTATCTTTTGCTCACTATCTGGCACACCCTATTTTTAAAGGCCTTCAACTCCAAGTTGTTAAAACAGAGCAAAGAACGTAGTTTATAATATTAGTTCCCTATACAAGGTCAAATATCTTTCAGCTAAACTTAACACTATTAAAAAGAACCTGACAAAAAACTTTGTCATTTCCCAAAATGCTATGTGCATCTTAATAAAGACCAATTCTCAGACTCCTACCTGATTGTGAGGAAGAAATTGGCCCCGACCAGCTCGTCCCTCTCTGCCTTCCTCTTTCCCTGCTTCCATGCCTTCTCATCCGCCCCACAAGTCAGGAAATGCTGGAAAACGTCACAGTGCGCCAGCACAGGATGGCTTGTCATGTGGTTCATCCACCAGATCAGACCCTTCCTCCTCTTGGAGAGGAAGTCCTCCTCGAAGCGGCCCGTGGCCTGCTTCTCTGGCAGGTGGGGCACTGAGATGACAGGGAAGCGCTCCACGAGCCGACCGTAGAGCCAGTCAAAGTGTTTATACCTGCAGGAAGGAGTGGAGAGAAGAGAAATTGGGACTGGTTGAATAAGCGAGGTAAGGTAAATGCCAGGAGCATGTAGTGAGACAGAGTGAAAAAGATAAATGGAGGCGAAGTGCAGGAATCTTTTCCCAACATGCCCTGAGGGAATTCGAGTGTAGTTCAACTGACAGACACAGGGACATGGAAACAATGTGAAAGCTGTTGAGGGAACCTCAGAGAGGAAACAAGAGAAGGCTCCAGATGGCAAAAATCCACAGCTCTGTTTTTAACATTTCGTAAACCGCAGTAAAAATCTGAAAAGTGGAGAAATAAGAAGGCGATACATACCTGCGGTTGACTTGGACATTGGTGTGCGTTGGAGTAAGGCCATATGACATGTAGCTCTTCATCCCTTTGAACTTTGTTTGCTTGGTGGGGTCGTCAATGGTGCACGTGAACGGATACGGGTCCTCCTGCCACTCGGGTCCATGCTTCCCCATCACCACACAGATCCTGTCTCCATCTTTCACAAAAGCTGACGCCTCCCCTAGCAGGAAGGCCTCCCCTCCGGACTTGACGAAGGTGGAGAACCTGTTCAGGTTCCTCCCCACTGTGGCTGAACTCTTGGCCTGCTGCTGCTGGGAGCTCCCACGGCCCGGCAGGGAGGTGGCAACTGGGTGCAAAGGAGGGCTGCTGCTGAGACCCTGAGGGACATTGGCCACAGGAGAGCTGTCGTCCCACTCGTCATCCCAGTCATCATCGCTGCCCTGGCTAGTGTGGAAGCTGCTGCTATCAGCCCCAAATCCTCTGTGAGGCTGGGAGGATGTGTAGGAGGTCTGGACTTTGGTTTGGGTCAAGGAGAAGCCATTGTTGTTGGAGGTGATGTGGTCTCTGATGATCTCAACATAAGAGGCAGGGAAGAGGCCAGCCTCCCCCCTGCTGTTCTCCCCCTCCAGCCAACCCTCCAGCTCCTCCTCGCTAAACAGAGTCACCACCTCATTCTCTGCTATGGAGATCTCTCCTGGATTTTCAGAGTGGAAATCGTACAACACTTTGGCCTTCAGCGCCATAATTTCAATACTGCTGCAATATATTTTTATATATTTATATCTCTATGTAGATATATATTTCTGGTTCTGATTCTCAAAGCTTCCTCGAAAATGTTATGTCTTCCAGCACGATTAAACCTTTAGGATCTGTGCAGCTTTAATCAGATTTAGGAAGTTTTATGGTAAAAACAAAAAACAAACCATTCCACCTTTGACCAAATTAAACACGCTTGTATCTGTGATCCACGCGCAAAAGAATAAGACGGACACGCAAAAGTAGTCCTGTATCCGACACCCACCTCCTCTCTCTCCTTTCCGCGGGTTCAAATATCATTAGTTTCCATGCACAACTTAATCCAAGTCCGAAAACGCATTCAAAACCTGTCCTTTTTTTCTCCCTTACGGAAAGACACCGGCTATTCAAGTTTAAAGCCAACAAACTTGCGACGGCAGGATAGCCGTCTTTCCCTAAGATAAAAGCCGGGGGGAAAGTCCTCTTTTTTCCCCTCCTCTCTCCAAGATGCTTGTAAGTTAAAGGCACCAGCACTAACACGTAGTTACACAGGCTGACTAACGGAGGGTGGAGCCAGGAACACGTTCAGTCAAGTCTCTGAAGTCGGACCAATAACTTTTAAAAACCAAAAACCTTCCAGCTTTTATACACTCATTTATCCAGACACGGAACAATCCACATCAAGCGGGGTATGTTAGATTAACTGCCCCAGTTAACCTGCTTTATGGGCTATGACGTCATTGCACGTAATCTTTGAACTGGTCTCGGGCTAACAAGTCTTATGTTAATTAGAGAAATTCGCTAGTCACTCTTCAGGATGCTAAAAATACACACTTTAAACGTTAAAAGTTAATTTGGGCTTTGATAAAAAGTTAAAAATAAAATACTGTTTGTGTTTTAAAGTAAAGTCTGCATCAAGTTCTTGGATGTTTCAGCTTCACCGGGCAGGAACGATGTGTTCGCATCAATTTGACAGGTTCTGTTCGCTTGATTTGTAATCTGAGAAGATTTTTTTTGTGACAGCACAACTTGTTTGGCTGCTTATGCTGCTGTGATACTGCTTTTTAGTTGGGTGTCAGGGAGAAAATAAGTATATATAAATACGTAAAAACATGTTTTAACCCGGCAAAAGAAATATTAAATGTTTTTTTAACACGTCTTACAATCTGTATGGATGAATGGGATATTTTATTTCTCATCCTCTTATAATTTAAATTGTATCAAAACAAAAATAAAATAAAAATAATATGCATGTGCAGGATATATTAATACCCCCTCTGCCCACTAGAGGTCGCTGTTTCATCACCCACTGAGAGCAGAGCACAGTTCATCCTCCCGTCCACTTGCTGGCAGTAAACCAACCCTTTCATTCAACTGTGGCGATATTAAACCTACCGGACAAAGAAGATAATAATTAAACAAAAGCTGGACATTTATTATTATTATTTTTAATCAAGCGTGTTTCGCGTCAGCACATAAGACCCGAGAGTTGCTTTGGCTTACTGCAGGCAGCTGCGGAATAAATTATGTGAAACCTGCATGGACCTGGTTTAATTTAGATTTCTTTTTTAAAGGTAATTATGAGGCATGTGTATGTGCTGTAGGTGCTTTGTTTTCCTGTGTCTGTTAAATTAGGATTTGCCTGTGGACAGATTTGATCGAGAGGAAGATAAATTGATGATTTATGCCAGTTTAAATAAAATATAACTTGTTTTTAACAGGAAACTGAAGGACACTCTGTCTTTACAGTTCATTTGCTCTAGCTACAATTAGGCGTCTTGTAACCGACAAGATTTATTTTTATGAATTGGAAAATTTTGCCTTCATAAATATGTGACTGTAATCTTTACCATGGTAAACTGAATCAGGGGATTCAGTATTGCAGCAGCTGCATGCTACGAGGTGTAGTATCCAGCTGTTGCACGATAGGACTTGCAAAGCAACAAGTCTTCTTTGAGGATCATTTAAAGAGGAGAAAAGGGGAAAACACTTACAGATTAGATGTGGTCATTTGTGGTAAACATGCATTAAAAATCAGCACGTCTTTTTTGTCTGCTAAAGTGAAAACAGTAAAAAAAAAAAAATTAAATCGCCAGTTTATATACAAGAACATGAAACATTTTGCATAATGTAAACCCTGAAATTGAAGAAAGTCAAAAACACAAAAAACTGAAAAATAAATGAGCCTCTAATATGAGAAGCTGTTCTTAGGACTCAGTTTAGGTCACACATGGCTGAAAATTAAGATGGATCAAATCAAGACTTGCACCGCCTGTAAATGTGAATTTCCTTGAGTAATTATTAAAAAAAACTTGTGGCATCAGCAGCAAAGGAAAGAAAGATAACAGCAAAGGCAGCTGATGAAAGCAGTTGTTATCTATGATGCCAGTGATATTAGCAACAGATACAAATAAATAACATTAAAGTGTTTCTAACACCGTCTTCTCGCTCTCTGTTTCAGACATCCTATGATGTCCAGCCTGGTTCAAACCACCTCGGACAGTTTGTGTAAACTCGTCCGCTGGGCTCACAGCCACGGCACCATCTGTAACCTCCTCCCCAGCTTGCAGCACATCACCCGTGGCTCCTACAGCAATGTGCTGACAGCTGAATCTGGTCCGCACGGTGGCAGCGTCCCCATTGCTGTGTGGGGCTGTGGGGCTGGACACGCCTACCACTGGCCCCTTGGTGAAAATGCAAACACTTGTGGCGGCTCAGCCAGTACCAGACAGGGCCAGGAGAGGTTTGCTGGAGGTCGTCCAACCACTAAGGTGAGGTAAAGATGTGAGGTGCTGGTATTGTCTGAAATGACACGGGGATGTGCAAATGTGCAAAGAATTGGGTTACTGACAAATTCACATGAGCTTAGGGCCAGTGTATAATCAGCATGTGGGTTCATGAGCCTTTAATACTTTGTCTGTCAACATATGATTAAACCCAGACAAGACTGGAAAATCCCTGCAGCCTTACTTTTATGTTGGATTTTTGGTGATATAATGCACTCTTAAATCACTTTTACAGTGGCTTTGTTTTTGGAACGTGGAAGCTATGTGGTTACAAGCCATCTTTAAGTTACAGTCCATGGATTTCATGCAAGTTATGCATAATTTTAAGGCGTAATTTGATGTAAACTGGTGACTTACATGAAAATGAATTGTACAGTTGTCATGAACTGTACAGTAAAGCTATAGAGACAATTATGTACTGGATTATAAGGTTGGACAGTTGGACATCACCTCTTTCTAAATGTTCAGATTGCAGTGAGAACATCATGTGACCTCTCCTATAGTGAAGCGGCATCAGAGGGCGAGGAGTTCAGCGGTCGGCTTTTTGACATTGCTGCATGTGATTCATCAGCCACAGATGAGGATGGCGACTATGAGCCCCGGCCATCTAGGAAAAGAGGCGGGGCCCAGGGAGGAGCCATCGTTGCAAAGAAGGTCAAACAGGAATCCGCCCCAGCAAAAGACGATGACACTGGGCTCGCAGAGACAGACCTAGTCTGTGTTTTACAAACTCATCAGGCACCAAACACATACTCTCAAATCACACAAACACTGTGGCCAAAAAAGGCTCTTTCATCTTGCTGTCAGCCCCAGCATGGACAACATGTGGGGTGTGAGGGATCGATGGATCCAGAGACGGAGGTACTAGGAGGAGGCAGCTGCACAGCAGGGACCACAGAGCAGGCTGAGCGATGCAGCTCTGCCACAGAGACCACTACGAAGAACACAGGTACCAGCTCGCATGTTTTCATGCCATCAGGGGAACAAAACATAACGTTGTTTTTGTTTGTAATTTTTTTGTGTGTCTGTAAAGCTGAAGAAGACGAGAGTGAGCTGGAGAAGCTGCGAGCATTACTCTTAGCAGAACGCAGCCGAAACCAACAAATGACAGACATGATCTCCAATTTGAAGCAGGACAAAGAACTGCTGCAACATGAACTCACGAAGAAAGCTGAACTCATATGTGAGTTTCTGCAGGATAAACTGCGCCCCGGTAAGCTCACGAATCTGTGCCGTTTGTAACCTTACACAAAAATCACGTTCACTGAACTAGAGTTAGTTGGTTTCTCAAAATCTTCAGTCCTCAGCCTTCTCTTTCTTTCTTCTAGAGAAGAGGTGGCCTCGTTGTTCCACTCAGGTGGAACCTGGAAGCTCACACATGGCGTCCTCTGATGATGCAGCTGGGTTTGATTTGCCAACGCTGTTTGACTCATTTGAGGAAGTGGAGCTTCATCCTCTAGAGCGCCATCGGACCCCGAAGAGCAAGAGGAGCCGGGATGGAGAAAACACTCGAGTCAGGAGTAAGGACACATAGACACACTCTGATAAATGTGTCACAGAGTACTCGCTGTGCTAAACATTGTTTTTTTGTTTTTATTGGTAGTGAAAAACGTGGTGGGTGTGATAGCACGCTACATGGCTGCCCTCCAGGAGTTTCGCCGCAGCGTCTCCATGAAGGTGGCGTTTGACCGCATCGGTGTGGACCGCAACACAATCTCTCGCACGGCGGCCATAGCGGAGCTCAGCCTGGCTGCTCCAGAGGTTTTTCACGCACTGGTGCCATGGGATGAGAAGGAGGAGACGCTGGCACACTACGCCCACCGCTGCCGGCAGGCGATGGACGACACCATTAAGGCAAAGATCAAAACAATGAAGGCAAAAGGAGAACTGTTGCCCATTGTGTCAAAGTGACAGCTTCATGTATGGTGCTCGCTCTGCCTGAGGCACAGGCCTACAAAACCTCTGCATACTTTATGTATAGACTTTAACATAATTGACTTCAAATCATATGTCGACTGTATTCCAACCATCATGGGTGCTTCCTGTCTAGTGGATTTTTTTCTTGTGCGATTATGAAACAGAAGCGTGAAACTGACACTTGTTGACTTTCACGGCAGATTCAGCTGCTCAGAATTCATCAGGTTCTAAAAAATGTGTTTCTTATGGCTGTTTTACAATAAACCACAAAAAAAAGTTTTTTTTTTCCTCCATTTATTAAATTGATATCTTTCACCCTCAAAGAACATCAGTGGGTGTGTTAGAGTCCAGAAGCACTCCTGTTATCATCTTTAATGTATGCAACATTTTTATTATCCACAGCAGAACGAAAACAGTCGAAATATAACCTTTACTGCAATGTTTCACGGCCATGTAGAACAGTCTTCTGATCCCTTGTGCAGGTTTTCTAAAATCAGCAACCAGCTTTCCTAGTCATGAAAATATAAGAGAGGTCATTTAACACTCCCCTGAGATCATTTACGACATCACAAACAGCTGTCCAAGATGAGAGACGTGGTGTGCGCCCAGCTTGTTCCAAAGCTGCGCCTCTCACACCAGAAGGTAGATCGTACGTAAAACGTCAAGACTCTGGCTCCAGGCGTGGAAGAACTGGGAGGATGAGGTTTCCAAATGAGGAGTCCTGAGTGATGAAGAAGCCTGAAGAATGTGCATGTGCATGCTGCAAGAAAAGAAATAAAGGTGTTAACTACAGGCTTGACAGCAGAGGGCCACCCAAACACGCAATCACACCACCAGCATGACATGAGGAATCTGTGTTTTCATTTATTCTGTTTTATCAGTTAACTTGTTGAGGTTGAATTTATATTGACAGCCTGATAACAAATCATAGTTATTTCCCACTGGTAATGATATAGAAGGAGGATTAAATGCAGCTCATTTTTAAATCTAACCTCTAATCTACATTAGCACATACGCACTGCTAAGTGATACCCAGCTGGTATTTTCTTGTAACTGTAATTTACAAGAAATGCTGCCCTCAGATCTATCAGGCAGCTTTGAGACAGCATGCCTGAACTAATGATTAATTCACCAGCACTTAGTAAAAATATTTGGGATTTCAGATCACAGATGTGGTATCTGGCATTTGTTTATCCAGCAGATTGGCTCTGACACGCTCAGCACCAGCTGTAATCACTGTAACTGTAATCACAGCTGAGGACACAGTGATGTGGAGTCAAGCAGTAAACTTGTAAAATAAATGACTGGAACATTAAGGATCAATGACCTCACTGCCCCCCCCCACACACACCTACACCTAAAAAAATAAAAAATAAATCCAGTATTAGTTGGGCTCCTATCAAAAGGCTCTTCTAATGTATGCTGTGTAGGATTGCTTGTAATCACTGTAAGATTCATAATGAGGAGGAGTAATCACAGGGCTGGTTTATTTAATTATTATTGAATGTAGTTGCACTTCTAGTAGCGTTTCTGGTGTCTTACCTGCAAGGCTGCTTTCTGCTGCGCAGCGATGTGCTGCTGTTCTGCGTTGTCCCTGAAGTCCTTAACACTGGGCCGGGCCAGCGAGATGCTACAGTGTTGAAGGGGAAAAGATGGCATGGAAGCATGTGAAAATTACCAAAGTCTTTTTTGTTCTGCCTGAACTCGGCCCTTTAAGCCTGACTAATGACAGGTTATATGTTGGTGTTCTAACATCATCATAATTATTGTTCCAGGACCATCGCTGCAAATGTCCAGTCACATTGTTGTGAAGTCATAACATTAGAGAAGAAAAAGGCAACTGGCGCCTTGTCGTAATAATGAGGGCATTAAAGTTCAGGCTTCAGGATTTGAAGCAGCACAGAGCTTTACACACTCAGAGCATCTCTTAATATGTTATAACTGAAACAACAGGGGAAAAGCTGTGTCCCAAAAAAAAAAATCGACTTTCCCACTGGACTGTTTACAATAAAATAAGCATATGGAGTGGTGAGCACACCTGTTCCCTCAGATGTTATTTGCCACATTTGTCAGGAGTCTCTCTACATCTCGGATGGCAATGAAACGTGTTTCACAAGGGGAAATCTGTACAACAGTGTCCAGCTGTTGTTCCTTATTGCACTGCCGGTACAAGCCAGCCATCTTGTTTAATGCTACTGGCAGGGAGGTGGGAGTTAAACTGAAAGAGGTAAATATGGTTCTGTGAATTCCCGGGAAACTGCCAGTCATGCTGGTCACTCGGAACATCTCGGCTCAAGAAGCTTCCTAGAGACTGGATGTAGGCTATAACATGGTATCTCAACCTGCATGCAGTGCAAGGAGACATATCCAACTTGATGTCTGGGAATTCACAGAACCAAAGTTACCTTCATAACTTGCGTGTGTCCTGTCCTTGGATGACTTCTTTCATGTTTTTGCATCACCGTTGTAGTTGATGGTCCATATGCAACAGTAATTATGATGTTGTAGGACCAATGCCAACACGAGGACATCAGATCATGACACATACTAATGTCCCAGGTAAGCTTTACACACAGACTTAATACCCCCCCCCTTCTGTTACTTGGATTATGCTATACTACGCCTACCTGGCTCCAGGAGTATTCATGGACTGACTCTGCATCAGTCGCCTCCTTTCCTTTTCCAGCTCTGCCAATATAGCCACCCGGGTCTTGTTTGGGAAGGCTGTATTACAAAAAAAAACAAAAAAAAGAGAGTAAGGGACAGCTAATAATAGCCACGTTTTTGGGTAATTACAATTGAATGTTGAATAAACATCCAAAAAGATTAAGCTAAACAGTGTTTAAGATTATTTAGGATCTTTTTTTTTTTTTTTTTGACTGTCCCGTTTGGTTTTTTTGTCATCAGAATTGTTGTCTAAAGGCAAAGAAAGACACCCAATGGATTTACTTTACCAAATGGACCATCCCAGCCTTGCCGTATTAGTCTATTTGATTCACCTTTGCTTTTATTGTTTATTGTGTTTTCATTTGCTGAACACGGGACAGACTTGACTGGAGAAAAGAAAAGGGAGAAAGAAAGAGGGAAAGAAAAAGAGCGGGTCACCTGTGAGCGTGAGCGCGCTTGTATTTAAAAGGTTCCTTCATGTAATGATCTGCTAGAGGGTGTGGGGG
>NW_005187433.1:2249417-2277009 GCF_000239375.1 Pundamilia nyererei | reverse complement strand
CAGTGTGAGCAGTTGTTGGTAGACGTAAAGCCCATCTTGAACATCCGATGACCTGTATAGTGCACTCTATGTAGTATTTTGTATTGAATTAATTGAAGACTGGGATTTCTAATTAAATAAAAGGTTTTTAAGCATATCTGAGACCAGAAGTTCTGGTCTAAGTTAACTGATAAATCCGCTTCCCATTTTTGGAGGTTCTTGCCCTATTCCTCCCTCATGGAGGGGGCTGTTTCAGGGTATCCAGAGCTGGTAGCTACGCCCCTGTATTCAGCAGCCGATTCTCAAGAACTTAAATGACCCAAAACAAATGAATTACCTTGTCCTGGAGGATTAGTAGTCATCTCAGAGAGTCGGAGAGGTCAACAGCGGACACCAAAAAACCCCAAACAGGTTATATTAACGGTCAAATGCTTGGTGTTTCCTTCCCGCTGCGATTGTTTCGACGCTACTGGAAACTGGTCATCGGTAAAAGTTCTCAACGGTGATTAATGTAAGTTAGTTAGAGAGAATAGACCATACAGGAGGACTTGGTGATGGACACCTCAGCAAGTGTCTTCGTAACAGACGATAAAACTCTCGACTGTGTATCTGTGCTTCACCGCATTTTTGTTTCTTAAACGCGTGTACCGGTTTCACAATTACAAAAGACTGCAAAGGAAAGAGGACCCACTCTGCCTTTATTCAGGAAATTTAAAAAAGCAACCAAAAAACCTTGGTCTTTATTTACAATTTACAAAAATAACAACATGTATAAAAGTAAGATGGAGAAATTTAAAAAAAAAGTAAAACAAAAAATAAATAAAAGACAAAAATAAAATCATTAAGATAAACAGTGATAAAAATTTATATATTTGTTTAGTTTTTGTTTTTTAATATATATATATATATATAATCAACTAATTGATTTCTTTATATTTAAATAAGAATTTGGGATAGTAAGACATTTTGAGATACATTACTTGAAATTTTCAGACATAGTGGGAATTCTGACATAATAACTCAAAACTCTCAGGCATATAACTTTAAATTTTGAGATAACCTGAAATCTGAGGACAATAACCTGCAATTTTGATATAATAATTTAAAATTTTGACTTAGCTTCTTGTGTTTTTTTTTCTAGGCCATTTGTAAACTATAACCTGTTTTGTTTCTTGATGTATTTCTGTAAAATATAAATCTGCTTGCAAATCTGTTCGTACATCTTCTCGGTAGACGATCTTCAGCGATTCCCTCGTCATTTGTCACGTGACTGACATGTTTACATCCAGGTTCTTCTCGTTTAACTTCCGGAACTGCGCAGTAGGAGTCAGCTGACAGTTGTGGTCAAGCAACCAGTGAAACATCTCAGCTGAAGAGACCCTGAACGGAGGAGGGGAGGGGAAAGCCTCTTTTTTGTCTCCAGAACCGTAACGGCCGCGGAGAAACGGACAGCCGTTACCTCCTCAGATATCCGGCCACGTCTTCCCGCCTTCCACGTAATGAGTGTCAGCGCTCCGAGAGGCCTGGCCAGCTCGGGGCAAAAGCCCATCACGGAGATTCTCCACCCGCTGTCCGCCGCCGAGGAGCCGCTCTCCCCCGGGCCAGATGTCACCGTCAGCGGTGGAAGGGATAAGGTAGGATCTGATGGGGCTTCACCGACGGTGGGGGATGGAAAGAGGACGCTTACCCAAACAAAACCCCTCTATGATTAAACTGTTTTACGGCTGACGCCGGTGTTTATCGTCCCCCCTGTTAATAAGTAGGAGAAAACCGATGCAAGTTTAAAGAGGAAACTGTGGAAAACACTAATTTCTGTTTGCATTTGAGGTTTTAGAGCACATGGCTGAACCCTCTGAGTCTGCCACTAAATCAGTGCTGAAACAGCAAATTCACCTAGTTTGGATATCTTGCCCAAATTAATCGACACAAACTCGCAAGTAAAACCGCGAGTGTTGTGTTTTCACTATTTAAGATGGATTATGTGTGTACGTGGGCATGGCATCCATCGCAACCCCGGTGAGCTGAGTAAACAAAGATGGGCCATCCAAGCATATCACATGGCTTTTATTCTCCCTGCTTCTGCTGCTGCTGCTGTGTTTACTGTAGTAACAACTGTAGCAACCACTTTGATATTGAGGTTAATTATTGCCTACAGGAGATGCTGTAATACTGCCAGTATGAAGCTTCTTGGCATCATTATATGGTTGTGGCTTTTCCTTGTACATGATTACCCAGGCCAAATGGGTCTGGTTCCTGTCAAACCTTTTGTCCAGTCATTTTAGCAAAATTCTGTGGAAATGCCACAGGCTCCAGAGCAGGTCTAGTATCATTCTATTTAGATAAGAGATCTTATTTTTCTTAGGATCTGGTGTATAATGTTAAACACCGAAATTGCATGCCTAAGGGTGCTTTTAGTTCCTTAAAGAAGCTGTAGGAAACAAACACCACAATAACCCTTTAAGCATACTGCAGCTCAAGTGGTCTGAGTGGGAACTAATCAAAAGGGAACTGGACTCCTGCACCTCCCTTGCTGTCTGTTTTCAGGCTTCATAAACTCTGGTCAATGATGGAAGACTTTGGACAATCACAGGCTGTTTCAGACCAGATCAGGTGAACAGTACAAAGAGCAAAAAAGAGCAAAGGAAGTAGAATTCACTCAGCCATTTATTAGATTTAGGCAACTGTCGCTGGAGAGGTAGAGTGGACAAACGCAAATGTGATGAGTCAAAGGTTTGATCCCAAAGTACGTGGCGGAGATGGACGCCCAATATTGAAAAATACACAAACATCCACGGCAAAAAAATTTGAGTGTGGGCAGGTGTGCAATAACACATCATATGTATAAAAAGATAATGACAGATGGAGGCTTTCTTTTATGATTAAAAATCCCAATTGCATCTGTCGGTGTGTGTACCGATGCAACAGATTTATCTAACAGGCGTGTGCCCATGTTGGTCTGTAGGGAGGGGTATGAAAGTGGTTTTCTTTATTACTGATTTTGATGTTCATTTGATTATTTCGAGGTCTGGGCTGTTGATAGGACAAAGCAAGGATTTACATTGTGTCACTTTGGGGTCTGAGAGAGAGTATGAAAGTGGTTGCATGAGCAAATTTAGCAAGTTCACAAGTGGCACAATTGCAGGCATTGGGACAGCAAAACAACTGATCACAGCAGCATAGGTCCTACTTGCTGCAGCTTTAACCTGCAAAAACAGGCACAGGTAGTTTGTGTTAACATAAACATGTATAATTTTTTTAAGTTGGCAAGTTCATATTTTAGGCGTGACCATAAGTGTTTAAAATATGCAAACATGTCCTTAAGGAGCAGCTGGTGTTATTTAGTGATAACCAAAAAAAGCTCAGGTGGAAATATTACATTGATGATGGTGAGGGTTAAATTCCATTCGGTGCTTGGTGACTCACTGACATGCTGTCGTGGCACTTGATGTATTTAGTAACACCTGTGCTCTAAATATCTGCTGATTGGCCACAATGCCGGGACTGGTTGTCACAAACATCTGTCAGCTCTGCCGTGTCCGTTAGACACATACAGTTTTCTTATTCTCCTCCTCACTGTCAGTGCGTACTGGACTCTCCTGTTGCTTATTAACATCAGCCCAATGCAATTATCTCAACTGTGATTACCAAAGCAGGTTAGCACCAAAGTGTTTAAAAAAAAGAAAGAGAGAATTTACAGCATCAGCGCCCGTGTGTGTGTTTCCTGTGTGCACAGCAATGAGTGAAAGCAGTGTGAAGAAACTGTGTGGACAAACTGAGGGAAAGCACTTCTTTTGACAGCGATTGAAGTAGAAATTTATCCACAGAGCCTCTTTTTCTTTTTTTTCTTTTTCTTTTTAAAGAAAAGGTAATTGTGCTTGAACATGAGCCTCTCACACAACGAAAGTAGTTCCTTTTCTCATGTGATGCCATAGAAGACTCTGACAGCCGCTGAGATTTGTCACCAGTCCTCATTCCAGCGGTCCATAATAAAACTGTTTGTGTTATGTTGTTTCCTGCTAACGAAAATGATCCTGTGTGCAGTTTTTGGTTGCACCACTGATATTTTCACCCCTTATTTACATGTTTCTAGACAAGAATCAGAACAGAATTGGGGGAAAAGGCTTTTAAATACGCTGCCCCTGCTTCCTGGATCTGAATCTGCAGAAGGAACTGAAAGTATCAGAATTGGTTACCTTGGGGGAGTTTAAGTCTGTCTTAAAGGAACGAGAGAATAACTCTTTTACTCAATGTGATTGTTTTTAATGTCGCTCTTAATTTGATCTGTTATTGTATATTTTTCACGTTTGTATGGGATATTGTATTTGTTTTAAGTGTTATATACTTATGTGGTACATGTATTTTGACTTTTGTTGCCATGATGCCAGGTCTCTCTTGGAAATGAGATTTTTTTACCTGGATAAATAAAGGACTAATAAATAAAAATAAAAGAATACATGCGTTTTTCTGCAATATGCATCCAAAAGTGCTCAACAAAAAGATAATAGAACAGCATTAAAATCTTCTCAACTTCAATTCCATGCCAGTACAGCTTTAATAATTCATGATCAATTTTCTCCCAACATACAGTGCGTGATATTGGCCCAGTGCACTCCTGAGACTGCACCTCTACTGTTAGCAGCACCTCTTAGTTAGTCTTCTAAACTATTATTTCTTAAGTAAGGCCCTTGGAAAGCAGTGACTTTTATATATTTACTTGGAAGATAAGATAAAAAAAATTCTCAGTATTTCATGCCAGAGCTGTTTGTTTCCCTCCCATTATCCGTCATTCAGTTAGGACGGTGTAGGAGATGTAGGATATTTGCACGGGCCTAACAAGAGCGCCATTGACAGAGAGGGAAAAAAACTGCAGTGGCAGCATCGGGATCTGTGTTTTACTCTTTGTTTGCAGAGTGCAGCATCTGTATTTTGGTGTCATGATGTTGTGGTTATCTGTTCACATGCAGGAAGTGGGGCTGACCAACGGGACGCCGGTTGAGACGCCGAGTCCGGCTTCTGCGTCCGTGCTGTTCAACAGGCTGCAGCTGGACGACGACTTGGACTCAGATGGCCGGGACCCCTACGCCGATACAGAAACCCACGACCTTTTCGTCACTGTCGACGACCCAAAGAAACACGTCTCCACCATGGAGACCTACATCACTTACAGAGTCTCCACCAAGGTCTGCTACAGGCTGGTGTCATGATAATGTGAACAAACTCTGTTTTATTTTATAGAAAATAATTGCTTAATTAAACTTTTATTTAGTGTTTTCTTGTATTTTTTTTCCTTTTTTCTTCGACCTGCATTTAATGATGGCGCAGAGCTTTAATGCAGTTGCTGGAGGTTCTGAAAAATCCTGTGCTGTAGTGTTAAAATGAATATTTAATTAGAAAAACATACCAGTGAGGAAGGTGTAAGTTAAAGATACTCTGTGGTGTTTTTGACTTGCAGTGCATTGTTTTTATGACTGTGTAGCAGTGCAGCAGCACAGGTAGGGAAGCTACCTAACAAGGATGTAAACAGAGGAAAAATACACTTGACACATTTGTATGGGCTTTGTCCACAGAGCACTTTAACAACTTAAGATGTGTGGATAGGAATCAGGCTTTTCTTGATGAAGCTGTGAAAGGTTACATGGTGACAGCTCATAGACTCTTATATATTGCAGTGGGTGTATTTTGTCTGTTTAATCACTGAGCCCCCTTTTTTTTCTAAATTCAGTTTTCACATCTCTTAATTTCTCTTTTTTAAGAGATGTTTTAAGAGATTGCTGTTGTTAACCTCCAGTTTAAAGCCACAGACACACTGATGTTTTATCTCAAAAATACTGTGATGTAGAAATGTACATTAGTTATAGTTGCCAGCTTTTGTCACAGGAGCAGCAGCAGGCAAGAGAATGTTGCCACCTCCAGACAAAGAGAGAAATGGATGCTGGAGCAGAAACCATGTGTTAAATCTGTTAAATCTACACTTTTATGTGTATATGAGTTTTTTGTTTTTAAAGCTGTTGTTATTGCATTGTCCATTGTTAGAAAGGCATGGACACCAAATTCTGAACCCACAGTGAAACAAAGGGACAATTATGTGACAGATTGCCTGGTGGAATTTATTTTGCGGGTTTCGCGAGAAGGAGGGTAAGCCCGAAAATCTAGAAAAATATTTGATATATGAGGCTAAAATTTCACAATGTATGTTTGTCCACATTTTAAAACCATAAAGGTTTCAAGTAAATCAGAGGTGGTTGTGCAGAAAATGTTTAAATAATTTATTTGAGATGGAATGAACCGGTTAGACCTGAATTTTCTTGTATCCTGATAAAACGGGTCGTTTCAGATACATGAACCTTTCCTGGAGAATGATATTCCGCAAGGGAGATTCTGTAACTTGTGTTTAGCGGGTGGATCCTCTGGTTTTTTTTTTTTTGTTGTTTTTTTTCTTCTTCAGCGCTTAATGACATAAACCGATTCAGTGGGGAGACATGTCCAAGCAACCTTTGACCCTTGATGTTCAGAGAGACAGGAAGTGCATTTTTGTGTGTGTACACATGCACTGCCTAGTGTGAATACTAAATGATTTTCCCATTTCTTTCTTTCTAAATTAACTTAAACTGTTACAAAATAACTCACAAACGGTGTAAAGTTTACTCGGCAACAAAAGGCTGCGTTCATGGACCTGTTTGACTTTACCATCTTGTCACATGCTGGATTTTTCTAGCTCTTTCTTCCTTTTTTTTTATATGAAGAATTTCATTTAGAAATGTTTGTGTGTGTTCTTCCTCAGACAACACGGATAGAGTTTGACCTGCCGGAGTACTCTGTTCGGCGGCGCTATCAGGACTTTGACTGGCTGAGGACCAAGCTGGAGGACAGCCAGCCGACCCACCTCATCCCAGTAGGTTACACGAGCTTTGTTTGCAACCAGCTGTGCCACTTGCCAATTAGAAACCTCTCACGCTCTCTTTTGCACTCCCGTCTCGTCCCCACTCTGTCGTCGTCCTCCCATCTCCAGCCGTTACCAGAGAAGTTTGTGATGAAGGGCGTGGTCGATCGTTTTTCCGAGGAGTTTGTGGAGACGAGGATGAAGGCCCTGGACAAGTTCCTGAAACGAGTTGCAGACCACCCCGTCCTCTCCTTCAACCCTCATCTAAATGCTTTCCTGTCTGCCAAGGTGAGATGGGGGTCTCCCATGAAGAAAAGCAGTCCCACTAATATATGAATATAGGTCAAAAAGAAAGGAAAATCATGAGTGCTGTTGCGTGATAAATGAAAATTCAAAAGGCTTAACCTCAGCTGTAAGCTTTCAGAAAAATATAAAACCACAAAATTTAGACCTCTTATTTCCTTGCTTAAAATGTCTTTAAGCAAAGTTTTTGTTGCTCTCTTTAAGACGAAAGACCTTCAAATGGTCTTAATCGCCACCAATACTCGATCTCCACTGAGAAGAGGAGAGGAGACACGATTACCATCATATTTTCTTTACTGTCTAACCTTTTGAAACTTATGTGGCTGCCTATTTATATCAAGATCATGCTGTTGCTCGCAGGACCTCAACAAACGTCAGGGTCTGGCCCTGCTATCCAAAGTGGGTGAGTCTGTGAAGAATGTGGCTGGAGGCTACAAGCTGCGAGTGCGACCTCCTGAGTTCTGCGCCATGGGAGAATACCTGGACACCTTTAACCAGAAACTGGGAACCATCGACCGGATCGCTCAGAGGATCCTCAAAGAGCAATCAGGTAAGGGGCTGAGGAAATATTATTTAAGCATGATAATTCTTCCTCCTTCATCTATTTTCCAGAGAAGTCTGAGCACAGATGCCCTTACATGCCTTTCATCAGTCACCTGCCCAGCTTTTCTGGAGAGAATCTGAGGTGTTTGTAGGCTAGCCAGGGAGACATAACCTATTCAGAGGCTGGCCAGTGGTCTTCTCTTAGCTGGACATGCCTGAAATACCTCATGTAGGAGACGTATCATCATCAAAAGTCCCCGACACCTTTGCTGTTACATATGGTGAACTGTTTATCTATTTTTTCCATTCTAAATTAAACCCAAAAAAAGGGGAAATAATTATGCTGAATCATAAAAAAAAAAAAAGAAGAAGCTAAAAACCAGAAGAGAAGCTTTCATTTGTATAGGATGTTTTTATTTTACCAAATATATTAAACTCCATGCTGACCCTTAGATGTATAAAGCACTATGGCTGGATAAAGAGTTAAATTCTCTAGAGTTGCTTACCCCATTCGTGTATTTTAGGCACATGCAGGAAGCAGCCAAATTCATATGGTGCTGTGCTCTTTGCAGCGTAGCCTCAGTGACTATAGAGGAGCTATTTGTATGTTTACCACTGTGCTTGTGGTTACAGATGAACTTCATCGAGGCTACTTCTTCCAAATGTGTATTTTAGGCACCAGCAAGCAACGAGTGCATATAGTGCATTGGAGCTTGCTCTTTATATTACGTTTCTTGGCCATTTTGCTGGTAGCATTTTGTAGCATCGGCGTTTGAATTTCATGTGCGATCGTCCAGTCTGTACCGGGGACACAAGCAATGAGTTTTAGGATGAGTTGATATGCAGTATTGACTGTGGAGTGTGTTTGTTTGAAGAGGAATCCACAGACCTTTGGGCCTTGTGGTTGATAACTGCAGGCCTAACTCATGCATGAAAAAGTGACTGTGTAAATAACTGCCACCAGCCGCGTGAAGTGCTGCTCGGCACCATCTGTTCAAGTTGTAGACCAGTGGCTGTCCGCGGCGGCCTTGTTAGAGGAGATAAGATGGAAACTGATGACTGTAAATAATAAAGACCTGTGAGGTGATGGAGTGTAATCCAATCCAATTTTATTTATAAAGCACTTTAAAATACCCAGCACAGGACCAAAGTGCTGTACAGAAAATAAGTTAAAAACAATAGTGTAAAAAAAAAAACTATGCTTGTGGCTTTGCTGTGATTTATTTCCCAGCACTAGTACTCTGCAGTAACTCTGACTTTAAGAAGTCAGATCTGACCTAACCAACTCTTTCACCCCATCTCTCGACTAGAGTATCTAACTGAGCTACGCGAGTATGGTACAGTCTATGCCAGTTGGGCGGGGTCAGAGGAGGAGCTGCAGCGCCCTCTGGAGGGCGTGGCTGGCTGTGTGACGACGTGCTGCGGCGCGCTGGAGGACATGAGCGAGAACATGGGCCAGGACTTTCTACCCGTGCTCAGAGAATACATTCTCTACATCGAATCAATGAAGGTAGGGAGTTGGTGGCACTAAAAACGTGTAACGTCTGCTTGATGTGTCAAGAAAAGGGAACAAAATAAAGTGTTCTAATTTCTGCTAATTAGTCCCCGGGTGTAGGTTAAACAAAAATTTAGTGTTAACTGTTTAGAAATTTTTGGACATTTTATACTAACTCATAGTAATTAATTGGCTGATGATAACATTCATGGCCAGATGAGGCCTGTTCTCTTGTTATTTCATGACAGATAAAAGATCAACATGAAGTCCAAAGAGATATGCAAGTGAAAAAAGCGATTGTTAGGCTGAAAAGACAAAGCGAGAGAGTTGCTTAACTTGCTTGAAAAGAATGAAAGCCCTGGCAAGCTCATCAAAACCAAAAGACCCGAAAGAGCACAGAAAACAACTGAAGTCGATGATGACAGAATTATTTCCATGGCCAAGAAAACCTCCCTTCACAACATCTAACTAAGCCAAGAACACTCTTGAGATGGTGCGTACATCATTGTCAAGGTCTAAAATCAAGAGATGCCTTCATGAGTGTAAATAAAGAGGGTTTACAACAAGACGCAAACCACTGGTTACACTCTGGAGCACGAGGACCAGATTAGTATTGGCCAAAAAAACTTCTTTGCATAGATGAACCGTTTACCAGAATGATGGAATGATGGGAAGTGAAACAAAAACAGCTCCTGACCTGGAGCATACAACATCATCTGTTATGGCTGCCTGTGAAACCAGGGCACTAATGTGTATTGATGCTGCTGATAGACGAGCAGGGTGAATTGGGAGTCATACAGGGCCGTACACTCAGCAAAATGGGGCAAAACTGATCAGACAGTGTTTAACAGTACAAATGGATAATGACGCAAAGCAAAACAACCAGGGGGTTTCTCAAGGCAAAGAAAGGGAATGTTTTTAAAAGTCAACCTGATGTCACTCCAGAGCGTGCTTTTCAGTTACTGAAGGCAAAAAACCCACTGAAGGATAAAATAAAGGCCTGGAAGGGAAACACAGCTTTTTGTGATGTCCATAGGTTCTACACTTCATTGACTGCAAAAGGGTTTCATGACAATCCTCATAAAATGATGTTAGCTTGTCCAGTTAGTTTTGAGCCTGTGGAGATGTGGGGTCTGTGTATAAACATAGCAGTATTCCTCAACAGTTATTTTGTTAAACCAGAATTAAAGCAGAACATCTGCACTTCAACCACATCTCGACTGTGCAGGCAGAGAGAGGCAAAACTACAAAAACCGTGTCATTGTCTCAAACCTTAATGTGCAAAAATATAAAGGAAAAAGTGACAAAAAAGAAGCAAACTTATGTGAAATTAAAATATTTTTGCCTGTTTCTTTCCAAACTAAAAAGAAAAAAAGATGTCTGGTTTGCTGAGCTAAAATTAGCAGAGGAAAGTTCTACTGAAGTTTTCCACTGTAAACACATTTATGGGTTTTGGATGGAAAAGAGTGGAAACGGCAGTTCTGCTCGGTTCGCAGGCACAAGCTTAAAAATGTGTAATGTTTAACCGTGGATTAGTTTCATTTATTTATAGCGGAGAACATAAGGAAGATACGCGGGGGCAGAAATTTACCCAGAACAGCATAAAGTGCGAGTCCTTCTGCCTGCACACAGTCGAGCAGCGACTGCTTTCATCACCTTTGAGCCTGAATAGAGGAAGTATGGTGTGAGATTCTGCATGTGTCATGTCCTGTCCTCGCCAAGCTCCTGATTCAGCATCTCCGTCTCAGTTTAACAGTTCGCACATGTTGTCTTTCTTATAAAATACTTCGGACAGTGTCACATTAAGGGTGCAAAATAAAACGTATGACCTTCTCTGTCTTTTTACAGAATGTTTTAAGGAAGCGAGACCAGAGCCAAGCGGAGTACGAAGGCCGTCTAGAAGCAGCCGTATTGCGCAAACAAGAGGACAGAACGCCCGTGAGCCTTCCCCTTCCTTTCATCTGAATCTGCCGTTTCTGCATTTGTCACTTCTGGGAGCGTCTTTACTTTTCACTGGCATTCTTAGAATTGAAAACTTAATAAATTACAAGTTAAGAGATCATTCTTCAGGTGACCAGGTTAGATTTGTCGGATGTTAAATAAAGTTGTTCATTTTTATCTTTTGCCCATACAAACATCACAGGATTTAATACACACCCCATCCCCACCAACGCTCCTGCACCGCTCGCCCCCCTGTGATTCTTGTCCTGTATATTAGTCCTGTATTATGTCCCCTATGGCTCCTGTAGCTGATGTTGTTTGTGTTATACCAGATACCAGCGGAGGTAGAGAAATGCCAGGACAAAATGGAGTGTTTCAACGCTGACCTGAAGGCAGACTGGGAGCGCTGGCAGAGCAACAAGAGACAAGACTTCAAGCAGCTTCTCACCGGCATGGCCGACAAAAACGTCACCCATTATGAAAAGGTACGCCTGTGTAATTTCTGTAAAAACACTCCAGCTTTTAGCCTCAGGCAGCACACGAGCTGTTCTTAAAGGTCACCGGAGACACTCCCACTGATACCAGTGTTTCCAGTTTTATAGTGGCATAAAGACTGAAAACAGTGGAGCAGTTAGGGAGACGCTAAATGATGTGCAGCCGTCGGGGGGGGGGTCAACAGATGATAAGACAAACACTAACCTCTCTCCAAAGTGATCCCATCTATTCATGCGTACAGAGTCTGCACTTAATTTAAGATATAAAAAACAGGTTCATTTTTTCAGTTTCTTATTATTTGAGTTTAAAAAAAAAGTTTATGTAGACTAGAGAAATATTATTTAATGATGCGAGCACAACTCAGTATTACTATAAATGAACTTTGACTGTTGGTCGCCGTCGTTGCACTGATTACGCACAACTCTCACCTTGTTTTTGGTTTTCTCTACGTGGAAAACGCACATGCTTCGGATGAGCAGGCGTGCAGTCAGTCCACATAATTACCTCCTGCCCCGTTTTCTTGACTACAACTGTAGGATGTCATGAGGCCTAGGAAAGACTTGCTAACAAAAGATGGACTACAAATTCTCATCTTGTTTCTTTCATGTGCTTTAATTACAAAGGTTGTTTATTTGTTCTTCTCATGATCTTGTGTATGTTTATTTTTCAATGCATAAAAATAACAAACAGTATTTAGTTTGTTAGCCTTATCCTCCCTGAAATTTCTCTGAAACTGTTCAAGCGCATTCGCTCATTAGCCCGTAGAGACTGTTTTGTACTCATGTGTGAGTGCTAGAGCCACCTGACTTTTTTTTATTATCTGGTAGATCCTCAGCAGCCTCTGTGGCAGATGTGTGGAATCACTGTACAGATTTCTGAGCTCTCACTGTGAAAACATGACTTTTACAAACATAAATCTTTCAGAGCAGCCTCAGAACTCACCTAAATAATTCCAATCTTTCCCTTTTACCTCATTCTTTCCCCACGTCGGCCGACTCTTCGTCCTTCTCCGCCCTGCGCAGTGCCAGGCAGCGTGGGAGTCGCTCATAACTCTCCTCCAGGACAAACAGACTGAAGACAAAACGAGTGAGACGAACTGAAACATCTCTCTATCTCTTTCTCTCTGTCTCTCCACACACACTCTCTCGTTCATGCCACGGAAAAAGACCAACAGGGCAGCAGGTTTACCTGCTGGACTCGGGGCCCCTGTTCTCCTGTGAGATGATTGTATGAGGGGAGTCGTCTCCCTCTAAGATTTTGGTCCGCTAAGGAGGAAACATACGGTGCATTCGAGGACAGCTAGGAAAAGAGGAGAAACCTACTATGTATAGTTTTTGTTTCTTTTTTTGACTTTTTCTACTTTATATTTCGAGTTAACAGTCGGTTGCCAACGCTTCTTTGTATTTATTTAACCGCAGTCTCTTACTCAACGCTCTCCCATTTTCATACTGAGAAAACTGTTCATGAAGGTGTTGCTGCTGTGTGGGTCTATGAAGTATCTTAGGTTTGTTTCAGATGTGTTCAAAACATCCTCAAGATGTTTTTTTTTTTTTTCTTTGTCCTGCCAGGTTGTAAAAGCCTCTGGGAAATGCGACAGTGAATGAACAGGAATTTACTCTCTTGTACTCAAAGCACCACACCTGTTGTTTTTTGTTGTTTTTTTACTCTATACTTTTACCAAAGGTCACAAACTTCATCCCTGTCGTTCCTGCACCTGTTATTAAAAATAACCCACAAAAATCAGGTGGTATGTGAAAAATGTTCAAGTGGGACCTCTGCGTGTTTTCCCTAAGGGACACTTTAGTATGTCTTGGTTTTTGTTTTTTGCTACAAACCCTCACAGATAAATGGAGATAAACAGTGTTCAGCGATGACGATGAAGGTGCCTACAGAAGAAAACAAGGTCTTGCCATCTATAAATCACCATTTTGGGCTATAATCTCTGGTCTCACTAACTCAAACTTATGAGAAAATAACTTGAAATTTTGAGATTAGAACTCAGATTTTTAAGTTACAAAAAACTTTTTGCTACCTGTTTGTTTGTGGGTTGTTTTTTTTTTTTTAAGTGATGGCAACAAGCTTCTATGGGCGTCTGAGCTGAACGCTGAGGTTTGTCTGAGAGGTCACTTTGTGGAAGGTGGAGTTTTTAAGAGAACAGCGGCTCCACCTTGTGGCCAAGCTGTTAATAGTTTTCTCCCATGCTTTTGAAATGAGGGGGAAGTGAAGAAGTGAGCTACCTCTTTTGGCTTCTCTTGATATCGTCTTTCTCTCACCATTCCCATTTATACCCTTCCTCTTCTTCTTTAAGCAAAGACTTACCTCAGTTGGTGACGTTAACGGTGCATTTGGTTCATAATAATAAGGTGAAGACTCCAGTGGTAAGAAGACGTAAATGTTTTACCATTGGATTTTTTTTTTTTTAATTAACTTATTATTATTTCCTTGCCTAAGTGATAAAACCCTGCACTGAAACATGCATAACCATCCCTAAGAAAGCCATGAATCCTGAATATAAGGTGTCAGTGTGTTCATGCTGCTGGCTTACAGAGGAACTAAAACCTCTGGGGCTAGTGGAAAAATCCCTGCTGTGTCATGTTAAGAGTGAGACATTGCAAAAAACAAACAAACAAAAAACGACACCCTGAGCGATGCAACACATTACTTTAAATTCTTAAATTGCCTGTTTTAACCAAACGGGCTGAGACTGAGGTACTGAACAGCGTGGAAACCCTCTGCGGTGCAGCTCTGTTAGCAATCTGCTCAGCTGTGACTCATGGGATAATGAGGTGGAGCCCTGCAGCACGTATGTGAGGCACACTTTTTGCATCACACTCCTTTATTATTTTCCAAGTCCTGAATGGGAAAAATCCCCTCACTGCAATCATAATATTTAAAACTTTCTGATTTACTGCCGACACAGGAAAGCTTATTCTGCTTTCCTTTTACTCTGAAAGTAGCTAAAACCTGACCAATGACGCCCAGGCAGACTCAGTCATGTGACATTTCCACAGTCACCACGTTTTGTCCTCCTGTTGGTTAAGAGTTTCTCCTTCACTGACAGGATTTCCAGACTAGAGCTGCTTTCAGATTTTGTTACAGTCATGTAAAGTAGCCGTCACATTACTGAGCCTGCGCCTCCATGCAACCAAATGCAAGCGCTGCAGCATCCTGACGAGGCGTCTGCAGCTGCCAGTGAACTGGGTTTATTTTGTTCTCTCTCTTTTTTTATTGTCCTTATCTACTTTTGCCTTTCACATTTTACCCTTAAGCTTTAAAAGAGTGAAGCAGCTACTCTGTAACTAGTAGAAGTCAACAATGTGAAGAAAAAGTATCTTTATGGACGGAGGCAGCTGCAGTGGAGCGGCCTATGGATGCACCAGGGCTAAAAGGGAAAATCCAAAGATTTACTACGATCATTTTTGCCCATACTGTTGTCCTATAATAACCCCATTGCATTTGAATAGCTCAAACCTTAGAGTTTGACTGTTAAGTTCTAGTAGTAGTCCACTAGTAGTGCTATTGAGCAGTATTTGTAGCTGCTCCCACATTGATTGTACTCATACAAACACATCAGGTGCCAGCTTTTATCAATTAAAGGGATCATACATCTGTTTATACTAAAGAAAACCCCAGATCGGTTTAAAAACATTAAATGAGGCGACTTACGTGTTTCTTCTTGATGTTTGCTTGTAGCTAAAACTCACTGAACCCTGAGTGCAGTTTGAGAAGTAACTGGATGAAATGTAGCATAAATATTACAAAAAAACTAAAACAAATAAATATAATAAAGCTTGAAAAACACATTTCCTGTTCTGTTTAAGGTATAACATTGGTATCTGCTGAGGATTGTGAGTTGTTGTTGTTACTTGATTTCTTATCATTAGGCACTGGTGCATCTGTAGAGCATCGCTTTGGTGTAAATGAAGTAATTGACATGTGAGACACACATTTATGAAACTGGAGGGCATCTTTGGGATTTATATGAGTGCATAAAGATTTAAAAGGGATTAGAGATGTGCACGAACAGTGTAAACCTGCCACAACCAAAACAGATTTGCTTTTGATGCACATTAAACCTCCAACAATAGCTCTGTTTAGTGTGATCAATGTTCTCTATTAGCCAGTGCCCTATTATTATTATTATTATTATTATTATTATTATACTACATGTGCCTGCTGAATTGTTTTGCACTAAATATGTAGCTCAAGGCCCTGGCAGAAACTTCTGCTGGGGAAAAAAAATTTCTTTCTAATTTAATTTGCTGAAAAATTGAAAACTGGTCTAAAGTCAGTTGAGACACATTCAAAAAATGCTGTATATGAAGCTGATTCAGGTTAAATCCCTCAAACAGGGACGTCTGTTATGAGCCTGTTGGAGGGGAAAGTTTTCATTCAAATATTTCCAGGCCAAACATCCTCCACCCCCAATGCCTCTCTCTTCCTCTCATCGTCCCGGCAGCGTGGATTCGCACATGAAGACAAGATCTGATTTTCAGCACATGATTAATAAAAGTGACCAAGTCAGTCTAAACCTCAGATCACTTTTTTGTCTGTTATGGTTTTGTTTTGTTTTTTAAACCTCTGTTCCTCCTCATTGTGTGCTGTTTACGTTCAGAGCCCTTATTGTACATTTGGATGTTAATAACAATTTTGTTGTAATTATAAATAAGCTTGTACATTGATGTTGTTTTTGATGCAATTTATCTTTAACACAAATTGGGGGTTTTTCTGATATATTGGACCAATAATAAAAAGAATGAATGCATTTGATATTTTTCTGCTTCTGTAACTTTTCATATATGTATGTGTATGTGTATGTGTGTGTATATATATATATATAGTCATCAAAAAGCTAAATATACTGCAGTTATGCTCTAGATGAAGAGGTTTAGAAAGGATTGAATATTTAAATATTCTTTCATACAGACAATTTAAAAACATCACAACAAGCCTTAATAATGTTTATTTAACAAAAAGATTTTATTTAGTGTCATTGCAGCTCGAACACCAACATAAGTTGCTCTTTATGCTTAATAATTTCATTTAAACTACAGCAGAAGCCCCCTTTTATGCACCGTCAACAAATAAAAGTGCAATAATGTGCAAATGCAAAATAACTATTACAAAAAACCCTTCATTTGGTTTCCTTCAATCAGTACTATAAGCACTACTTCAGCTATACAAACATGTCTACTAATAACTAAAATATGGCTTTAAATTTCTACATAAATTCATGCACAGAACTGTACCAGTACCTTCAGACTTAGACAGATGAACATAAAGCACAATCAAATGAATTAGTGGGTCAACATGTAAGGATAATAAAAATATATAAAAGCAAACAAAAAGTTATGTCAAAAAAGATCCCTTAGACTGCCAGTAGTCGGTGTGCGAGAACGTCAAATGACACCAAACCTAAAGCTTTTCCTAAAACGTGTGTTGTGAGCAGCTGACCGATGGTGATGATACACGGAGTCATGAGCGGGGGGAGAATCCAGCAGTTTTCTCCCATCCACAGAACACTTGTCCACGCACTTGTGATCGTTTGCTAATGTTGCGCTGAATGTTTCAGGCACAACACATTTTTCCTTTTGTTTCCTTACGAACTGCATCAGTAGGATTAATCTGTCAAATACGCAACGCAGCATTAGCTTCCTGTGAAACTTATTTCTTTGTGTTTCTGGCAGCAAAGAAATTAAGAGGTGACTGTTTTGTTAATAATTTACATTGGTTTGCCACTGGGCGCAGACAGGTGGTAAAATATTTGATATTTAAAAAATCAATAATATCCTCTGAGCAGCAAAAATCGGTTCAATCTAAAGAAAACTGGGCAATGTTTTGCTATGGTTTACAGATTGAACGTCGTGTTTCAGTCTTATAATGTGCAACAGTGCGCATCAGACTTATGGAGTATGTTTTTCTTTCAACTTTTTTAGGCTTGTTGCCCAATCTGTAGTGGCGTCTATGCAAGCCCTGCTGATTTAAAAAGCAGTGCATGCAATTAGTCCGTTGCCACTGGTGTAATGCTTAGCTATTATATCAGGGAGCTTAATACAACACTGTTTAAAAAAAAAAGAGAGAAAAAGTTTGGTATGTTTGGTATTGGGGCTGAAAGCTCGTTTCCGCCACTGAAAAAAAAAAACCCTGATTGGCAGAGCTCATTCGATGTTTCGTTATCTCAAAATTTTGACGTAATAACTGTATTTTTTATTTTGTAGACCAAAATTTTGGAGATAGTAACTCTAATTTTCCATTTGTGGATGCCAGAAACTGTTTTTGACAGAGACGAGCTTCCGTAAAACGCAGCGTAGGCTTGCAGCAGGTTTAAGTCACACCTCAGAAACAGTGACCTCTAGAGGAGTTAAGGTGATGTGAACAGGACACAGATGTAAACAGTACAAAAAGATGGGCGTGCCTTCTGCGTCTGATGAAATCTGTATTGTCGTTTCGTGGCCAGCAGGGGGCTGGCCATTAAACTCATGTCTGAGAAAAAATATAGATGGCATTGCAGGGTTAGGGCTTGTACAGATGATGTAAGAAAATGTCGCTAGTTTCAGATTTCATAAATGATCCTCTTTATTAGACTCAGTCAGAAGCTGTTAGCCAATGACTGTGCGGTTTCTCGAGCCTCGAGGCTTCACCTTGAGACATCACAGTGGCCATGTCCACTGTTTACACCGTCTGTGACTCAAACTGGATTCACTTCATGTAGCTTTGACCTAAACCCAAACTGCAGCTAAGCTGGCATCAGAGCAGCACTCTCATTAGGTTTGTGCACATTACTGTGCAAGTACAGTAACAACTGCAAAGTCTTTAAATATGGAAACAGAAACAGTAACAGCCAAAAAAACCCTGATTTTATAACCACACTTCCACTTCTAGCTTCTAGTTTACGAATCTACAAAAACAGTAGGCAGTTAAGTAAAAACAGGTGAATTTATAACAGAGATCAACTTGTGCCAAACTTTCTGTTCCTGTAACAGCCTGAGAGGACTCCAGGATACAAAACTCCTAACGAAGTTGTTTAAAACATGACCCGTGGCTGAAAACTGCGTGTGAGTAACAGTTTGCTGACAGAAGCAGCCAACGCAGTCCGTGACAAATCCTAAACTATGTGGAAATCACCGTGGCAGCTTCTGTGCTTCTGTCTTTGTGAGGCAGTTGTCTATTGGAGATGTAACATCTCAAATAGATGTAAAAATACTGTTTGCCCTCTTTTATAACTGAGGAACCCTGTAGGATAGGAAATGCTTTTTCTGCTTTAACACCACAGGAAGTAGTTTCAAGTCTCAGTTCCCTTCTGCCTTGCACCAATGCTCACTCGCTGCTGCTGCTGGTGCTGCTGGTGCTGGTGATGATGTTACTGGTTCGGCCGCTCTAAATCTTCTCATACTGCCACCTCTGAGGTGATCTGCAGCCGATGATACTGGAGGGAGTAGACAGAGGAGATGAGACAATGAGACTCTGAAAGGCGGGCACGTTAGTCTGAAGTGATGGGCACACATACCTGATGGGTGTCATTCCCAGTACTGTGAAAATACTGGCTAGTGTGAACACAAAGCCTGGGAACCAGTCCAGGGTTCCCTGATAGATCTTGGTGAAAGTGGGAATGTACGCCAGGCTGGCAAACTTCAGAGCGAGCTGCAGGAAGGTGAGGGTCATGCCTGAGGAGAGGGGGTTGGAAGACGAAGGGAATGAACAGAGAAGAGCTTGCTGTTTGTTTAATCTATACAAGATATTGCTGCTGTGTGTGTGTGTGTGTGTGTGTGTGTGTGTGTGTGTGTGTGTGCGCATTTCTGACGTTTCAAGCAGATGACGGGAGAAAAAGCCCTGGCAGTAAATTGATCTGATCCTGTAATAACCTGGAAACTGTGTGTTCATGTGTGACAGAGAGGGAGAAAGCCTTCTCTGGCTAGTTGCAGAGCAGGCTCTTATAATATGCAGGTCATTGTTTATCGTGAAGCAGCCTTAAAGGGATCACATGGAGGACTTGCTTATGCACAGATCCTCTCACATGCATCCAAAACTCCCTCAAACTCAGTGCACGCACACTGAAACACAAGACTTAAAATGGTGGTAGCTTTATTAAGGCTTAAATATCACAAGACTCCAAGGCAACCACATTTCAAAATAAAATTAAAATGTCTTCAGTTTTACAGGGAAGATTATGTTTAACCTAAAACCTCCAACTGCTTTCGGCACACGGGTCTTCATCAGGGAGTAAAACAGAGTCAATGAATCGTTTCTAGTGCCATTCCACCAATCGGGCCCTTTCACCTGAGGTCTTCCTTTATTAAGATGTTTAAAAAATATAATAAAACCTCACAGTATCATACTATTGAAGGAGAGCACTTCGCAATCAAGCTGCACTTGTGGTTCCAAGATTTACTAAAAGTAAAATGGGAGGCAGAGCCCTCAGCTATCAGGCCCCTCTCCTGTGGAAACAGCTCCCAGTTTGGCTTCAGGGGAGTATAGTTTTAAAATTAGGCTTTAAACCTTCTTTTGTTTTTGTTTTGAAAAAGCTTATAGTTAGAGCTGGATCCGCTTTAGTGATGCTGCTATAAGCTCAGACTGCTGCGAGGCTTCACAAAACAATCCTTCTATTCTCCACTAATTGAGGAATAATGCTCCCATCCCTCAACCGGTCATGGCAGATGGCTGCCCCTCCCCGAGTCTCTTCCTGTTAAAAGGCAGTTCTTCCTTACCACTCTCACCAAGTGCTTCCTTGTGGAGGATCATGTGACTATGTGCTCAATTTTAAAAAAAGAAAGAAAAGAAACCGTGTCTGACAGCTATACGGGAAATTCTGCGATTACATAATGACTGAATAATAAATGAAGTCCTAAGCGTTGTGCCACCTGCGTGCACATCTGAATCCTATAAAGCAGTAAAAAAACCAAACAGCTGGAACAAGAAACAGCTCCTGCTAACGTCTGGCTTATAAAATCTTCTTGCTTATGCTGAAAAGTGTAAAAATGTGACAGCTAATACTAAACAAGCTTAAATCATACATGGTCTTTTCATTAATTAGTAAGTTGTTTGGGCCTCGCTCTTTCATGGGGCAGTGTAACCCATGTGACATGAACTTTAATGCGTCAGAGTTGACAAACCTGTTTAAGAGTCATGAAACTGGTGGCACAGCAGCCTATAACGACAATGCTTTGCTGACACAGTATTTTCTCACGAGCATTAAAAATAAACAGGACTGGTGAGTCTTTTTCCCCCTCTAACGTATCAATGACCTTCAGACAGCAAACACAACTCGCAGGAAAAGTCATGTTGTCGTTGCTTTAATGCAACCACAGATCACTCCAGCCTACTCTCAACCCGCTCTGCTCCTCGAACTCTGAAGCCATCGTTGATTTTTATGCTGCAGTCAGTAAATATGTGTCGAGTTTATTATGAATGACCAGACTGGGTTTTCATCCATTGTGTTCAGGCACCAATATTATACATTCATTCACGTGCTCAAATGACAGCCTCCAATATTCTCACTTTTTTAAGATGAAATACAAAGTGTGTTGTTAAGTGCTCAAAAATCTTTCCTGCGTACTCACCACATGAAGAAGCTGGGACCTGCTGTGAGAGCAGAGATCTGATTGTGGTCATCGGGATGAGAGCAAACAGGGTGAGTGCACGAGCTGCAGAAAAAGTTCATGATTAACATTTTGTTCCATAATGAATTCTTCAAATCCGCCAAACCCGACCACAGCTATGCAGCTACTGCTGCCCATTCTGGGTAAGAATGGTCGCACCTGGTGTTTAAACAAGTATAATTTTTAATCCGGCAGCGCTTGCTTTAAAACAATGTCCCAATTCAGAGGTTAAATCCTTTGAGGGAAACAGGTCAGGCCTTCACAGGCAGCATTGACCCACCAAATATCTCCCTGCTGAATAACTGCCAGCTGGTGGTCTGGTCACTGAGATATAGTTATTGAGATATGAACATACAAAGCATATGTCAGAGGTAAGATTTAGAAAAATCAGCACATGTATCAGAATAAAAACACAAAGCAGTCAACTCCCTGTTTCGTAAACATCCCAAGTTTCAATGACCATGTCCATCAATGCCTCATCAGGTAGTTTGTAGCACAGGTTTTTACCTGACTAAGAAATACTGAGACTAAGGATTTTTAGTCTATTTTTAGTCTTTGTACACACACACACACACACACACACACACACACACACACACACACACACATATATATATATATATATATATATATATATATATATATATGTATTTGTCCAAGTTCAGAAGTGAAGTATGATAAATAGCAAATAAAAAACATCCTAGTGGTGCCAATCCCGCCCAAACAATAATTAAGACAAAGTATCTCATTTGTTTATAGCCAGAAAATAGACCAGACCACAACTGCTGAGAAATGTCCCTTTTTACATTTCCACATGTTTATCCGTGAGCTTCAGCTGAGTAGCTGTTTGCTGGGTGTACATATTGAGTATTGAATGTCTTAGCCTTCAGTGAGAATGCAGATCTCTTATAGTGGTCACTACAGTGGACAGCTATTCAAAGGCTGTTTTCTTGTATTTGTGTCAGTGTTGATAGCATATTTGCACATAAACCACCACATTGGACACTGATGTGTGACTCCATACCCTGCCACCCACTGGCCAGCCAGTGGACTAAGTGGATATGTAAAAAACTCTTTGCAAAGTACATGTTTAAAAAAATGAAGTTCAAAAATCTTTTTTTCATGCCTAAAGATGAATAAAAATACTTAAGAAAAAAATCCTGATTGAGGTCATAATTCATGCATGAAAGGGTTAAATAAACCTTATCAAACTTAATTGGTTGAAACTAACTCCTGGCTGATTTGGTAATTAAATGTAATGTTCTTGTTGACTGCCTGTGTGCATATAACATGCTTCCTGCAGCACAGCACTCTTAGACTAAGGGGGAAAAAGTGTTTATGGCTTATAATCACTCCTAGTTCCTTGTTTTGGTTCCTACTTTTTTATGATTCATGGTGGTGTTTTAGGTCTGACGTAAACTCAAATAAACAGCTTGAATTTTAGCACACAAACTTATTTTGCTTGCTGAGTCAAACTTTCTAATCCATCAAAGCATAAACACACATTTTTTTCCCATTTGCTGTTTGCTGTGCGAACCACTTGGCAAAGTAAAAATAAAAGCAACGATTGGAATCTGAACACGCAGCTCTTCTGGGAACTAAACCTGATCTGTTTTTTAGACAATACCAAGTGTCACATGAAGAACAGGTTAGGAGCAGTCACACAACTGGGCCTTTGTTGCTTTCAGCGTCAAATTTTTTTTATTTTCTCACTTAAAAACACATTATTTTAGGGCAGCTTTTGATCTTTATTTGACATGACTGAGAAGAATACTGGAAAGTGGGGGAAAACACACAGCAAAGGGTCCTAGGTTAGGCTTGCATTGAGCCTGATCAACCAGGGGCGCTAAACTGGGGGCCTATTTACTCTGTTTAAAGGTCATAGGAGAAAATGAAGGATGTGGCCTGTGCGTGTGGCATGAGCTCT
Organism: Pundamilia nyererei; assembly: GCF_000239375.1. Lineage (NCBI taxonomy): Eukaryota > Metazoa > Chordata > Actinopteri > Cichliformes > Cichlidae > Pundamilia > Pundamilia nyererei. The sequence goes on along the minus strand of NW_005187433.1, from coordinate 2,253,850 downwards.
AAACCCGCCTCAAATCTTCTGGATGAAGTGTTTCTATTAGCTGCTAATCCACCAAAAAATTTACTATAAAATCTGTGTAACATGTTTGTTCTTACCGAGGTAGAAAGTGAGGGTCGTCGTTACAAAGGACATGAAGTAAATCCCGACAGCGAAGGACACCATGCCGATCAGAATGAGCGAGGTGTCGCTGCAGCAGCGTCGAAACCCGATGACACCTATGTAACTGGTGAGGAAGATCACACAGCCTGCTGCATTCCCGTACCCCACCTGAAGAAAGAGGAAAAGAAATGAGAAAAAAAAGAAGGGAGAGATGTTCAGCGATAGAGAGGCAATAATAAACAGACTATGCAACTAGAACAGATGGCATTAATGCTTAAGTGCCTTAAATCTGCATTATTTTTAATGACCAGCAGGGGGCGACTCCTCTGGTTGCAGAAACACTCCTGGCTGTATAGACATTTGTGGGAAAACACGCCTCAGTTCCCTCAGTCTGTTCAGAAGACTACAGTCATACAGTCAGAAAGGAGGATGAACAAGGGTGTGCTCATTAGCTAACAACATACCAATCACAAGCCAACCGATGGCTAAGCTTAGACACTAATATTTAGAATTGTCCCGTCTGCTTAAAATAGAGTTAAAACTAGCAGTGTTACTTTTATCCCATCTTTTTTGCATCAAATCACAAAAATGGGGTAAAAAAAACTTACTAGAGTGGCGTTCCAGCTGAGTGGTGCTCTCAGCACAAAGGCGCCCAGTACTTCAATGGCTCCGCCCACTGCAAAGTCGTACAGGATGGCAGCCACAAACAACAGAGCCACATTCACTCTGTTTATCTCAACAGGAGCCTCGACAACTGAAGAGTTAGTGGAGGCGCGTAACAGTAGGTGGCGGTTCTCCTCCGGCTCGCCATCGCTTACACCTTTCACCTTTAATAAAGACGGACATGCGTGGTATATGAGCTCGGCGAGGTGGTAGAGCGAGCACGTGTGGCTAAAACTGAAGGCAGAACATGAATAAAGATGGTTCTAGTTATAAGACACATAATTACAGATTAATGTAATTATTCACATTATTATTACAGCAGCATGTTTAATGATCGACAATTTAGTTTGCTGTTCTTTATTTTATGTCATAGATGTACTTTTAGGTCATTAGGTCATGGTGAGGTCACCAAAAAGAAAGAAGGTTTTTTTTCTACTTTTGGCTCTGTATGATGTCAGTAGGATCAGATCCTCTGAATGTGGTTATCTCTACCTGGTGTTCAGAGCCCTTTTGTTTTGAAGGGGCAGCTAATCAGAAAAAACTTACCTTTAAGGGGGGAGGAGCTAGAAGCAAAGTGGATGAAGAGCCATTATAAAATATACTGTGAATCATGCAAAGCTGATTCACAGTATATTTTTTTGATTCCAAGAATAAAAATAAAAATAAACAATTAGAAATACACAAAAAACACATGGCTACACTGGACCCCCGCCCCCTGTGAACCCTCTCATGTGCACACACTAACCTGCAGCAGGAATATGGAGTGTAAGAGGCAGAGCAGATGCAGCAGTGTGCTGATGATAAGCAGGATGGTCCCATGTCCCAAACTGGAGCTGTACAGGTGGAACAGATGGCCAGAAGCGAGGCTGCCCACCACGCCTGCTAACCCATACATGAACTCCACCTTCATCAACACCTGCAAGGGGGCACAGGGTTATTTGTTTTAATATAAATCAGTTAAAGTAAACTGTTTTGCTTTTGTTTGGGGGTTTTTTTTCAGTTCAATTCAGCTGAATCACAACGGGTTTGGGGGTGAAGGGAGGCAAACAGGACAAAGAAACACTGTGGAAGAGAGCAAGAGTAGTAATAATAACTTATGACTACATGCAGATTGGTGTATTAAGCTCCCAGCTTTCTAGGCCTATTGCAGCACAACTAAGGAAGGATTCGGGGTCACCTGATCTAGAACTATCACCATGCTTTATCAAGAAAGAAGAAAGTGTACTTTATTGATTCCCAAGGGGAAATTCCTCTCTGCATTTAACCCATTCACTCAGTGAAGCAGTGGGCAGCCATTGGGCACCCGGGGAGCAGTGTGTAGGGACGGTACCTTGCTCAGGGGTACCTCAGGGTAGCTGTTCAGGGGAATCGAACCCCCGACCTTCCGATCGTGGGGCCACCACTCTACCTACTGAGCTATCCCTGCCCCTCAAAAAGGAAAGTCCTAAATTTAATCTTAAAAAAATAGAGAGGGAATCCAGACTGGGAGCTGGCTCCACAGCAGAGGGGGCTAACCCCTGGGTGATTTGGTAATTAAATGTAATTTTCTTTTTGACCGCCTGTGTGCATATAACATGCTTCCTGAAGCACAGTACTCTCAGACTAAGAGGGGGAAAGTGTTTATGGCTTTATGTTAAAAGTTTAAGCTTACTTTTTTTTTTAAGTTCACTGAATATATAATTGAGTTGTATTGTGTTTCTTTTAGGTACAACATCTGCATTGCATAGATTTTAGTTAAAAGAGGTGACGCAGACATGAGCAATAAAACCTAAAGGCCATTTTTGAATAAGGGAAATCCCTGAAAACAATAATAGCGAAAGACTGAAAAATCTGGAAAAGAAAAAAAAGAAAAAAAAAGAGAGAGAGAAAGAAAGAAACGGTCTTCTTTAATGGCCCAACTCATTCGTTTATATCCTTGTAATTCTTAGTTTTTGCACATTATCATCAGTTTTATAGTCAAACACAAAGTTTTGTGATTGAAAGTAAGTTATTTTGAGGCTCCTCTCGGCGCTCCTTCCACGGCTTTGCAGCTGCAGCACGCCTGTAACTCACCTTGGAGCGGTCGGCCGCCGTGGAGCCGAGTGAAGCTAGAGTCATTACACCGGGCCAATATGCGGTGAACCCGCCGGAGAGCCCGAGGACAGTCCCCGCCGCGAACATCACCTGCAGCGGCAGTTTTAGAACGACTACCAGGAGCAGGATGACCCTAGACAACAGGTAGCCGGTGAGGGGGGACACGATGGGGGCTTTCCTCCGGCCGCGGTCGCTCAGTCTTGCCAGGAACAGCGCAGGAAAGATGGGAGTCAGCTGGATAATGAGGTTGTTGATCATGTAGAAGTCGGTCATGGCTTTCTGCTGGGCATCCTCACTGGAGTGGCCCGGGTCGGTAGCGTTGGCACAGCGGTCCCAGACCACCATCTGCAGTGCGGTATCAAAGAGAGTGCTGCCCAGCTGCTCGAGCACGATGATCGGCTCGATCTGCCGAAGCATCGCGAAGGCTGCTTGACACAAGTTCGGTACCACCATGATCTGGATTGTTGTAGCTTTGTAAATAGATAAAGATGACCGTCTTCTAGGACTTCTTCCGTCAGTAGTAAGTGAAGGGTGTGTGCGCGTGTGCTTCAAACTAAGCTGCCTCACCGAGGAAACACGCCCACTTCCTCATCCCTTGCTGCTGATCAGCTGGCTTCAGTGCACTCTGTCAGATTTTAGGAAACCACCTTCTTTCATCAGGCTCTGGGCCACTATTTACATTTTCATCATTACCATTTCTCTGTGCTCCCTGTTATATCTCCACACAAATCATCTCTCGTTGCATTTATCTAGGTTTGAGATATAAAACTGAAACACAACTGAGCTGCAGTCCAAAACATGGCATTAGATATGAACCCATTGAAGGCAGTTAATCCATCTCAGCTGGTATACTTTCATTTTCATTTACACTTTTAAATAAATTATCAGTGTGTGACTTTAAAATGTGAAAAATGCTGATAAAAGACCCAGCACGCACCACCCATGTAATTACACAGGTATTGCAAAGCCAAATCAAATGTGCAGTTCCTGTAAATTTCTATGAAGAGCTGTAGGCGAAGTAGATATCGCATGCATACAACAGCACATATACAGGCATTACCGCCAGCTCATTTCAAGGTAAACCAGAAAGCAGGTAATCCTCTAACAGGTGAAGCCTGAAACAGGAAACATTTAATTTCCTTCCAATAAACAGCAGTGACTGCAGTCTTTGTGGATAGGCTTCTGCTAGAGTGGTCTCTGTTGTATGTTGATAGAAATAATTTGAACTGAAAAAAAGCACATTCACAATGGGTTCCCACAAGCTCAACAATGCACTAACCACAAGGTACTTTCAAAAGCTGCTGCTTACAGCTCACAAATAGAACTCAAGGAAGTGTTTGCTTATTCAGTTCTGGTCCGATAATGAGACATACCTCCAAATGTTTGTAATGTAAAGTGTACTCTATGTATACTCCCGGGCCAAGTCAGTGGGTAGCTGTTCAACTGCTCCTTCATCATCCAATCATATGGAGACATAAGTTTTTAGGCAGGTAGACACAGTCAAAAAGACATAAATTCAAACTGTGCATCACAGTTAGGAAGATATGATCTAAGTGACTTTAAACACAGCATGGTTGTTGATGTCAGATAGACTGGTC
>NW_005187433.1:2247189-2249185 GCF_000239375.1 Pundamilia nyererei | reverse complement strand
AAAAGACATAAATTCAAACTGTGCATCACAGTTAGGAAGATATGATCTAAGTGACTTTAAACACAGCATGGTTGTTGATGTCAGATAGACTGGTCTTAATATTTCACAAACTGCTTGTCTGTTTACAGAGAAGGATCCAAAAAGAGAGAAAACATCCAGTAAGTGGCAGTTCTCTGGATGAAAATGCCCTGTTGATGTCAGAGAATGTGCAGAATGCTTTGAGCTGATAGGATGGCAACAGTAATTCAGTTAACCACAGAAGCAGATGGGCTACAGGAGCAGATCACACCAGGTGCCACTCCTGTCAGCTTAGAACAGGAAACGGAGACTGAAATTCTATTGTACACCAAAACGGGACAATATCCATCCATTCGTCCATTTTCAACTGCTTATCCAGATCACGGGTGCAGCAGTCTCTAACGTGAAGCCTAAATGTCCCTCTAACCAACTGCCTCATCCAGCTCTTCAGTAGGGGACACCGAGGCGTTTCCTGGGTATTCCTCTGGGCCTTATCCTGGTGGGACATCAGTCAGAACGCCTGGACAATAGAAGATTAGAAAAACTCAATCTCTGCTGCCACATTCAGAGGATAGGGTCACAGCAAAGTGTGAATGAAGTGTCCCTTTGGTTAGTGTATGTATATGGACAATGAAATGATCCCCCCACCTCCGCTTCCAGTATTAACACTGAAAACACATGCAAATGAACCACTCAGGAAACCCACATGTACAGGTTTTGTTTTTAATGAGAAAATATTCATAATATGTATAGTGGGTGTGTAACTGTGAGCCTTACATGTGCTATAAAATAACAAAGCAGAGTATGAGCATACAAGTGGTTAACATAGGAACAGGGGTTATACTGTGTTTATATTGTAGTAATAAGATTGCTTTATCACACACACAGACAGTGAGTTCCACACTGGAGAAGCTCTGTAGGCCGAAAACAAGCTACCAGCATTTAAAATGATAAATAAAATCATCTCTGCACCATAAATTCAAACATCAAAATCATAATAATAATAATAATTATAATAATAATAATAGATCACACCATTCATTAATTCCTCTGTGTGTACGTTTCATAAGCGACTCTAATGAGAACTTTGATTGGTTCCCACAAGGATGAAAACCTTTTCCGTCCTGTTGTCTTTTAGCCTTTAAGTCAAAAATAATCTCATACCAGCGTTAAAGACACTTCACCTCTGCTGCACCACAGAAGACCCTGAAAGGAGAACTTGGATGATTCTCTGGAACATATGTGTGGGTTTTAATATTATTTGTTCTGGGTTTGGTGGAAGTGGACACCGCAGAGGAATGAGTCCTTGATTTTCACTTTTGGTTTATGGCGTTTGTGCCACGCTTTCTTGACAAAGCATATCACAAGACAGCCGAGTGGAATAAGTTGCAAAGGGTGGCTTGACTTGATAGGTTAGTAGATGTCCAGCAATTACATCTGTGGTTTAGCTCAGCGTACATTCAGTGTGTTTGGAAGCAAAGAGAGAAGTTGCTGCCTTGCTGAAGGGCACTTGGACAGGTCAAAACTGTGACTTTTGGTTTACAAAAACGATTTTGTTTCTCCTCACATCTGGACGCAGAAACGAATCTCAAAGGCTACGACAGAGGAATACAATCAAAAGTTGTCCAGAAATACCGTTTCCACAGCCGGTTTGACACATTTCTACTTTTCATTTTAAATTAAAGACAGTCTGTTATACTCCAGGGAGAAGTGTGGTTGTGTTAAAGTGTATTTACTGTTTTACTCTTGAAGCTGAATCCTGTTTTTCCTCGTCACTTTGTATGATTTCAACACTTCAAAACACAAAATCAATGTCATTCTGCAAAATTCAGTCACAATACAGTTAGTAAAAAAACAAAAAAACCCTTACAAGCCCAACTTACAGCACAGCTCAGCGTCTCGAAAGACCTTTATTGCCTTCTTTTTGCCACTGCACTTTTTTTTCAGCTGTGCTTGTTTCAGGTTAGGAAAGGAGTGT
>NW_005187433.1:2201574-2247007 GCF_000239375.1 Pundamilia nyererei | reverse complement strand
GGCAAACTTTCTATCTAAGGTGGTTGCTTATTTTCCCTAAGGTCTACCGACAGTGTAGTAATGCAGGATAGGAGAGGATACAATACATACCGTTCACCGACACGCACTGGCGGTCTAAGGCAAGTTTAGTTTTGCTAGTTTTGCTAATTTCTTGACTAGCATTTAACACAAAAAGGCTGCTGACTGCTCAAAATTCAGTAAAGATGCTTGACAAGAAGGCAAAAGCTCCTGGCAAGCGTGTCAAACTTGTGTCATATCTGCACTGTGCCATTATGGGCTCTGAAAGTGACGCTTTGGGGCACCTTTCGGTTCGGTTCTTGGAAAACACAGCAGCTTTCCAGTAGTAAATCCAGGTAAAAGTATTTCTGAAATTACAAAAACTAAGAGGGTGATCTGGCCTCTCCTTGTCTACTTCCTCTCAGAACTTTCTTTTTTTGAATAGCTGCATCTGCCTATCTTTTATATCGTCCTCTTGATTAAAAGCTTTCCACACTTTCAGAGGATGACTGTGGTTATTATATAGCACGCGCAGATGAAACCACCATCAGAGAGTCTCAGGCAACCAGTCAAAATAAAAGCTTTAGATCTTATTTGAATAATAGCATAAAGGTGAAAAATCCTAAGAATATTTCAGTCATTTAGCATCTACCATCTATCAAAAACACTAAACGTTGCTCTAAAACCACCATCAAACACCTTTGAAGTGTCTCTTTTATTGCTGACCACCTTCACATATTTCCCACATCCTCAGCCACTTAACATGCTAATATACCTTCAGTTTTCAGGTCCAAAAAGCCCCACTGGTTCACACTGCTGGGGTCATGTGATCTTCAGATACTCTTAATAAAATAAATAGTTTTCCTTCCTGCTTTCTCACTTTTCCTTCAGTCTTTCTCTTCCTTCATTCTCTCCAATTGGCTTGTTAGTTGTCTCTGAAGGGAGTTTTTTACTCCTCCTCCTCCTCTTCTTCCTCCTCCTCTTCCTCTTCTTCCTTGCCTTCCTCATTGGCATAGATGCCGGCTTCCCACTTCAGCGCCATGTCGCTTTTCCTCCTGGTCACACGAGTGGCCTCCAGAACCTGATGATTACAAAGCAACCAATCAGATGCAAGTGCGACCGGGAGCAATGTAATTGTTACAAACATAAAAAACAACAACAACAAAAACCCCAAAACACGCACGCCACAGTGACTTTAACATGACATGCAGTGTATGTCAAACACTGAGGGCGTGCACATCTAATCACTTTAATTAAATGACAAAAATAAAGAGCACCTGCAGTGTTTGACAGCAACAACAAAAGTAACTTTACTCAATTTCAGGGAAAATTCATGCTTGAACACCACATTAAACGTGTCCAGTCATTATTCCTCTCCCACACCCATGCTGATACTCACAATCACCTTCAAGCAGACAGACAAGGACAAGGGGAAAAGATTTCTTTGTCAACTGGAATCCAGGGTAGATCAGGACAGGGTGTAGTTGAAGTGGATTGTGGGTAGTGGCAGAGGGCTGACAGCAGTCATGATGATAGAAAAGTATGGACATGAGCTTCTCAAAGCTCAGGCCAATTACGTAGTGTCAGATTGAAGCACACCCAAGTACCGTATCTTTTAACGACTACACACTTTTGAATATCATTTACAAACATATTTATCATATATAGCTATATGGCACCATTAAAATGGCTCCTTCTGTTTTAAATATTGAAAGAAACTTTTTAAATCAACACTCTATACAGCATGTACATAAATTGGAATGTGTGGATTAAAGGTTCACACCAAATCCACGGACAAGCACATGCAGCACCAACACCACAGAGCAGAACAAGGAAATGAGAGTACCACCAGACCTGGGAGCAGACATAAAAACACATGTGGGTTTTGTTCAGAAAGTGCCCTGTCTATGGTTTCCAATCTACCATCTACATTTTCAGCACTGGTTTCATTTCTAAAAGACTGACTGAAGGACAATTAGAAGATGAAAACAACAAAGTGGAAGTGGAACTCTTCTCATTCTGACTCTGTAACTGGACTCGGGAAGTCAAAATCACTGTGAATAGGCAGTTTCTTCAGGTGATACTGATACATGCTACACTTCTGTGCAAAGGTTTTAGGTAATAAACACATTTAGATTCTTATTATTAATAACTGAATGTAATGAGGGACCCAAAGTCCAATTAATAAATTATGATCCCAACGATCCAATGAGACACACACAAGTAATGCAAATTTAAACTCACTCTGATTATTTTAATAGAGCTCTTTTTTTTATATAAAGGTTTTTATTACAGGAGCTTCATGTTTATTGCTCAGCTGGGAGTTTGATGATGTTCAAAACATAACAGCAGGTTATGGTATTAAATGGAAACCACATTCATAACTGTAACTTCTTTTCTTTCATAGAGGATAATCCAGTATATTCTCAGCTAACGGGGTGGAAGCACTGAAGCACTTTTCCTGAGTCTTTAGAGAATCCAGCCAGCTCTTAGTATGGCTCCCATGGGCCACTTAGTCCAAATACTCTTCCTAAACAAAACTGACTATTCAAGCTCACCCTAGTATCAACACTGACTCAGAAATAGCTTATTTTGAATCCAGAGAGGCCATGATGCTGTAAAGGGAAAGGGTCCTCACACTAAATATTAACCAGATTTCTTTTTATTGTACCCTGAAGGAAGCTTTATGGAAGTGGATCTAAATCCATCCTTAGTTCACGTTTAGTACCTGAAACTTTTGCACGGCACTGCATAAAGCTGATTTTTGCCATCTACTTGGACTCTGTTGTATATGAATCTAATGTGTATGGTCTGACCCAGGTCTGTCAGTAAAGGCAGTTACAGGAGGGAAGAGATTCCTCAGGTACCTCAGTGGTTACCTCGTTAGCCAGCAACAAACGGGCATACTGATCAAGAAGCAGGAGGAGAGAAGCAACAGTACACGAAGTCAACACATGTGATGTCATCATGGATAAACAAAAGCACAATTAGCAACAACATCAGCATCTAACAACTGCGCAGCAGAGATGTTTGTGTGGAATAAATTCAGTGAAGTAACTTGAAGTATGTGATCTTACAGCAGCTGGAATGAAATGTTCCCTCCCAGTGGATCTGCTGTGTGTGAATATGAACTTGAGCGTGCGGTGCTCATGAACTGAAAAGTGAAACTTCTGTCTGTCATTTCTGATTACGCAACATTTCCAACAATTTCTTTCTGTTTGCGTGCCAAACCTTTCACCTTTTCGTGAGACCCCCATTTTGAATACATGAGCGTTCTGGTGTCGAATTACATTTATTACAAAACATTAAAAAAAAGACAAAAACATGGGGTCAGGACAGAAAGCCCCTCTTACTTTCACTCTGACTGTTTGACTCTCTTCTCTTCCAGGCTGGAATTACCCTTTGGTGATGCACAGTATGTGCTCATACCAGGTCACGGGCGTTGACATTTAGGGGAGGTGATTTAACCAAAGCCCGGCTGAACAAATACGTATTATGTGACAAACTGGGTCATCTCTTGGCACTTTCACAGAGATCAGGGGATTTATAATAACTGATGCTCACAACTACTACATTAGTTTGTGGTGCTTTGTATTACGCGTTTTCTGCAACAGAAAGCTTTTGATTTTGGAGTGAAAAGCACCTCAGTCTCTTTCTCTTATTCTGTGTCTAGTCATTTATCTTTCCCTGGGTTGAAATACTTACACTGTTGTCCTCAATTTTCTCTCTCCTCTTCACTTTGTGTGTTTCGTAGTCTTCCATAAGAGTCTGCATGAAGTTTTTGGGTCGTGATCCTCCAGAGTCCTCGCTGCCAGCATCAGACAGGGCTCCTTCAGAGGTCGAGGGGGAGACAGGTGGCGCAGGTCGAACTTTCTCAATCTTTCCTGCAAACCCCAAAAATAAAAAAAATTAAAAAAATCCATACTATGGGTTATTTAAACATTTTTTTAGTTCTTTTCTTTTTAAAAATTGTTACATTTACATCGTTTGGAGCCAAAGCTATTGTTCTTAGATATACATAAGACACAGAAAACCTGTGCTCTGCCTGCTATGACTGAGGAAAGAGCATGCAAGCAGTCATTTTGTGGGTGGTTGGACTGACTGATTCTTATACAGCACTTTTTTACTTGAGCACTCAAAATCTAGCTTTATACAACATGCCTCATTCACACCCATTCACACAAGCACTTTTTCTATACTTAAGTGCTTTCTATCTAACATTCACACACATAGATACTCGGATGGACGCATTAAAGAGCATTTTAATCTTCAGTATCTTGCCTAAGAATACTTTGACACACAGACTGGAGCAGTCGGGGATCTGACCAACTTCCAATTAGTAGATGACCTTTTCTACCTCATGAGCTACTTTTAGACCATTTCTAACATAGGGCTTTTCCTCCTTTACCACTCTAGAATAATACAGCATCAACTTTTCCTTGTGCTGCTGGCTGCATGGCTCTCTTCTGTTAAAAAAAGAAGCTAAAAAAAACTCTTTCTTTTAGTCACAGGAATTCATAAACAGCAAATTTACATGCTAATATTTACCCATTAGCTTTCCAACTGAGTAATGTTGAAGTTGATGGGTTGATTCTGGCATTTAAAATAAACTAATAAGCTTGTTAACTGTATGACTGTATGACCCTTGTGAGGACCTGCAGTACTAACTGACCTGGCGCTGTCCGTGCTGTCAATGTGAGTCTAGTTGGCAAACTGTTGCTCTTCATCTTATCTGTGGGGGAAATAGTGGCGTGCCGCATCCCCGTCCTCACAGGTCCCTGACTACTGCTGGAAGTGCCGCTGGGCCGGACAACAACGGTAGGCTGCACCTCCCTCTGCTTCTTCAGTTCTTCCTCTCTCTGCTGAGCTGCTCGGATCTCCTCTTCAATCATGGACAGAGTTCGCTGCTTCTTGGAGCGCAGGCGGAACGGGCCGCTAGCCGCCTCCACCTCTGGCCCTCGCGCTGCTGTCGCCGTGCTACGCAGTTCAGCCGCCTCTGAGTATTTACTGAAGTAGCTGAACTCTGGTTTCTCTGGGCTTGGAGGAGACGGGGGACGGTATACAGGGGTTGGCCTAGAGACAGGAGCTGTTGTGGCAGGAGCAGGCACAGGCGCAGGAGCTGGGGCTGGAGCTGATGAAGCAAGCGCTCTGGTGTAGGAGGACTGGATTTTAATCCTGGGACCTCCGTCTCTGGGCCTCTGTGGTGGTGAGACAGGCTGAGACGGTGGAGGAGAAGGCGTCTGGAGCTGTGATTGTGCTGGTCTTGGGGACTGCTGTTGCTTCTGAGCCTCTTGTGATTCTGATGGCTTCTCTTGGGAAACAACTCTCACCACTGGCTGCCTGTCTGGCTGTGGGGATGAGTTGGATGGCGCAGGACTGGAGGACACAGGTGACTGGAAACTGGGGGCTCCACCAGAAGACACAGGGGAGGAAGAAACTGGCACTGGGCTGCTTGTGGATACAGAGCATGGAGATGCAGGGGTACTCAGCTGTGAAGAATTCAAGTCAGCTTGCTGCCAGTCTTCTACGTTTTCAGCTGCTAGGGCGTTTTGGATGGCATTTTGAACAAGAACCCCAGCGTGGTACTCCAGCTCATCTTCTGTTGGACTGCCACTCATCTGCCCGTTGACTGGAGTAGTTGGCTGAGGGGTAGGTGGTGACACAGGGGTAAGTGGCAATGGGGTAGGGGGTAGCGAAGCCCCGCTGTCAGAAACATTATCCAAGCTAAATATAGTAGTGTCCTGAGAGCGGACTGATAACTCGTCCAGTCCTGAGTCAGACTCCTCTGGGTGAAAAGCTGGATGAAAATGACCTTTTGCTTCCTCTTCCTCAGGTAGGATTGTCATCACAGCTAGCGCACATGTGAATTCATCTTTAGTTCTTTCATCAGACCAGGTCACGTGCGTCTCCCCAGTTTCTGCAACAATGTCACTGCTCCCGTGGCTGCCCCTGGCTGTGGATTTCGAGAAGGGTTTGGCAGAGTATATTTGAGGAGCTACATCCTTCTTGGTAGCCTCCCCTTGCAAAAACTGCTTCCTAGCAGAGGAGAAGTTGATCTGCTCCTCCACGATGTCCTCCTTCCTGGTTAGCTCCGAATCAAGGGTTACCACTGTGGGAGGGCCTGACACCTGAGGCTGCAAAACAGATGAGAGTACAGAATACAAAAGAGTCAATTAGAAAACTGCACAGCAACGAGGCTTAAGACATCTTTATTTAATCTATTACAGTCCAAATTTATCATGCTTCCTCAAAGTCAAAGAACATGTTAGAGTGTGTGAGCTTGAGCTCCTTTGTTTTGTGCATGTGTTTGTGTGTCTTACCTGTGTGTATGCATAAGTGTGATTATGCCGCTGCTGTTTCCTCTCCTGGTACTTCCTGAGAGACTCGAGCTTATCTGCCTCTAGCTGTTCTTCCAAAGGGATCTTGAATGATTTGAAACAACAAAATGGCAAATCAATCAATTTGTCATTAGGACAACACAGTTTAAATGAAAAACGAAAACTACCAGAGATTAAATGGTGATCTACCTCCTGAGGAGGGTTCCACCAGCGCTGAGCAATCGAAGGGTTTTTCTTCACTGCCTGGTCTCTGATCAGCTCCTGACGCTCACGCTCCAATTCCTGAACCTGACATGGAAAAACAAACCAGGAGAAGAAGAGTGTGAAAATGTACAAAGAGAATTTCCAATAAACTAGTGCACCAACAAGGAAACAAAGAAAGTTTTTATTGTGTATTGTGTACTGGTTAATGCCATCTTACAAGTAATGCTAACAGCTTTTCAAGCAACGTCAGTGTCACACAATCGTGTTGCGGTAAAATCACAGCAGTTGTGTCTCGATCATTCAGTGTAAGGTGCTCATAAATCTCAGTCAGAGCTGTCTTTTTTTCAGAACAAACCACTAAAGCTCTTTCTGTGTCTGTTCCATTACTCAGCAGTTTTTCTTCCTTGGAAATCTGCAGCATGACGGGAACAATTTCTCAAGGAATTAAGTTGTACTCCTTGCAAATAGTAACCTTGCAAAATCCCGAGTCTTTGCCAAATCTTTTAGTGTATGAGTAAGTGTAACTATTGTGGGAAAGTGTCGCAGTTTCAGGCTTCTCCTGAGGCCTGTGGGAGGTTACATTTTGGACTGTGGTCTTAGTATGATGCTTTAATATTACTTAGGATCAAAAACAGTGTTTTGAGCCCCTTCTGTTGATAGAATTTCAGGGGATTGCCATTGTTTCTATTTATGTTACCACATATGTCTTTTTGAGCTTTGATGTCATATCATGAGTCACTGACAGTTGCCACACACTTTCAATTTCAAAATTCCTTCCTTCAAGCCTGTATTTCACAATTCAATATGAAGTCTTATGTGGCAGTAAGATTACAGTGATCTCAGTCATGACCTTTCTACTTACGTAGTTTGTACATTAAAAATGTTTCCAGGTGTTTTATATTTTGTATAGTAATAATGAAGGAACACTGGTCTTTAAGAGTAGGCCTCTGGTATTAAAATAGAGCAACTGAAAGCAAGTACATTTTTTGCATTAAGTACTAATCATTTCATTTTATTTTGCTGTTTTTCATATTAGAATGATTATTTATCATTATAAACAAAAGCATGCTAGTGAATGGGGTAAACCTACCCCAAGTAACTCATCTTTGCTTGTTTTACATCATTTTTTTTTTTCATAAGACATGATTTGATAAAACAAACCGTGGTCTCCTGTGGCTGTGTTTCTGAATAGCGTATTTGTTACAGTTTGCTACATTATCCAGCAGCCTTTTACCTCCTCTGAGGGACGTCTCCTCGTCACCCTGACCTGCTGCTCCTCTCCAGGGGTGAACAGCTTGGCCGGGCGTTTCTCCTCCTGAAATGCTCGCAGCTCAAACTTTGCCCTGCTGCCCCCAGACTCGTCTCCCTGCGCGTGCCCGTTGGTTTTAACGGCAGACTCGTCCTGGTGGAGAAACGTGGTTTGTTTTTGTCCCTCCACAACGATCGAGTGGTGATTGACAGGGGAGGAGGGTGACACACACACAGAAGGAGAAGTTCCATCTATGCTGATGGGTTTGGTGTGACGTGACAGAGAGGAGTTCCCATTTGTGGGTGTGTCTGAGGCTGCATCTAACACCTGGTCCAGGTAGCAGATCTCCTGTGGAAACAACAGTCATATTTCAAAATACTGTGACAGAATGTGCCGCCAATTTCAAATAATAAAACAAGAAGTTAAAACCTTTTAGTTAACTTGTTTTGATCTGCATACCTGCACTACCTCACAGTCAGGAGTCTCTACTTTCATTCCAACTGGACTGTGGGCTCTGTTACAGGGACTGCTGAGACAGTCGTGCTGGATCTGCTGGCTCTCCAGTTCCATGGCTGCAGGCCTGTCAGTGATAACGCTGACTGACTCCTGGAAACTGACAGTTTTCAGGGCTCGCTCTCTCGGGACTGAGTCACTGACATCCTCTGCTTGCCATGATTTCTGTCAACAAAGAAACATTGGTGTTTCAGAAGCTCTGCCGGCTGAAGCTGACTGATAGTTGGTTTAATAAAGACAATGTGGACATTTAATAACTTTAGATATTATTTTGAAAGGTCAGCCGCTTCTAACCACTATCATTTAGACACATCAATTCACACATGAATGTTCTTTGGTCTGCATTGCAGCAGAACACTGTGTTCTGACTGGTTCCCACCACTAAGGGGCGACAAAATACACACAGTTGCTCTGTATGACAGAAGACTGCTACAACAGTCAAAGCACTCAGGTGTTCTGTTTGCTATGTCAGCTTTGAAGACATTTCAGGTTGAAGATACACCTTTACGCACATTCACTTGTCTTTTCTAGGAGGAGCTGCACTTAAGTGTTTCAGATTAAGCACCAGGCTCAGGGCCATGTTGTCAGTAGCTATTTTGAGAAGAATGAATGTCGTCTAAACACAAAATATTTTCCTAATGTGGTGCACGTTGGGCCAGTTCCAACTAATTGTCTGACTGATAGACAACTGCTACATATCATGGAATTTAATATGTACGGCACACTATTATAAAAATACACAGGTGACCTCAGGTCAGCTAACACGGCTACATCATACTTATTATACCATGGTTTGAAAGTATGTCACATTATGAAGCACATATCACCAGATAAGGCAAAATGGTGATGTTCTATCATAAGACCTTTTTTTTTTTTATATATATATATATTATGTTTCATTCTATAAATACACTTTTTAAACTTACATATCACTTGTAGTCATTCAAGGAAGAATGATACAGGCAGTAGCTGAGTCTTGTAAGGTCCATATTGATTGAAGCATTAGTATGCACAGATCAGATCCTCAACCTGGTTTAATGAATCATCCTTCACATTCCAGATAAACCATTAATAAGAAGCTAAATTTACACAGTTCAGCCTCTCTTTTCCTGGACATTACTCTCTAAAAATGTTGGTTTCCTTCTTTACTGCCTTGTAGCCATTATAATTCATCCTTAAGCATGTGCGTATCTCTAACAGGAGCTTAATGAGGAGTTGTTGACCCCTCTTTTTTAATATTTCAGTCTGTGTGAGGGGATTTAATGAGAATAACTTTAGTAAACTAGTCTGCTGATAAATTAACCATTAACCAACAGGTTATTAGAGAGAAAACTAGCTGTCAACTTCACATACGAGTAGAAGTACTAGTTGTACTAGTAGAAAATATGTCACCAGGATTACAAATCTGAAAATTTGGGTGTTTTCAACATTTTGTCAGACATATCAAACACTTCATGAGGTCATCCTGAGCACTGGGATTTTATGAGGATATTTTTCTTTTCTTTTTTTAAATCATAAACAACAAATAAAGAAAATAGTAATCATTTGACACAGCTCTGCAAAAGTGAGCGGCTTTTTCTTCTCTTCCACCTCAGGCCTCAGACAAACTACCAGACTGTCATATTGTACCATTTGGGAACATTCCTTCTTCTTACTATCCACAGGACGGGGTTTTGGACAATCAGTGGCATAATTCAGCTGGATTTATTGTCAACATGAAAATTAAGCCTGGATCACTTTCTTTTCCTCACGTACCACTCCCTCTTTTTGCTCCCTTTCAGTTTCTTGATCTACACTTCCTCTTCACCGCCCCTTTTGAGCTTTTTCCTTCCTCTCTGCTCTCTGAGATTGCTCAAATGCTGAAACAGTGGCCAGTGAAGTCTCTTGGAGGATTTGACCAGCTCTATTTAAAAAGCTTTGTGAAGGGACAGTTTCCTCTACATTCCCTTCACCTCCCTAGTCATCTTTTCTTTAGTGCTCTCTTCCACCTCCCTTTTAATAAAAATGTTGTCTGAGGGCATCTTGGTCATCTCTTTGCTTCCATACTCTCTCTCTTTATCGATCTATTAACACATTCTCTAATGTGCCTCTGTAAAATCTAGTGTAAAATAACAATAGACCTCAAAAAACCAAAACACTGTCTAATGGATTTGTGAGTCTTCAGGGACAGTGTTTTTTTGTCCTAATTACTAACATCAGCATGCTTAAAATGCCAGTTCAATCAGGATAACACCCCCCCCCCCCCCATATGGGTTTAACATACAAATGTTGGCTAATTACGACACAAGACACCTAAAATTAATGGAGATTTACTTTGTTTTGTAGGTTTTAAGGCATCAACATGAATAATATTTTTACTGGAAGATGGGGCTCAAAAAGCAGCTTACAGAATTTATAACAAGCCACCCAATAGTTGGGGGATTTTACCAGAAACCACAAATGTCAGTCTCATACTGGTGCTAAAGGAAAAGGGAGGAGAGCATGGAGTTTATTGACATTTATCCTCTGGGAAATTACTGTCTTTACAAATGTTAACAGAAATCTGCTAATAACTTGTTGTGAGAACAGGTTTGGCAATATATTAACATCTTCCAACCAAAGTTTTAAGTTTTTACATTTAATTAAAACTAAACTAAAAATTAAAACTGTATATGAAAAAAAACTTGACTTTTGATAAAATATAAGACAAAACAAAAAAACCCTTTGAAAATTAAAGAAAAATATATAGGAAATCTGCTTAGCTTTAGTGTTTGTTAGTTTGGAAAAAATCTATTATCACAGCGTCCCTGATGAAGCTTTGATGGATATGTTTATTGAGACTATGGATGTCCACAAGACAGTAAGTCAGCTGCTTTGAAAAGGTTGTGTTTTTATAGCAATTCTTGTAATGGTTTCCCTAAATCCTGCCCATCTGTTACACCTTTCATACAATAATAATTTAAAAGGCATAAACCAAAATGAAACCAACAACAACAAAACTGAAACTAAACTTTTCAAACACAAACTAAACTGAAACAAACAAACCAACTAACTTGGGAATGAAAATGAAACTGAACTAAATTAAAAACAAAAAGTAAAAATGACATAAAAAAGAATTCAAAAATACAATTCACAACAACAGTCACCTCACAGTGCTTTATTGTAAGAACCTACAGTATTCTGGGAAAAACCCCAACACTCAAGTGACCCCCTGTGAGCAAGCAAGCTGTGGGAAGGAAAGACTCCCTTTTAAGAGGAAGAAACCTCCAGCCGAACCAGGTCCAGACAGGGGCAGCTATCCACTGTGACCGATGGTATGGTTAGAGGAAACAGAAAAGAAAAAGAGAGCATATGGGGACAGGAAATTACACAGGCTAAGGGAGAGAGGAGACCAACATTATTGACATGTTGCAGTGGTACAGAAACATGTGGGGAGTGAAACGAGGTGAGTGAAGAAGAAATGCTCAGTGCAGCATAACTAGGGGATGGTTCAGAGTCACGTGATCCAGGAGAGCAAGTTCTTAAAAGCAGAGAGTGCCTATTTCTCAAATCCAAACTGGGAGCTGATTCCACAGAAGAGGGGCCTGATACTTGAAGGCTCTGCTTCCAATTCTACTTTTAAAAACTCTAGGAACCCCAAATAAGCCAAGGAAGAATAGCTAATATGTAACTCTTTCTCGTCTCTAGTGCTCTCACTGCAGTTTTGGATTAACTGGGGCCTTTTTAGACAACTTTTAGAACAGCCTGATATTAATGAGTCCAGCCTAGAAGACTTTATTGCATGAACTATGTTTTTCAGCATAACTCTGAGACATGTTTAGAATTTTAGAGATATTTATTTAAGGTTTGCAATGAAGGCTATATCATGATAAAAAAAGGACTTCTTCACATGTCACTGAGGTCAAGGTCATGCCATCCCAAGTAAGTATCTGATTTCCAGGATTTGTAGAGTCAAATATAAGGAATAATTATCCAAGCGTATAATAACTCTTCTTCCCAATCCAGCTTCCCGCTGCCTGCCAGAAAAAAAGCATTTCCTCGTGTATTTGTGAAGGTGTATGTATGCAACCCACACAGCACAGTACATAACAACAACCTCACAATACCCAATATCTTAAGCACTATGTCTGCTAATGACAAATGAAAACAATATGTGTGCAACTCTTAACTCTTGCTCAAATCAACGATAAGGAATGAGCCTCCACCTTGTGTTGCAATTCAGCAGCTGGCCTTTAAAGTGAATTCTTTACAGAATCAAATTCTCAAAGAGGGAGATCAGGGAAATAAAAAGTTATGCCAAAGAAACGCATTCATGGACTCAAAAATATTTACTCAATCCTGCAGACAAAAGAAATGAACTGATACAGTGAGCGAGACTGATACAGTCTCTAGAGACATTTGGACAGCTAACAAAAACGCCACTTCCAAGAAGCGCTTTAGTTTTGACTAAGACCAATTTTATAATTACTTTCTCTGTACAGTGATTGGTTAAACTATCATAAAACTAATCGCAGGCTGTCTTATTACTTTTACTACAGGCAAGTCTCTAAATTTCACAGACATGATGAAATGACTCAGGGCATGTATTCAATTTCAATTTCAATTTTATTTCTATAGCACATTTAAAAGTCACAGGTACAACAAAGTGCTTCACAGGGGAGCCATATTTGCAGATTTACAACAAAAGAGAACAGTCAACAACAAAAAATACAGTTATAGAATGGTAATATTACAACAAGCACGAACCGGGAGGAAATTATACTAAGTGGTTTGAAAGGCGAGCTTAAACAAATGAGTTTTTAACCGTGATTTGAAAGATTGAGTAGTTTCCGACGCACGGACATCAACCGGCAAGCTGTTCCACAGTTTTGGTGCAGCAAAAGCAAAGGCACGATCGCCTTTCGTCTTTAGTCGAGACATTGGTTGCATTAGGAGCCCCTGATTAGAGGATCTGAGTGCCCTTGTGGGGATATATAAATTAAGAAGGTCAATCAGATAGCTAGGTGCCAGGTTATTTAAAATTTTAAAAGTGTATAATGTATTTGGGCAACTATTTTGAAGCTTTACCTGGTTTAATTTAAATTTCATAAAAACTGAACAAATCATAACTCAAATCTAATAAAAACTGCACAAGAAGTTGTTTGACTTTTCCCCCATATTAGTTAAAGACCTTTTTTAAAATCCTGGAAGTTATTTTTCTACCACCATTTTTGCTGTTGTGGAATAGATTTCAATTAGTGATTCCCGGAGTGCCGAGTCTTCGACTTATAATGCCTCTGCTACTACTTTATCATTTCAGCAAAAGGAATTCGAGGTTCTTTTTTCCCTTTCTCCATCTCTCATACATTCACACTCTGCCTTCAACAAGTCAAAAGATTTTTCACCCAGTTAATTATATTCGGGATCATGTGAGGACCAGATGTCCCTGCTTTTTACACACACTCATGCCCAGATAAGCTCCTCTGTCTACTTATTTGACCTGCTGCAAATATTACACACATTTATATGTGTGTGTGTGTTTTTATGTGCAGGAATGTGTGTGTAGGAGTCCGTGTCCAGCAGGCAGGACAGTACAGAGGGGGAGGATATCCTGTTACTGGCCCAGGAAAACAGTACTACAGTACAGGAATGTTTCATATGCAGTGCTATTCTGCTGCACACACACAAAAGGAGTGTGTATGTGACTGTAGCTGTGCATCGGTGCATGCATGCAAGAGTGTGTTCTTTCAAGGGTGTGTATTTGTATAGCAGGTGTGCATGCGTGTATGTGTTTGTGTGTTTCTGACTCCAATAGAGGTGAACTGACATTCCATGCATAGCTGCCTGTCCTCAAGGCTCGGGCTCTAATACCTGTGATGAAGGACACTGTACACCTTCCCTGTCTGGCTAAAGGAGCAAGCTGTCTGCATGCATCTGTTTGTGAGTGTGAAAAGAAACCATCTGTCTATGGAAAAGAGACACAGCTCATAATGTGCTTGAATGTTTGAAAACTTCAGACATGTGCCCAATAGCTGTTACGTTTCCAAAAGCAGTCAAATATACATGAAGGATAAATAGCATTGTTTTGGCTGTAAGAGTAACATGAGTGTAAAACATGATATTAGGAGTCTAAATAGCCCTGCACCCATCTTACTATAACTTATTCAATTACATTGGGTGTATTATGATTTCATATTGGGTGGGAATTCAGTGGAATACAATCTTGACTCTATATGAGTCAGCTAGAGTCGCATGTTCTGCCTCCATCTCTGCCTGTCTCCAGCTATCACATCTGGAAATGCTTAGGCTCTGGCTGTGATACCCAAAAATCACAAATAGACACACATACTCTGTATCTGAGCACACATACTAAGCTGCATGCTGGAGATGTTGGATGGTGGTAGTGGGGAACACACTCAATAAGATGAGAATTTACCCAAATACATGGACACACACTTCATGACTCACAGGCTGTACACACACACGCGCACATACACACATTTTCCATAACTTTAATATCACGTCATGGTCTTTCGCTAGAGCACGCAAATCCACCAAAACACATGGCAAACATGAAGTGAAAGTATGATGACGCAGTCACACAAACACTCACACTACACTTCTGTGTAACCCAGTACAGCTGGTGTTGTCGTATCTGCTTCCTGACTGAATATGATCCTGAGTGGTAACCAGAGCCTGGTGCTGGTTTAGCCCTGTGTTCTCATACCCAAACACCCTGGATTGGGGACCCAGGCCAAACAGTGCTATTCATCACATCTTCTTTGTTTAATCACTATTCACGCTAGACAATTTGAAATTTCATGGCATAAATCAGTGGTTTAACTAATCCACGATGAGTAATAGGTTGGGAATGACAGCAGCCAGACAGGTGGACTGAGTAAGGGGGATACACAGCTGGGGTTAAACAGCCCAAAGTGCGCAGTTTAACATGACATTCAAACATCTGGACAAGCAAATCAACAGTATTTCAACTTTGGCATACATAACTTACAAAAATCTGTTAGGGTGTGTGCCTTGGATTGGATTTCTCTCCCTCCTCTATCACTTTCCCTTCTTCTCTGTTACAATATTCAAGTTCACAGTTACCTGCTCTAGATGACAATTCACAGGATTTTTCTTTCTTACAAATATATTTGAACATTTTTGAGGAAAACTAAGAAAACGTGAACAGAATATTTTACCATGTCTCTCCCAAATAAAAGTACAATCTAATGAACTAAATAACTAGATGTAAAGAAATGTCGTAAAATGAATTTGTCAAACAAAAATTACTAGTTACTACTCACCTAATGGTGTCTTCAAGTACAACTGGATTAATCTATTTTTGAGATATCTGTACTTCCATGGTGTAATGTTTAAAAGCTGCACTGTATAACATCCGTAGATCTTCTTTCCTTAAGCTTTATCCGCTTTCCTATTTAGCTCTGTCCAGCCCTGGCCCGTCTCGTTCCCAATAGTGGGAGTGCCGGACTTTTCCCTAGCCAAGCCTTTTCCTCCTCTTCTTCTCCTCCTTTTCCTCCCCTCCCATCTCTTTTCCTCTCCTCCACAAAGCTTCTCCTTTCTCAATCACATTCCTGCCGGGCTGCAACGGTAAGCTGTGATGTCATGGGCAAACTGTGTGCATGTGTATGTCTTTCCCCGCATGCACGTGCTCATGCACAAAGACCCCTTCTGTGCAAGCCCTCATATAAGCACAGGCAACAAAACATCCATCCTGTGCCTCCTCCCTTCCTGCACAAACTCTCTCTTTCCCCAGTGCATGCTGCTTGCCTACTTTCCCTTTAACCTATAACTCTTGTCGGAATGGAGCCGACAGCGAGAAGCAGGCGATGATGAAGAGATGATGACTGAAGAAAATAGGAGGGGCTGATAAGAGAGTAATGATATTTTCTTCTGTCATCATAGCATAGGACTGTTGACTCAGGCTCATATTAAGGTTAGACTGATTCACTGTCTGTATTCACCTTTTAATAAAATGAATTTAACCATGTCACCTCAAAGTATTTTACTATTAGTGCTTTCAGTAGAGAAATCTAAACCTGCAAGTTAGTGTTCATGTTGTTTGATGGGCTTGTCCCCCTTGTTAAAGATAAAGCACAGGCACAAATGGCAAATACCAGCATTAACTATCTAATTATACGAATCAGTCTTTGTATTCAAGCGTTACTCTAACGCTGTTTGCATGTCTCATTCTGTGTGTTTGCTGGGTCATAGGATCAGGCTCCTAGAAATTGGAGCTGATCTTGGTCACGGTTCACTTTCTCTGCTCACAAACACTACATAAGGACACAGCTGAAGTGGAAAGACTTTTGTCCAGTTTACAAGAGCAATTAGTCCGATTGTGTTAGTGGCTCCTAAAACAAAGGAGGATGGTGCTACAAACAGCTAAATACCAGTAAATGAAGATAAGAAGATTCCCTTTTTTGGCTCCACTGCCACATGGATAGACACAGGAAATCTTTCCTACGTCATACAATGATAGTTTTTTTTATTTTTCTTAGAAATGTCTTAATTACATGACATTTATATGAATATTTGTGGAAATTGTAGACTTTTTTTATCTAATTATACTCTAATTAGAATTATCTAATTGTACAATTATCTAATTGTATATTTTGGTTAATTTTTACTTCAATAAGCAGTTTTATCCTTATATATTGTATTTATTTTAATCAGCTATTCCACCCTATGTAAACTATATTCCTCCCTTTTACTGGTAACTTGCGATACTGTACTGAAAAGAAGCGCAGCCAGATGCGATACACCTGAAGAGGCATAAAGTGCACTCACTAATCTTGTTTTCTTTGACTATTAGGAGTGAAATGTCATCTTTCACACCTTTTAATTTTAGTATTAACGAGTATGTTTTTTCAGATCTTATTAAAACTGAAAGAAATCAGTATGAATATGTGGAAAACAGAGGTAAGAGAGGTTATTCTAATCTAAGGGAAAGAAAGCCCAGAAAAAGTTGTACTTGAGCGTGACAGGAGATAGCCTCACTGTGAATTCAGTCCTGACCACAATGAAAAACGACTTAAATCTTAAATTAAATGTGAGCTGTGCCACTCCTGCCCCTTTTAAGTGCCCTGTTTGAACTGACAAATCAGAAGCCATCAGTGAGTTCCCAGGCTCGAAATAACTCTGGGCCATATGATGAAGGGAAACTGGTCACAGAAAAGTGGGACACTAACCCAATTATCGCATATGCACCGGGGAGATTAATTTCAGGGAGGGGTGTAATGAACAAAGAAACTTGTGATGGTCATTTGTGTATGCCAGTGCTAGTAATTTAGTGATAAGCTAATTTCTGCAAACTTAGTACTGGATGTATTAGAGGAACCGTGAAAGATGAGAAAACAAAGAGAGTCACAGACTGAGGAACACAGCAGCAGTGTGAGTGATTGTGTAGTCATGTGTGTATTTCTATGTGTGAATCCATGCAACTGGGTCAACACTATTGATGCCCGGAGCAATCTTATGTCATGGAAGTAGATCATGATTGATTAAAAACACAGCAAATGACACATTTACTTATTACAGCATGGCAGAAAGACACAGCTCTACCCCCACCACAATACTTGTGCATAAAGTTACAAGTAACTTTTTCACATATTGTACCGCCAAAACAACAAACCCCCAAAAAACACACTGTGAGGTTCCTAATATGCGAAGGGTTAATTTGACAAAGTTCAACATGGGAGCCCAACTGCTGCGAAATCTGGATTCCTTGAGGCAAGTTCTCAATGAGTGACATATTTTTTTACAGGTCACGGGAGACCACAAAGCCTGCAGGCAAGCAGCAACCTCTGGGACTGTAAAATGAAGTCAAGCTTCAAATTGCAGTTATGCCAATGGCTACTTGAAACTGGCTCCAAAACTGAATCAGTCCCCACAGACTGCCATGTTAAAATGCCCAACTAAAGCATATTTGAAGCCAGGAGCAAAAAATGTTTTGTTTCTCTATGGATAGTTTAACTCTCAATAACAACAAATTTGCATGCTAACAAAACCTTTGAATCCTAGCTGAATGTTACATTCAATGTATAGTCATAATTCATTTAGATCTGCAAACAGTAAGTTTGTATTTTCTGCATTATCCCAGCTAAAATGAACATCAGATTAAAACTCCTTAGTATTGTTAACAATTCTATTTTATATAACAAATAAGGACAGAGCTAGTTTCATAAGTGGTCACCACAGCGATTAGCACTGCATGTTTGAATTGCCAGATTGCCAGATGCCCTTCTTGATGCAACCCTAAAAAGATTTGTGTCTCCTCCCGAGACAAATAAAGGCATAGCTGGAAATTAAAATGCTTCATTCTCCTTTGGAATTTGTAAAAGTATTGCTTTTACACATTTATAGGAAGTTTGAAGAGGGTTAAACCATGAAAATGAACCAATCTATTTTCTAAATGACCTAAAAACAATTTTCATGAAGATTTAGGAAATATTATCTATTTCCAAAAAAAGTCTGGCTTCATAACATCTGGTTGAGGTGAAATGTGTCAGTCATCTGTTGTGCAGTCTAACTGATACAATGTCTGTCAAAGAAAATTCTCCAGGCTACAACATCCTATCAAAAGTAGCCCCTTTCAGAGGGGTCCTGGCTAATACTGAGTAAAGTTAGAGTCTGCAATGAAATGTTGCCATCCTTCAATCTCAGAACAGTCCTGCTAAATGAAGACATAAACAACATAAAAGATGGGTGGTGAACACATCAGTCTTCCAAAAGTCAAACAAAAAGATCCGGCAAACTAAAGGAAACAACTGATTGGATATAAGCCTATCACTGCTCACAGGGTCATCTCAACAGGAAACCAGGAAGCTGTGGTAAATTGTGTCCATGGAAATGGCACTCAACACAGGAAATGCATCCAAAAATACATGCCACCTGCACAAAAACAGACACACAAATGCAGACTACTATCGATGATGTGGTCAGTTGGGTCAACTTAAATAACTCGAAAGACAACAAGCTGATTATCCAATTGTTTTTGTCCAGTTGCTGATTGTTAATGAAATAAATAAATGATTAAAACATGATAATATGTCCAAGTAACACATTTTTTGTTGGACAAGTGGACTGTTCAGTTGCTGTTTCACCTGTGAAATAAACTGGCTGAAGCAAACCCTCTTAAATAACTACTTTGGTTTTTTCTTTCTTCTCTTGCATAAGCTACTGGTCTTTGTGGCACTAAAAACACAAATGAAGATTAAGCTCAAAAAGCCTCTGTTTTTTCTCAAAAAGGTTGACAGCATTAAAGATGGGGCTGTCATCTAGCTACTGCCTCTGCTCTCTAACAAACAGAGCAAGCAGCACTGTGACAGCCACCTGCTCAGGAAGCTTAAATGTGAAGAAAAGTGTTGGTTTGTTTTAGCACAGTGCCAAAGCTACAGAATAAATAACAAGTTAAAATAAAAGCAGTCAGAATGCAAATAAGCTGCGATAAATTCCATCTATACATCCACCCATTTTCCTCCACTTATCCAATTCAGGTTGCGGTGGGGCTGGAGCCTATCCCAGCTGTCACAGATATAACACGTAAAGACACCCGACGCACACATTTACAACTACAAATTATTTAGAATCACCAATTAACCCAACTGGTGGGAACCTAACCAGAGTACCTGGAGAGAACAGAGGCAGGCACATGGAGAATATGCACACCGACAGGCACCAGCTGGCTGAAACATCATGTCAGTCAACTGCAGGCTGACTGCCTGACAGCATCCAGGCTGCCAGTCATTCATTCGTTCCCGAAAACCTTAGGATGAGCGATTTCGCTGTTGCCAACTTGATGTTTTGAAACAAATTGTGATGAGAGAGACTCAGGTCTGACTGTGAAAATTCTCAACTTGTCAGTCACAAACCAGTGAGCAAAGCCTGGATAATCCTGTACTATGAAACACAGCATGACCAAAATTTATGATGTTTTATTCAATCTGGCCTAAATAGAGTGACACAAATGTGTTTACAGAGGTTATGTCAGAAAGCTGTTTTCCCAAAGACTCCTGCAGGACTGGAAGGTTTTTGGAGTTACTTTCAATTTCTGGTGGTCAGCAAAAAAAATGATGTCTTTCTTAAAACTCATCATTTATTTATTTACGCTATTAATAGAAAATATAAGTCTACCAATATATATTATAAATAAAAGGCTTAGTAAAACTTTGATCTACTCGCCTGTGGGGCCAGTGGGTGGGGGTTACTGTGGATACTGATTGATGGATGTAACAGCTTTCATTTGCAGTCCATGCAACCCCCACATTAAACAATTCACAGCCAAGCAGCACAGCAGAAATAAAGCAGAGCCCATCCTGTTCTATTAGGACTAAAATAACAAGTCTGTCTATTATTTATCTCTACTAAGCTACAGACATAAGCCACAGACATACACACAGAATGACAGCTTATTGCAGCACTGCAAAATAATATTCACCTACCCACTGCCAGAGAGCCTGAAACAACAACCAGACAGAAATCATGTTAAGGTCCCTTTTCAAAGCTTGAGTGGTACACAGAAATGCAATGCATGTCTGGAGTCATATCACTCGTATTCCTTTAAATACCTCTCTTGACACAACTCACACTCAAACCCAGAACCCCCAAGACCCCTTCATGGAGCAACAACAAAGGGCCTGACAGCAGATTCAGTGAGATTTTCCAGGCTGAATACTAATGCTACACACACACATACAAACACACACACACACTTTCATGCTCACCGATGAGGGCTCTTTAGCAGAAAGGTCTGTAGTCAGAGAGTGTGACCAGTGGTTTACACAGGCTCTCCAAGCATAGAACAGACAGCCAGATTAACACTCACAGCACAAGCACAGAGCTAACTGGAAGAAAAAGCAGTCTGAACACAGTAACACTAGACAGCTGTCCCAATATTACTAACAGTATGTCTTTAAAGACCATGACTCCATTGCTTTAATATAGATCTCTGTGTGTTTAATAATATTTCATACTGTGAAAGCAAAACAAACAGTATTGGGCTACTTGCCCAGTGAACTGGTGCAATATGCACAGTATGTATTATGTGGCAGTAGAGGTACAGTGAGTCAGTTGCTGGTGTAGAATATTTTCAAAACCCCTTTTTTAAAGTCAGGTCATGTTGATTACCCTAAACAGCAACAGTGTCAACAAAACCTATCACAGGATTCCCAGGAGAGATTTAAAAGAAACAATTAGGAATAATGGGCTGGTGCCCAGCAATGCAGATTTGGGGTTCCACCAAAATGAAAAACCTGTGACAGAAGTATTTTAACCACAGCTTTATTATTATTATTTTTGAAATTTACCCTGTCAAATGACCTAACCAAGACAACAAAAACTATCTGCTTAATTTTATATATATAGTCAACCCCAAAGGCCCATTTTGAGCCAGGAAAACCATGAATACCCTACAAAACTTTTTTTTTTAACAAAACAGTCAAGGACCAACTTTAAAAACAGAATATGTGCATAAAAGTTAAATCAAGCATTACCACAGCATCACCCGAAAAAGTCATTAATCATATGACACAAATTGCAGATTAAATTAATGTAGGCACTAATTTCTGCCAGCAGGAACCGAGACACAGACATGAAATTAGGTGTAATAGGTTAATTTGATTAGTAACCAATCAGTAAAATGGACCAGACATCTTAAACTAGAGTTAATATATATATATGACATTAGGAAGATATACCCAGTGTGTGATCGTATGTATTTATCTGTTTTTAATAGTGAGACCCATGTAATATATATTTTCATAGTTTACTGTGGAACAGTTTACTGCTGAGCTCCACTACTGTGTATCGTTCACGGATAGCCTCCTCCTCCACTGGTTATGTAACAGTCCAGCTCTCCCCTGCTGTTAATCCAGCAGGCCGCAGTGTGTGCAGTCAATTATCATTCCCTTTGTTTCATCACATTGCACACATCCATAAAGTGAACACAAAATTTGTTGGACAATGACAAACCGTTTGTTATAGAATAAGTAACCTCCAAGATACACTGGGCAGACAAATATAGACTGTATAGTATCAGATCATGAGAATGAAAACCTACAGGTTAGATGAGAAATATAAAGTAAGAACAGACACGAAGGAGCAAACCTTCACTTGAGCCGGAGACACATGGATGGCTGAGATTGATTGTTTCGAGGATGTGGTTTTGCACATGTGTGTGTGAAGAAAAAGCCACCAAGCATATAATTCTAATCCTTTCCCAGCGTGATTTAGCCCACCTTACCATTTTGTCCCAAAGTACCCTTGGTGCAGAGACCACACAGCGAAGCTAACAGGCAAATGGGCAAAGGTTTGCAATAAAATTAAGATATGTGGTCAGAGAAGCTAGCGTGCCAATTTTTTTGTGGATTTTATGCAGAGTCAAAAGAAGCCATTAGGAAGTGGTGTACAATAAAAGCAACGTGGCTTTTAGCAGTTCAACCACAAATTGCTGGATCGGTTGCTGAATTAAAATTTGTTTCCCATCAAGATATAAATCACAGATGCGTGCTGTTGCTTTTGTTGCCAGTTTTTAATGCAAGACTACAGTCAATCAGTCTGCAACTAATCAAATTAGCACAGCTATGAGTGTCACATGTTTGACATCAATGGAGGCTAAAGATTAGATCAACACATCAGTTCAAATTTAGCATTGTTTGGGTCAAAGAGTAAAGAAAGACTTACAGCACCACACACACAAAAAGACTGTTTGATAAACAAAGCTAGGTTTTTAGTTGGCTTCATGACGGCATCTCTAAAACTGTCCCAAAAACAGACAAAATGAACGTTTGATGATTAAGTGACCATCCAGTAAATAGTAAGAGCCTCCAAACAAAGCTGGTGTCAATACTAAAACTATAAAGCTACAATAAATTATGTAACGACACTAGATCAATAGAAATTTATCTAGATTTGAGTCTAACCTCATCATCCATCATCAGTGCACGCTTCCTCTGTGTGAGTTGATCAATTTAGATAAAGCATTCCCATCTCTATACTTATATGTCACATACCCATAGCCGCCCCGCGAAAGTAGCACATGCAGGTTTGTTCCTAACCATGAGACAGAGCATAATAACACTGCTGTCCTAAGAGAGTGAACGGTTTCCTGCTGTTAGCTTATAGCATTAACTACTTCTGCTCTGCCTCACACTGGGAAGGAGCAGTGTGTTAATCACCAGTCTATTTCCGGAAGCTACCTCATTAGCCTCAAGTATTTAGAAGGAAGGAGGATTCGCAAAGGACGAAAACAGCAAGTGACAGCAAACATGTCTGAGCCTGACAGTCACTGCGTTATCCATTTAGATTCAGATATTCCATTTATCTGAATACTGTTTTTTCCATCCATGTTGATTTTTGTTTTTTTTTTAAGGAAGAATGCAAATTAAAAGCACTGGGAAGAGAATACGTCAAAATGTAGCAGCACTCATTTAGTTTTTAACATGATTCAAATAATGATATTTATATTAGAGATTATGCACCAGTATGAACTTTTAGGTCCTCAAGAAAAGTTTTTTTTAAAACATTCCAGCACCACACCTGAAAACTAGAGGAGGGAGAGCGTTTACAGTCAGTGCCCTGAGTCCCTAAAATGGTCTGGCCAGGGAAATCAGATGGGTGGAGTCATCTGCATCTCAAAACAGACTTTTATAGATAAGCGTTTCCATTTTTGCTAAAGTTTTATTAAATTAAATTAATTTTATTACATTTATTAAATTAAATTTAAACTTTTCAATTCCTGTGAACTTCCTGTAGTTGGTCTCAATGGTTTGTTTTATTTTGTTGTTCCTCTGAAGCACTTTATAAACACAGATTTTAAAATTTGCGATATATCTAAAGTGAATTATTATTAATATTATTATGCAGCAAACACAATATAAATGATTCCTGTTTGGTACATGTGTACCACATGTGTGTGTGGAGAAGACCTGGTGGTTTGACAAATGGCAGCTTTGTTTTAGAGCTGTTGTGAATTATAGAAAGAAACTGAGCGATGAGTGATAGGAGAGAACAGAAAATTAATGATGTGCAAAACATAAAAATGCACGAGGGGTGAAAGAAACAGCTGACCTCCAAACTCCCTATGTCCCAGTCTAATCAAGCATCTGCAGGAAGTCAAGAACAAGGACATAGAGGGTCCAGGTGTCAGACACCACGGAACATCACCAGAGATCGAGTGTCCATTTCCTGACAAGTCCGATCTTGAGTTGACGGCTGGTGCTAATATTGTGGCTGTTTGCTGTAACACTGCAAAAATGTCTCAGCTGGCTCACTACCAGTACATTCCTGAAATGCGCATCAATGAAATGTTAACCGTAAGTGTCCCGAGTTTTGCTTCCAAATACCATAACCTTGGGTAACCTTTACAGGAAACTCCCTCCAGGACTGTACAACAGAATCAGTCATTACGCACAAACACACACACTCACACATCTCAGAGAGAAATTGTAAAAATTACAGCATCAGCAACTGCGAATCCTGCACAACTGTTTGCAACTCTGCCTGGCTGAACCCAAAGGAAAAATAAGGCGTTCTTGTTGTTAGTAACCAGATGGCTGGACATCAGCTTCTACCTTTCTGGCTCAACTTCACAACACACAGCCTGTAAAATTTAAAGCCTACATGATACCCCAGTCTAAAGCTGAAGTACGATAAGCTTGTAGCCCTGGCAATAGAGGTCAACATCCCTCCTGACTTCCATGCAACACTGATTATTCTTCTGCTTCAGTTTTGAGCCAAACTATCCCATCTACAGGCAATTCAGCTCTCTGTTTCCTGACCATGTCAGTATAAAAGTGTTATGTCTAAGAGCAGTTCTCTTGTGCTGTGTCCTCTGCATTTTTGTAATGCACTTTCATTGTCTATGTTTGTGTGTTGTTGTAAACAGCATTTGTGATAGCAGGTGGCTTGATCTTGCTTTGTGTTAAATGAATGGCTTCTATTGCTCAGTACAACAATACTTGGTGGATGTTGCAGACAATAGCGGGTAGTGGAGTTTGTGTACTGGCAGCCATTACATAGCTGGATTGTATTGTTGTATTTCCTGCATCCCACTAGCTCTCTTCCTCCCTCGAGCACAAATAGCAATACACTGGATGACATTTTTTCTAAGCTGGAATGTGGCAATTCTGGCTTGTTTTAGAAGCTGGATTCAAACTTTCTTTTATTCACTACTGGATATATTAGTGTATTACCTGGCTCCAGACAATTAAAATAATGCAAACAACATTTAATATTTAAATTAAACTGTTTATAACAGCAGTTTAATTTAGTGTTTATGCAACTAAAGAAACACTATTCCCCCCTTTTTAAAAGTCCAAATCAGAATTTTTTGTCCTTCATAAAGAAATTTGTTAAAATCCCCTTAATCCTTCCAATGAAATTCACATTAATTGCTTTCACTTAAAGTGAAGCAGTTGCTCCAGTGTGGCGATTTGACTGCAAAATAACACTCAGCAGCCTAGGGCTGAACGATTATGGAAAATAATCTAATTGCGATTTTTTGCCCCAATATTGCGATTGCGATGCGATTATTTTTTAAGGTCTTTGTCTTCTGTATTATTAAACAAAGACAAGCAATACATCATATAGTATGGCCAATACTATATTACATTAATTTTAAACTGTTCTTTCCTGGAAGACAGACCTCTGTTATGATGACATGAGGTGATGCATGAATTGATGACTGACATTTTTATTTAACTTCTTCAATCACAACAGTATATTTGAACATACACAATAGTTTATTTTTAGCTTACAAACATCTGAGCATAAAGTGCTGACAAGGAACCCTGGTGTAAACATTAAAATGAAAGTGAGTACAATGTGCAGATTGCAGAAATATACATAAAAAAAATCAGTGGCTTTACCACACTCAGTTTTTCGACATCTGTGAACTACTAGACAGTCATTCAATTAAAAAATAATATTAAATAAATAAAACTAATAAATAAAAAATACACACATCTTACTGATCTCTGCAGTCAGTAACATTACACATAAAGTGCAAACATAATGGCAATTGTATAAACACACACACACAAACACGCCTTTAAAATTTAAAGGCGTGAAATTGGACGGTCTAGCGGCTAGTTCTGATTAGCGTCACCGCTGTCTCGGTGGAGTTTAATAAACTCGGCCGTCTGCTTCTTGCTATCTAAAATATAACCAGACACTGGTGTAAATTCTCGACTGTCTCATACTTCTGTTTAATAACTTTTCTGTTTGACGTTTAGTCAGCTGTGTGAAAACCAAGGAGGAACCCACCCGGGGGATTAATAAAGTTTTATTTTATCTAATCTAATAACTTTAATCTCAGCCAAACCGATTTACTCACGAACAAACAAAACACTGAAAAAAGCCCAACAATAACATTTTTAGGTTGTCTAAGTGACTTATATATTACGTTTAACCCGAGCAGCGAAACTCCGCGGTGATCTGAAAATGATGTGCCGGGAGTTGTGCCGTTCTCGGCCGCATCAGTAACCCTCGAGCTCCCGGCTAGCTGTCGAGCTGGTGGGTAGCAGACGCCTCTGAAAACGTCGAAGCACTTTTGCAAATATGGGATATCTTGATAAACCGAGCAGATATTTGATGTTTACACAACTACTTTCTCGCCTGAAAATATGTTAAAAGTTTATTTTGTGACCCAGAAAGATTAGTATGAGTAATTTTAAAACTTAGTAGCGGCCGCCATTGTTGGAAACTGGAGTTTGGCTGGGCCGCGCTATGAATTCTGGGATATGGTAGTAATTTGGACAGCCTTCGGCGCGTCGCTGTGACGTAATCGGTCTACAAATGCGGCCTCAGGAGGATGCAGCCCATGAATTTGGACATGTCCAGAGTATAGTCTGCGGTTAGAAAATTGCACTTGATCATGTCGCGATATTATCGCAAATGCGATATATCGTTCAGCCCTACAGCAGCCTGGCTTTTATATAGTAATATAACCAGTAGACAACCTTGAACCTTGAACCTTGTCAGAGGTGTTGTATGTTCAACCTCTGGGGGACCACTACTTCCACAAGACAACTACTTCCAGCTACTTGCAAATGCTCACTAAATTCAATATCATCCCAGGGCAACAACTGATTTTTTTCTAGTTGCCATCCTATTTTTACTGTCATGTGACTGAGGCATAATTTGGGTTGCAGTCACTGATGCTTAATCAAGTATTGTTTGTGAAATGGTATGAGATAACAGAAAAATGGATAGATTTCTTTTAAATAAGCTACCAGACTCTTTAGAGTAGGTGGAAGGACCATTCTCAATCACCTCCAAGGGGCAGTTCTTTTGGGGTTTTTTTTTCCAAATAGTTCTTTATAGATTTGGTGAATCCAAATATTTTTGGGACCTATGCCCACAGTTTTAGAAAAAAACGAGTGGGTTTATAAGGGTAGGTATCACCCGTATGCTCTGTTGCATTACTTTGCTGTGTGTTGCTAAATTTCACTGTACATATAATCAAAGCTGTGGAAACTCTTGACAGCCCCTGTAATTGATTTCATTTGCATACACTTTAAATTAAAAAAAAGACCATTATACTTTGAAAACCTACATCAAAACTGACAAAAGCACTTTGGCCTTTCAGCTCTTCAACTCTGCTCTCTTCATACAGTGTCATGGTGACTTATTTTGCATTATTTGCTGAAATTTTTTTTTTTTTTTTAAATAAAACAGAATCATAAAGACACCACTGTGTCCCTTAGTCACTTTTAGCTGTCATCAAGTCCTATGAGCTAAACAAAAATAGCAACAGAATGTTATTCACACCCCAAAGAACTACTTAAAATTCCAAGTACTTGAGACATGCACAGAAATGAAGAGGCTTTGTTTATATGCTGGGAAAAAAATAATTTTCAAGGCTTAGTCCATTAACTGGCCTGAGGAGCTTTCACATGACATGCTTTCCATCACAAACACCCAAGCCACATGTTGCCTTTCCTATTCATGTCATCCAGTCATTGTCAGCTGATAATACACTCAATATTTGTGTACAAAGAGGTCACAGTCGACTGTATTGCCACAATGTGTTGTATCCGTTGAGTACTACTCACTGTATTATTTGGACTTTGTCTTCGGAAACAGCTACTGAAGACCCATCAAAAAATCAGACGGTAAAAGGCGATTGGCCAGTTAATGTCAACAACACTTCAAGAACTTTGAAGTTAGCCAGGCTTCTTAACAGCATCCTCCACCTCCTTTCTCATGTTTTCTTCATTCTTTTTCCATCCAGTGTTCCAACTAACACCATCACTAACCTCTCCATCCTTTATCCCTCTCCATATCTATTATCCTTTGTCAACCTGTCGGCCTCTCTCATCCCATCCCTCCTGCAGGACCCTATTTCTATTTCCACCTCCTGTGTACTCTTGGCTCAGCAAGCCTCAGCATTATCAAACACACAGCTGTTACATAACCTGTGATTGTGCGTGTGTGTGTGTGTGTTTCCTGGAAGTAGGAGATTTGAGGTAGACATCACTGATAACTTTGTTGTTCCTGTCAATGTCCTTGCACTATCCATAGTGCTGAGAGGGGTGTGGATTGAAAATGTGCTTTTCTAATAGCCACTGACTGTCTCAATGTCAGTCTATGTCTCAATGTATGTGGTAGATACATCCTGTCATCAACTATAGAATCGAATTGGAGAGCTTGCTGTGATTTTTTCTGTCACTGGGCCTAACAGAGGTATTGGCAAACAGTCTGCCTGAATTGGCAGTTTGCTGTGTGGCTTCGTTATTTCCAGAACCAGCTAGCGATTTCAAATGATGACCTAACAAAATAGTCAACACGCATGAACAGCTATTCTAAATGGAGTCTGGGTGATAAAACAGACTTGAATCTCTACCATAACCCTGTTTACCTCTAAACTTTGAACTTTACTCAATAGACAAGGGCCAAAATCTCACAATGGGCTTGATTGAGATATTTGTCTGTGTTTTACAAAGATGCAGTTCTGCAGCAAAAGGGATGGTTTGTCACTCTATGTGAGAGTTATAGGCCATCAGGAGACCCAGGTTTTTGGAAAGTAAAGTGACCTTGTGACATCATATTTGACCCCATTATATTTTACACAGGTGTGCTGGGATGGTGGGTACAATTTTATGCTTCACAAAGAGAATATTTTGATACGCACAGTGGTCATTTTTTAAATCAGTTATGGTTTTTGATTATTACATTTTTTTTAGGACTATACTACTATAAAACAATGGTTCTCCGGCTACGGGATGGGCCTGACTCATAGACCAGAGAGCAACTGCAGGAGGTGTGAGGGTGTGCATTTCTTTTAGATTTTGAAGTGGGACATGCCAGGTAAACTTTGAAAAAATATATCATCATCAAAAATCCCCCCCCCACCCCCCCCAAAATAAGCCTCTAAATACTATAATAAAAGTGACTCTGGATGCAAAAAGTTTTACTTTAAGTTTGGCAATACTAGCGTAAAAATAGGGTGGCAACATCCTTGCTACTAGGAATAATTACTGGTTGCCTGGTGATTTCATTACATTTTTTGTCAGAGAGTGATT
The DNA here is from genome assembly GCF_000239375.1 of Pundamilia nyererei. Classification (NCBI taxonomy): domain Eukaryota; kingdom Metazoa; phylum Chordata; class Actinopteri; order Cichliformes; family Cichlidae; genus Pundamilia; species Pundamilia nyererei. The sequence goes on along the minus strand of NW_005187433.1, from coordinate 2,217,203 downwards.
ATATGTAGCTGAATTAACCAACTGGTTGCTTACGTTTGAGTGTGCAACATCCTTAACCTCTGGGCAACAATTCTTAATGGAAGGCACTTGCACAGGTCGCCTGGTGGGAGGCAACCTGTATCCAAACAATCGAGATCTGACTCAGACTGACTGCAATCACTCTCAGACAGTTTGGCGAAGGTTTGCAAATATTTGCTGCAAATACTGCACTCAACCTGGGTCAGTCTGTACTGACAGACTAAACCCAACTCCTCCGCAACTCATTTCTTCGCATCAGTGGACTGGACTCAACTCAACTGTTTGCCATTGGTCATATTCTGGTTATAGTCCTAAATAAAAACAATGTTACAGTTCATCTCTGTCCTTCTGGAGTTAAATCATCAACCTGCACCAACTACATCTCTATTTGTGGAGGAATTTTGTAATTTCAGTTTCAAATCTATAAGGTTCTGGCTTGATAGACCTGGTCCTTATCTTTGAAGCAACCATTTCAAAGGCAGCAAGATCGCAAGTTGATTGCATACAGTTGCAAAAGTTTTGCACACACCACAATTTTTGCCAGTTTTTCCTAATGTGATAGTTCCTGGTGACTTTATGTGCTCATCTCTTGCTACTTTCAGGCCATACTGTACACAACATTTAAAAAAGTAAATTTTTATAAATTATAGCCATTAAAGTCAGAAAGAAGTATTATCCAAGGTGACAACAGCTTCATAACAGGACTTAAAAAACCAATGTGTCTATGCATCAGCCCCAAAGATTTCACTCCTGGTTGGGTTAAAATTCCATGATTATACTGCTTTGGTGATGTCTTGGCCTCTTTACTTCCTCTTCCCAGTTGGCTGTGTTTGCCTGTATTACTGAAACTGCTTTGTAAACCAAGTGAAAAGTAAATACATGCTGTTAAATGGGGGGAGGGGGGGGGAGAATCTCTTTACAAGATGACTGGAAGAATGTTCAAAGCCTCCATCGTGCCTTTGGCATTGTACCAGCAAGCTGTACTCAAGGAAAATCTACCATGAAGTAAAATCAATCAATGAGATCAAAACCAATCAGCAAAACTGGAAGTGATGAGAAAACAGGGTCAAGTTAAGTTGTTTATTTACTTTCAGCTGCAACATCAGTAATGTATGCTTCTATTGAAAACTGAAAACGGCATGGCGATAATTGAACATTTCCAGGATCAAGTCAAGTCATTCATTGATTAGATTACAAAAAAAAAAGAAAAAAAAGAAATCCACCTTAGCAATGTCCACTCACCAGTGAGCAAGAAGATTTTCAAAGTAAAGAATTTCAAGTTGCTTGGCAACAGCTATGAGCAAAGAAAAGAATGAAAAAAAAAAAAACTCCAGCAAACAAATGAAGTCTGGCTTCATTTGGCAGCTCTTTCTCTAGCTTCCCTTATTACTATAATCCCCTATTACTCTGTAACTACCTTTAAAATAAAATGTTAACGTAACATACTTAGTCTTCAAAAATGTTTTTTGTTTGGGCAGGGGCGTGGCAGAAACTGTGTATACTGCAACTTGACCAAGATGTTTTTCACAATAGCAGGACCTTTATTTAACTGCACATCCATCAGTTTTCTTAGCTGCTCCTCCAGCTCAGGGTCAAGGTGACCTAACCGAAGAAGCCCTTGAAAAATGAGCCATTAAGATACAAGAAAAGAGAAGCTACAATAATGGAACACAGAAAAAAACCCCAAATACTGATAGCAGCATTAATAAAACGTCCCTCTGGTTCTGCCCAGTCATTCAGTATGCTGGATGGGGGATGGAAACCAGGTTAAGGTCATTCCTATATCTAGGTTAAAGTGATGCAGAGGAGGCGGAGGAGGTGCACAAAGAGAAAGAGAGATAGACATGTAGAGACTACTGCAGCAAACAGTCTGGTCCACTGACCTCCTTTGCTTGTCCCTCTCTTTTTCTCTCAGTAGAGGAGAGTGCAGTATCCTGTGTCCTCCCACTCTAAAGATAATCAGTGTAATTACAGGCTCTGTTTCTATTAACCAGAAGCACATACATGCACACACACATGCACAGCTGACAACATTTTCAGCATGCTAACAAACCCCAGAGGACACCCCCCAGTCCAGCTGACACACACGCCATTCACCCAAAGCAACCGTTTTACTTTCACTGAATGAGTTCCCATCATAAACTTATGCTCAGACACATTTCCGCTATGTTTTAGAAACTACTTATGTTATAATTTAATCTACCTGAGTGGAGATTGATGTGCAGCAAATCGCTGATTTCCGGAGCTCCTTAAGACCGGCCAATTAGCGGATAATAACCGGGATTAGTTTTTGGTTTTTACCGGCGGAGGAAACGGACTAACCGCTACTTCTTCTTTTCTTCCTACGTTTTCTTCTTCTTCAGCGTTCACCTCAGTTCAAACTGCGGCACCAACCGCCGGTGGGACGTTAAATAAAACAAACGAACAAGAGAAGTAGCCTAACGGTTGTTCACGTGCTCCCAGGGGCGGTAATAACGGTAACAGTGGCTTCTGACTGAGATGGGACTGAGCTCCTTTTACGCGCCAGCTTTTCCAACTAGCGGTCTCCTCTTTTTTTCTCTCCCCCTTCACCGCTTGCCTCTTTTCTCTCTCTCACTCTCCCTAGCTCTACCCTTTTTTTAGGCACGCGCGCTGAATAATGTAGGGCTCGCGAGGTCCTGGGAGTGTTTTCTGTCCCGTTCCAGAGACAATCGGAGAGCGACCAGCCAGCGCGAGCTCCAGCCAAGCACAATGAGGCCGACCCGCGCGGATCAGGTTACCACCATGCTGCCTTTCATTCATTCATTTATTCCGCCGCAAAACAATCTGACTGCAGCCCGGCCAGGCCCCACTCTCTCCCCCACCTCTCAGCCCCTACACCTTCTGCTCTGATAACCCCCCAAACACCTCCCTCTCAAATGTGCTCGTGTGGCATTTTCTGAGGAACAACAACTTGGAACAGTCTAGAACAGTGGTTCTCAAACTTTTCACAATGAGTACCACCTCATAAAATATATGGCTCTTGAAGTACCACCCTTATGACCAACATTAAAGTACAGTATTATAGGCCTATTTAAAACCACATACAGTTTACAGAGACAATTTTATTTCTTATGTGAGTGTTATTTATTGTAACTGTCATAAACAGGATGTGACATGTTGCAATAATAACACCTGTACTGCATTAAAACATTTACAGCAGGTGGGATATCCAATCTTTAGGTCAGAGCTTCCCAAAGTGTGGGGCCCGCCCCCTAGGTGGGGGGGGGGGGGGGGGGGGGGACGGACACTGCTAGCTCGGGGGCTCCCACACAAACGCAAAGCGGGAGATGAAGCATAGCTGAATATGTTTCCAAACCAACTTCATTCTAAGCCAAAGACTAGAAAATATGGTGAAACATATCTTTGTTCCCCCTGTCTAAATCACGGACAAACAGTATCCCACAGTTGTTTATGTTTTTGGACCCATTTTGCACAGATCAATACAATACATATTGATCTGTGCAATGCTATCAATACATTTTTTGAAAAATGTATTGATAGCAATGTTGAATATTATTACACAGGAAAAAAAACAACTACACGTAAAATAATTACACCGTGATGCCTCTGACTTTGTAAATGGAGAGACAGTAACTGCGTGTGTATATGTAAGCATGTAAAACCTGAAGATAGTAAGATTGACAGTAACAGTATTTTGTCTGTATCTGCCATTCTGCAATTCATCTCATGTAAACAATAATGTGGTGCAAAGCGTGATGTGAAAAAAGTGTTTTTATAATGTGCTAACCATAGCTGTGTAGCTAGCCACCACACAGCACATCATTATATACCGCTAGCCCAACTTCAGTAACCCTACAAACGCCACTGCTGTTTTGTTTTCTGTCTTCATTTATGTCAGAAGTGATAGCAGAGCTGTATGTTTTCATTTTTGCTTCGGTGGTTAAGCTGCCGGATTTTCGGCTTCACAACCCTCCTTCTTGATTCGTGTACGTTGAAGCTCAGTTTGCTCTTCGTAGCGTTTCAGCCAACGACACGAAATACCATCGTGTGGTGGCTTTGCTGGTTCCGCTGTCCACCTGTCATGTGATGACCCTTCTCCGGGATGCCCCCACCCAAGGGAAATACACCGCTCTCAAGGCGCTGCTGCTGTTGCAGTGCTACTCCCTCTCAGATGCAGAGAGATGCAACTCCTCTCTCTCTTGGGCCGTGTGATGGTACCGCTCTCGAGCTCATGGAGAGCATGCTGTCCTTGCTAGGAATGGATGACAGTGGATTCCTCTTCACTCACGTCTTCTTCCGACAGATGCTGGCCTCGCCAACTCCCCGCTGCTGGCCATGAGGGATTACCGCTCACTCACAGAAGAAGTGGATCGCATTCTCCTGGCTACCAGGAGCTTCGGCATCCAGGCGATAGTTCCCGATTCACTGATGGCATCTCCTGCGCCCCCATTCTCCTGGGGGCCTCCGACTCATCGATGGTGGCTGGGATGGCAGCAGTTTTGGCCAGCTTCAAGCTGGCCAAATCTCCTTCATCTCAATGATGCATTTGCAGTTTTAAGGCTCAGGGAAACGAGGCCGCCAGCACTCTGTAGCGGCTACAACTGCTGCAGATAAGCAAAGGCTGCTCTTCTTAGAGGACTCACGCTCAGGGAGACGTTTTCTGGTTGACTCCAGCTCCCAGAAGAGTCTCGGGAACTCTCATGTCGTCTTTGCATACCTCCACAATGGTATATTATTTAATCTTAAAAAAAATTGGAAATTTCCTGCGTACCACCAGAGAGAGCGCAAGTACCACTAGTGGTACACGTAACACAGTTTGAGAAACACTGCTCTAGAACTCTAAAGGATTCTGAAGTTAGAATATTTACTGAAATACTTACATTCTAGAATAGTCTAGTTATATTTATACCAGTGAATGGTCTAGTCCAGTTTTATGCCATGTCATCTACTGAGCTAAAGTTTTTACTGGTTTTTATTTAATAATTTTAGTTATATTTTATTCATATTTTTTACATTTAATTTACATTTTTACTCATTTTAACCATTGGTGTAATTTAATGCAGAGTGATGTAAATGATTGTAGTCCTGTGAGAAAGTAAGTGCACCCTTAACGCTAGGACTTAAGAGGGTTATCCCGTCTTTAAGTCTGACGTCATTAGCCGTTTCCAGGTCCAAACTCCGCTTCTGGTCCCAAAGTCAAATGAACACTGATCAGTACGGATGCTTTACACAGGTGTAACAATGTAACAATCTGACTGAGGGATTTCAGAAGAATTGAAACATACAGCTCTGCTATCACTTCCAAATGAAGGCAGAATTTAAAATACAAAATATGAGTAACTGTATTCCGTTACAGTTACCGTTTAAAAATGTGGTATTCAGAATACAGTTACTTTGTTGAAATAAATGGATTACACATCGGTCTTTTCCTGTTTCATATGTTAGGCTATGCCCTCTCTATTTTTGGTAAATCCACGCCGGTGGAAACTCAAACAAAACACGCATTAAGAGGCTCTAATACCTGTGTCTCAATCTTGCGGCCCATTGCACCTCTACTTGCGGCCCGCATAATGACGTAAAGAAATATTTTAAAAAGAATTTGTTCAAAAAATTATTTAATATGAAGGCAATAGGCAGAATGTTACAGGCATAGCCCTAAAGAATGTAGCCTCATGGGCAGTGTAGTCCAGTTGTAAGTGAGCTATTAAGACTCGACTGTACACTGTTTTCCTCCGAAACAATAAGTTCCGTTGGAGCAGCCTTTCAACACCTCTCTCTGTCTCTTGCTAGCAAAGTTGACCCAGACAACAAAGTAAAGCTAGTTTTCGGCTACGAGCCCGACACGGACCCGACGTATTAGCCAGAGGTCCCTTTACTACCATTTGGACCTGTTTTATATGTGCACGGAATAGTTTTCTATACGAGATCGCTGCAAAAAGTGCAGCCTTACCTAATGTCCACCCTACTGTTACTCATTTTATATTAAGATTTAAAAATCTTGTTTGTATTGGTATGGCGAGTATCCTTCAGTAATAGTAATAAATCACACAGCAATAGTACATTCATGTAGTTGTAAAACTGCTGATAATATATTAAGTAATCCAAAGTATTCAGAATACGTTACTCTCATTGAGTAACGTAACACGTTACAAAATACATTTTGGGGCATCTATTCTGTAATCTGTAGTGTAATACATTTTAAAAGTAACCTTCCCAACACTGGTAGCTAGCTACACAGCTATGGTTAGTATAATATAAACACAGTGAAGCTGGAGGATAAATGCTAGCTTTTTGTACTAAATAAAAGTTAATGTGAGGATTCACTATGGTTAGGGACACGTGCAGTTGCATGACAAGTGCAACCCAAACACCTCAGACCAACTGTCAAACATGGTAGTGCATGGGTGATGATTTTGGCTTGTTTTGCAGCCATAGGACGAGGGCACCTTGCAAACCATGAGTTGACTGAAATTGAGAGAGCTATCTGGGGTAGTCCTTTCCTCTTTATATATCAAACCAAGGTTTCTGACTAATGTTTGAACACATTATGTGAATAATACTGTGAGGTAACACTTGCCCTTTTTCTAGATGCAATATGAAGTTTTAAATTAAACTTGCTTGACTTCTGTATACATGTCACTCACCATAGCAGTGTGAAGATTTGTGTTTGCAGTTGGAGATTGACATCCATTTGCCGTTGTCAAAGTAACTCCAGATGTCTGATTGTAGACTGGAAAACAAACAAACAGGAAGTTATTGGTACCAAATTTTAGATTAATTTTCACCTCTGGAAGACCTGCACTGTGGAGCTATAATCAGATCAAAACTAACACAATTATTACATGCTTCAATACTTAGAAATGCTTCAAAACCAAACCTCTGATGACACTTCCAAACACAAAACACAGGACAATGATTGATCCCAGGTTTGACTTCTTGAGAACATATCAGTCAGTATAAACTATGAGCGTTTCACTTACTGAATACCGTCTTTATATTTCTTATGAAGTAAATAAATAACCCTCTTTTAGCCTAATATTCTACATGCAGATCTATACTGATACTCTAAAAGTTTATCAGATGAAGCATCTAATGTATTCCTTTGGGAATATGTATGGGTCGGATTCATATGCCTCTGCATATGCCTTTGTGGTCTGTTGTTAATTTTTATAAATTCTCTAATCTGCACTAGCATTACGCTGACAGTAAATCTTTATGCTTCATCACACGCTGTGGCTGTAGTTTCTTTTGATCAGGTTCTTTGCCCATTTATTGACCCTCTTCCTCATTGGGACTGCATCTGATTTCATATCTTACACCCATGCTCACTGCAAATGAAGAAGCAACACTGCTGTAGGAGTAGAAAATATCAGCATGGATCTGTCAAAATAGATTCATTCTGAAACTACTTCTACTGGGCTTCTACAGGACAATCATTGATAGTACGGGCTAAACTCCTGCTACTACTATGCCTGTCACAACTATGCTAATTTTGCCACTGCTGAAGCTACAGTAGTTAGCAGTTAGCAGCAGCAGCAATTTTACTGTTGTTCTAAAATAAAAGACTTAAATTTAGAGTTCTTTAAGGTTCGATTACAAGTTTGATTGATTAACATTCTATTATTGCTGCTTTTTAGATGGTGTAGCTTTTGCACATATTACTGTTAATATCTGTAAAATATAATGTCATTTCTAAAGCATTATAGATGAAACTATTCAATACTAAACTCTGCTACACCATGAAAATACCCTACACTTCAGTGAGTGCTTTTGCTTATTAATCTGATATCACTTTACACCCCACAACTACATTCTGGCAAGGAGTAACTAAAAAGAACAATAAGAAGGACAGCTGTGAAATTAATGAAAGTGGTGTTAGTAAAGGTGGCATGCAGTGGTAGCAGTAGCAGAATTAGTAGCATCAGCACCAGTAGTGGTAGACCTGTAATAAACCTTGTAGTATAAAAGGAAATAATACTTGACACTCTGTTAAAACTCAGGATGACTGCGTTGTACATTAGTTGCATCTGTCGTATGATTTCTCTTTTGAATTCGTTTCCATTTTTGCTGTTTTTTTTAATGATTTTATGCCATGTGCACTCTTAGTTCCACCTTTTTAATTTCCATCATTACTCTGTTTCTTGTGCTTTAGCGTGACTTAACTTCTGTTCAGGTGATATAAGAGGAACTTCTGTGAATAAGGGGGCTTGAAGCTGGCCAAATCTCCTTCATCTCAATGATGCATGCTCGTATAGTGGAGTAGCTCTTGGCACATGTATTATTATCCTGTCGTGTGTGAGTATGCCTGTGTGTGCAATAATTATAGCAGTCCTGGTTTCTGTTAAAGGCGCTAGGCTGCCATTGGCTAAAGATAAGTCAATTACTGTTGATTATCACACAATACACACCCATCCTGTGCACTGAGAGTGTGTATGCAACCTGATTGCTATTTCCAGATACTGGTTGTCACGACTTCCCTAAGAGAATCATTTATCACCCTAAATTATATCTTATGGAAAAGATTTGCAAACCAATATAAACACAAACTATTAGGAAAGATGATACAGCACAACTGCTGTGTAAAATCTCTATAGGGTCCTACAGGAGTGTGCTTTATGAGCACTATTTGTCCATGTTTCTGTAGTGCAAAATTCATAGTGTGACAGGTTCTTTTTCTCTACCTCACCCTTTTCTTTTACTGTTGTGAAGTTGTGAGTTGTCAATAAAATCAGATGAGTGGACAAGTGATTCTGTTTATTAGTGTACTGTTTAGTGTACTTGTACTTCCTTGTAACTGCCCGCTACTTTCCTAAAAGTAAATTTGCTTGTCAGTCATTCTGCCCTCCTTCCTACATTCCTTCTTATCTACCTTCTCAAATACTTACCTTCCTGAGGTTGTGCCCAATGGTGGAATGTAGCTGTGCTCAGCTTGCACAGTATCATGCTTTGTTATAGATTGAACTACCCCAAATCGTATACATGTGAAACAGAAATTTTCATTTGTTACAATGTATTGGTTTGAACTTTTGCTTGGAGAAAGTATTGTGCCTGATGATGGATGTTTGTCAGTAGTGTTATTTCTTTCCAGTTAAAAAAAAGATGATTAGTGTGACTTGCAAGCACATATTTAGAGCACCAGTAAATAAAATGATTAATGATTAGCTCCGACCTACACCGACTGTTGTAGAACTGAGATGCTAAATATATACCAGTGTTTTTCTTTCTCTTGTAGCTATAAATACACTGTCCCATTTATAGTTTTACCTGTAATGTAGTACTTTTAGAGTGTAAAATTAGTACTTTTACTCACGGAATCTGAATGCTTTCTTAACACTTGTCTTATCAACCTTTTCTTTTGAATCATATCATTTTATTAGATATCACATACTCCCAGTATCTCTCCCTGTAGGACTGTTGCAGCACTACTAGAGCAGATTTTCATAAACAGTGATAAGTCATACTGTAAAAGAAATCCATAAAAAAAAAACTTGCACAGCATCTTATATTAATATGCTGATATTTTTTGTAGGAACAGACTCACACCATGTTACAGTGTCTGTGTTAGGCCAGTTACTGTGTCTCAGTTAGGCCACTTCAAAATTCAAACCATTTCACATTAAAAAAAATGTTGTAAATGATGCATTTTGTGCATTCAGTTAATCCATATTTTCAAGATTTTGTTGTATTTTGTAATAGTTGTGTATAGAATATTTGTAACTAATACTATGCAATTATTCTAATGTGCATCTACACAGTGACTCTAATTTCTAACTTATTGAAACTGTTTTTAAAATTCTATGTATGAATTATAGGCAACCATTCACCTTCCTCTCCTTCACACTGACCGACTGCATTTTAAATGTATTTATATTCAGTATAGTTTAAAGGGATGCTATTAAAAACCCATCACAACTGAGATATATATACTGGTCTGTAAAGTGTCTTTGTAGATGTCCAGAGTGTCTTAGGTGACCACTGAAAACACAATGTGCGTGCTCGTTAGTGGCAGTGGGTATTATAACAGCTGGGTGCAGTAAGGACAGCTTGTACTCTCATTGTCAGCAGCCAATAAAAAAGTGAATGTTAGTTATAGATGGAAAGAACAACAAGCGAGAGACAGCAGGGGGGAACTGGAGAAACTCAGCTTTATTGACCAAAGATAGAGAGAAGATACAGACATCAGAAAAGACAGAGCGAGAGAGTGAGAGTGAAGACTGGAGTACGGTGTGAAGTCATAACCAGAGAGAGAGAAAGAGAGAGAAGTGTGAACAATAGAAAATGGCTCCTTTCTGTTTTAACAGTGCATACAATCATGAGGGCAGGCAGACAGGAAAACAGAGACCCCTACAGAGTCAGAGGAGTACTGCAGGTGTGGCAGTGGGGCTGGTAAACTCAACAGATTTGTTGTCCATACACTGTATACCTCTTTGCATTACATGAAAAACACAGGCACATTCCCAAACAAGCAAACTGGATCAGTCAGGTTCTGATATCAAGATCCGTCTTGCTATTTTGGGGTTTGTATTTTCATTTATAGGTGTTTCTTTCTTTTCTTTGCTCTGCTTTACTTCCTATCACCTTCACACTTTAGTGAAACTAACATTATACTTTCCTTAAAACCCTTCTCTGCATAGTGTCCTCACTATTTAAAAACAAATAGCTATAGGTAATTGTTCATGTTTCAGTAAATCTGAACAGGCAAATGTCTCCAGCCTTCACGCTTGTCCTGTGCAGATAAATAAAATAATTATGTCTAGTACATCTGGCTATTTTATTGTTGGCCAAAAAAAGCTTGTGGTGGTCATAAGATGGGTGCTGTTAATAATACACACAGCAGTGAAGTGAGAGAATGAAATTATACAAAGCTCTCGTGTGTGCACTCATACAGTCATTATATGGTATCACAGGACATTCTAACAATGCCTAGTACCATAATAACTATAATTATCTCTTGATCTCTATATAGATGTGGAAAATAAAATCATCACTAAATAGAATATAGAGCATATTTACATTCTGTATCTACACTGGAAACCAGACGAGCCAATCACACAGCCAGCTGGACTGACTGACACCAGCGGTGACCAATCACACTGAAGCATGTTTATTAAAAGGATGTATGGCTGTGCACAGAGCCACATAAGAAAATAAGCAATTATTGAAATCTGCTAGTTTTTGTTAAATACTATTTTGTTTCTTATTTGTGATGATCAGAGTTGGTACACAGTGTGGAAAAAAAACACTATGTTCTTCAGTAGAATCAGGATGAGTAAAGCAAAAAAAAAGAAAGAAAGAAAAATAGTGCACTCAAAAAAAAAAGATTGTTTAGCATCCCGTGTCCAATTTATTCCCTTTAGTTAAATAGTTTAGGTTCCGTTCTGTGTTTTAGATTTAGTTATATTCATGATGTTTATAGTTCCTATATCAAGAGGCACACCTGAGCCACAGAATACCCCTAAATCTAATTATCTGGGTCATAAGAACCTTCCAACATGGCCGAAAAAGCGCAGTCATTTCCTTCAATCACGTGCTTCATCTGGTCCCTATAGCTTCAGTGACCTCATTCATTTGTCTCTCTGCAGGGTACAATGGCAAAGTGTAATCATTAACTCTCCAAAAATCTTTTCAAAAGATCTATATTGAGCACCACCATCCTCCCTGTTCTACCCAACATGAAAGACACTTGAAATGAAGTAAAGTCGTTCCAGAGCATCCATTATCATTCAACTGAATGAGCACAATTGCTGCTTTTGAGAGATTTTTCTGAAAACAAGCCAATGCAGTGTAACATATACTATGTTATAATGACAACCAGGCCTTGATAATTTGTAGCACCCTTGTAAACGAGGGCCTGGTTGACGGCTATAGCAACAGCTGGCAGTGTTTTCAGTCTCTTTGCACTTGAAAGAGTATAATGGATCTCTGGTGGAGACAATGAAGTGAATTTAATGGACAAAAAAAACGCTGATTGTAATTTGCACATGATCACTGTCTAAAAGCTCATTTGAGCACAGCTATTATAGTTGTAATTTAGTAGTGGTAGTGCTCGTTAATATTCATTATTCACATGTTTGTGCCCAGGCTGTTAGTGGTTGTTTCTATAGGTATAAATGCGTGTTCCCTCACTGCCAGAGTGTTTGTTAAGCTGCCCTTAGCTTCCTGTGCTCTGTAGTGTTTTGAAACACTGGAAAATTGACTGTGCAGATCCTAATGGCTGCCAAAAGGTGTTCCACAGCTTCTCATTGGCTGTTGAGTTAGGAAGTGCCAGAATCAGAGGAAATGACCTCAGCAGTGGAATAGCTGAAGTCGATGGAGGAAACACCAGAGAGAACGAGCGACAGAGAGAGAGGAAGATGGAGACAGATGGATGAGAGAAAGAGAGAGAAATTAACTACAGCATCAAAGACTCGCTTTCCCATTGGAGGAAAACATTGTCTCAACAATTCAGAGTCCTTTAAGTTTCAAAAAACAAAAATTTTTTAGCTAGCTAATTAAAAAAAGAAATTAATATCTAATTACTTCTAATCTCTGTTAGGACTATCAGTGTGGTAGAATGAAAGAGGCACATAAAGAAACCAAGGCAACGAGTACCCACCTTTCCTTCCTCATCAGTGAGAGACTGCGCAAGGAAAGGAGTTGGTTGTTTGAGTTTGTGTGTCGCGTGTGTGGTTGTTTATGTGTCTTATGTGTTAAAACAACAGCAGGAGGGTTGTGAGTGAGTAAAGAAGTACAAAAAATATATAACTGAGGCTGTGTTTGTCTTTTTTAATATTTTAAGAACTGGCTTAGTAAAGGAGATGAGCTGTTTGATTGTCCTTAGAACCAGACATACTGTTTGGTTAGAGAGCATATCAATGTGAGTTGATTGTCCATAAAGTCTTACTGACCGCTGAGATTGGCTTTGTATGACCCTCTTTAAGCTGTTTGTCAACCGGTATCAATTTTGTCCATCTCTCTGTCTGATTTCACCACAAGTATAGCAGCAATACAGCAGCTTGCTTCCTGCATGAATTTCCAAAATATTCTGTGTTGTCTAAGGAGACGGCAGATGGAAAGAAAGAGCCTCCGTGTTGACAGAGAGGATAATGAAAGAGAAGAGATGTAGAGGTGGTAATGCAACTGAGTAAAAAGTCAACAGTCAGACAAGAGCGTGTATGCGTGTATGAGTGTGCCAGCCGATCAGAGTCCAGAGGTGGAGGAGGAGGAAGGCAGGGCTTCTGTTAGTAATCATCCAAAGACAGAGGAGAAGAGGGTAATAATAAAAGGGTGGAAGAAGGGAGAAGATTCAGTCACATGAGGATGCAGCACTGGCAGCGTTTCCTCTTGTCTGTACCTGTAGCAGGGGTGAGGCCGGGTGGGGGGACCGTGTTGGCTTCTGGATTTGCAGGGGGTGAGGAGGTACTGTCAGGCTCACGGCCATCAGAAGACAGTTCGGTGCTGACAGCTTCAGACGTGACTGGCCGGCCCGACACGAGGTCTGCTGCTGTGCCGTCGATGACGGAGATGTCGGTGACTGTTTTCTCTCTCAGTGATTTCTCATCATCTTCATCGATGAGAACAACCTCAGCCTTCACAGCGCCGTCGAATCCCAACAGTTGTCTGCTCTCGCTCATGTCTTCAACGTCCTGGTAGCCGAGGAACACCATGGTGACTGGGTGCTCCACGCTCGCCTGGGGCGGGGAAGTGAGCTCGGTGCCCGGGTGGCCTGAGGATGTTGGTTGGGTCGTGACGGCAGCAGAGGAGGGGGGCATCATGCCCAGACGGCTTTCCCTCTGGAGTGTAACCTGGGCTGGTGGGCTAGAAGGGATGGATGGCGGGGCACAGGAGGGTGGGGACAGATCATCAACATCTGCTGGAGAAACATATGCCTGTGGGGCAGCTGGAGTCACTGTCACCTGACCCCTCCCGCCGTCCCCGCCTTGTACTACAGGTCTGGCAGCTCTCTGGATCAGCTGGTCAACCTGTTCAGAGCTCCAGCCATTCTCTACGGTGGTGGTGGACACGCCCCCAGAGGAAGTGACCTCATAGACCACTTTTCTGCCATCGTCGTAGACTTTGACCCCACGTGAAGCTGCATCCAACGGGTTCACGCGGTTGGCCGAGAGGATGCGCTGCTCACCAGTCTGCGGGTCGTGCTGCACGTTGATCTCCATGGCAAACATGGCTGTTAAGGAGGGAAGGGAGAAGGGAAGATTTGATGCAAAAAGGGAGTGGGGAACAAGGAAGGAAGAGTGAAGGGGTGGGGGACCAGTGGAGGGGTTTGGGATTGGAGTGAGGAAAGGGAAGGGGGGATGATGGGAGGGAAAAAAGTGGATGAAGTGAGGCGTGAGGACAGGGACATAGTGTTTTCTGTTTACTGCTAAATGTGCAATTAGTAAAAAACACATAACCAGGATTTTATTTTATTCTCAAAAATGAATCAAACTATAAAAGGAAAATATCTCGATCAAAGCCTGAACAAATGGTTTGGCATTCTACAAATATGGATCTTTCCTTACCTCAAAATCTGCAGCATTGTGAAGCATAGTAGTGAAACTTATATGTTTCCCCCTACTTTTTTTTTAAAGGTGATAAGTAAAAAGCTATGTTAACAGTTTCCCCATGCTCTCAGTATCTTCCCTGTGGCTTCCGCAACCGATACAAAGCTGACCTTGTGTTAGCACCTACTAATACATAATCCATTACATTATTATAATTAAATTTCTACGTTTTCTAATACAGACAATCATGAAAAGCACCGAAGCCCATGTGCTTCCATACATGTGGTTAAGTTAACTTAAAAAAGTTTATGAGATTTGATTAGTTTAGAGAAAACGTATCGGTGCCGCTTCAGACTCCGTGTGAGTTTATGCAGGATATAATCCAACTTGGCTGAGGCCCAGAACTGTCCTGTCCTGTCCTCCCTTCCTCCCTCCCTCACTCTTCTCTTCTCTTCTCCACCCCCTCCCCCTCCCTTACCCTCCTCTCCTCCCTTAGTCTTACCAGGTCTTGGTCTGGCGTTGTCGCCCAGGGCAGGTGGGCCAGTCTGGTGCTGCGTGGCCAGGGCGAGGTGGTTGGGATCGGGGTCCATGCGGTCCGAGAGAGGAGCAGACATGCAGCCAGTGGCATCTAGTGAGCAGGAGCACAGGAGGGGAAATGACAATGAGATGAAGCTGTGAGGCTGTGAGTCACACACACACACTTACATTAGCTACATGCCAATACACACAAACACACACCGGGTATTCACGCATACACACACCTCAATGATGTGGAGTCCACCCTGATACAAAAACACACAAACAGTCCGGCCTCACAACAGGGTAACTAACCACACCCATGTGTGACCCTGCCCGCCTCTATTCAACACATCCACCCGCCCATACACACCATCTAACTCTCCTCAGCTCTGTTTCTCTGTCCGCAGCAACTCTAGTACCCCTGAGGTTCGTTGCTTATGCAGCAGAAGTGTGTGTGTGTGTGTGTCCGTATTTGTGTATATGTTACTGCTTTGTGTGTGTTCTTGTGTGTCTATGTGTGTGTGTGACAGCAGGAACAAAGCTTTTGGGGCTTACAGGGCTTGCTGGTGAATGGGATGAGGATAAAGCCAGTGACTGCAGGCTGCAGAGTCATGGCCTTGTGCGTGCGTG
>NW_005187433.1:2197169-2201554 GCF_000239375.1 Pundamilia nyererei | reverse complement strand
GTGTGTGTGTGTGTGTGTGTGTGTGTGTGTGTGTGTGTGTGTGTGTGTGTGTGTGCGAGCTCTGGCTTGCATCTCTCCTGCCTCAGCGAGACTATTATCCACACACACAAATGCACACATCACACACACCTCACTCTGTGCAGTTTCAGTTAACATGTCTATGTTTGTAGGCTCGCACGGGTGTCATTGAGCATACCTTGATCCTGCGACATCAGACTCTGAAAGAGAGAAAAGACAAAAAAAGAAGTTTGAACTTCGTTTTTTGGGGGAAAGTGTGCACCAGCAGTCAATTCTGTATTTTTGTGTTTACTACTTTCGGTGCTACTTGAGTCCAACAAGTTTGGGGATGAGAACAAACTCTAAGGAGCTAAATGTGGTAAATAGAATGGCTACTGAGCAAGGATTGCATTGATGTGGCCTGAAAATGTGCAGGAAATAGAAGTTTCCACTGAGAAACTGACCCTGGGGGATAAATCTACAGTGCACAACCTTATGAGTGTGGGAAAAAAAGGACTCATAACCCAGTGTGCCACTTTCAGTCTCAGAAACTATGCACTCCTCCACTGAAGACTGGTGTTAGGTGCTTGGGTCATAGCTGCAGCTCTAATTATAACTGACTATTGTCAACATGAAACAAAAACAAAAGCTAATGTTTGATTACAGTGCATTTTTGAGAATCAATATGAAACTGAAGATGGGCATGCTCCAGTGGTCAAATAGCAGTAGCGATGCAGAAGTGCAAAAGGGATCACTCACATTTCTTGTTTATCATCGGAGTCAAAAAACATTTTCATCACACATTGCACGACCATCTTTTTTGAGCACTTTTAATGCAGTTTGTTTACTTGTTAGTTTATTCGGAATACCATTTACCGTGACCTAAAGCACAGCTGGTAAATTAAAATGAGCTGTTGAACTACTAAAAGAAGACTTGCACATCCTGAGCAGGGCTGGGGTATAGTAAGTCTGTATTGATTCAACAATGCCTGAATCACTTCATGTTTTTATACCTTCTGCAGCTCTTCTATCGAGCGCTCTGTCTCCTTCAGGCGTTCTCGAAGAACTTGCTCCTTGGCTGAAATCTGAGACTCTTCACTTTCGAGTGCACCGATTTCAGACTCGAGCCTATAAATACACAAAAACACAAGAGACAAATCCAAAGTTAACTGTGGCTCATTGTCAGGTTCACAATTTTCATCAGCATATCATCCAGATGCTTAACATGAGAAACGACCAGGTAGATATGGTAGGTTTTAAAGAACTTGCAAAGAAAAACATGCCATCATCTGGTTAAAAGCTTTGTACAACAGGAAAAACTCCACATCCTCCTTCAGCAGGTTTATGAACCATTTCTCTCTGTTGCTATGATAACAACATGTTTTTGCTTTTGCTGTTCAGAGGGCTTAATGCAATGCAAATGCATTCAGTTAATTATAACTTCTTTTAAACAAATGGCCATTAAGGACTGTTAAGTCATTACTGCCATCCTTTAAATTGCACCTAAAATGTTCATATGGAAGTACACACATAATGCTGACGTGGACATTTAAGAGATGGATGCAACAACAATACTAGGAAGCAGTAAGGGAGGAGGACCAAGCTTCCTTACTTCAGGATACAATCCTCTGGGACATCAGGAATTTGTGAGTCAATGTGTGTGACATCATGTAAAAGACACATTATGGCTCACAACAATGCTAGCAACAATTCTCCCAGAGTAGTCAAGAATTAGTAGAGGTCAGTCGTCCCGTTTGCACCTTCGACCATGAACACTTTATCTTATCTGAAGGAGTTTACAGAAACAAGTGCACTGATTGTTAGAATGAGTAGACCACATATATCTGATTAGATATTTTGGAGGATTTGCTTTGAAAATCTTTCACTGTATTGCCAATAGTCACTTGAAAACCTGAAATAATTTTTTTAAAAAAAGGAAAAACACAGTCTATACATCACCGTCTGTCAGCGTTGCTACCCAGGTTCACCTTCAGCAAACTGAAGAGCACTGCAGCAGTACAAAGACTTACTGTGAGGCTCAAAGACACTTCATTCATATGAGCTCATGAACCTTTTTTTATTGATGCGGTAAATATGCAGATTGCAAAAATCAGTTTTTTAGTACTTCTATGTGAAATGTTGCTTTCCTGTGAAAACTAGTTTCTTAGCAAAATAATTAGCTTATGTAACTGTGCTGTTAATTAACTGTGCCGGTGAGTCAGTGTTGCTTGAAATAATACAGTTCAGGGGTCTGGGTACTCCAAAATAACAGGTCTGCCTTTGCTACAGAAAACACGTAACAAATATTGCAAAATACAAGGCAGCTGTTGTAAAACCACTCTCCATTCTGTAAAGCCCCAGCATCTTATCAGTGTGTACCGATGATCATAATACAGCATATCTGACTCATGATGAAGTGGAACATTTGGGGCTTTTTTTAAAAATTTATTTAGCTTATTAAGTTTTAAGTAACTTGTGAGCATTTTCTCCCATCTTCATATTTGGAAGAAATGACCGCAGTCAGTTATTTATAAATACAGCGATCCTCTATCTTTAACTCTAGCCTTGATGGTAGGAGAAACAATTACTCAACACTGAACTTAGAGGCAAGGACTGCACCACAATGTGTAATCATTATTTTTTCAAGTAGCACACACTAATCTTAGCATGAATGTCTAAAAATGATCATATGAATATGTCATACAATCAGTTTTATCTGTTTATGAAAGAACAATGCGCGATATTACAAAGTCACAACGTGGAAAAACTAGAAAAAGGCCACACGTTATTTTAAGGTACAAAAGCTAATTACTATAAGTGACCTTTGAGCTTTTTCTAACTCCATATTTTTATTCTTAGCGTCCATTTGAGTCGATTAGCATGACTCACAGTTCAAAATAATCACATTTTTTTCTTCTTTTTTCTTCTTTCTTAAAGCAATTAGCTGGGATTTTTAAAATCTGGTATGTGCGATTATGCTTCCGTAAAAGTCACTGTAAGCCACTTCTTTACACCAACATTTTTCTGAATGACTCCTATTTCCAAACAGAAAACGGCTTTATAAAGAGGTACCAACTTTACAGTCTGTGAGTAGCACAACATTAGTCTTAGTAGCACTAACTAAATATGATCTCTTCTTATGTAACAAAACTAACTACAAATAACTCTAAATGAGGTCTTTCTAATTCAGAATCTGTTCCCCATTCAAAATAAGCTCTTTCTCACGACTAGAGGTATAAGTCATGATGCAGAATAAGGCATAAATGCTTGCTTAATAAGGAGCGAATATATTACTTATATGAATGCAAAGAAACAACTACCTTAATGTAAACTGTTACAGTGTCCCTGATTATATTCACACGTTTTTTTTCTGCAATTCTAACCTACTAAAACATTTTTAATTAAACTTTTATATTTTTCAGAATGACTGAATTGAAGTAAAGCAATTTACTTTAACATCTGTCAAACTGTTTTTATATTGCTGACACCTGATGGAACTGAAAATTGTACAAGCTGGAGAAATGTAATTAGTGACACGTCTAATTAGCACTCAAGAGGCCAGAGCTGATTGTATAAATATGGCTACTGAATAAACTGAACTTACTGTGATTTGTGATGAAGTCACACTGTTCATTCTTTGCTCAGATACACTGAATAATTGTGACTCAGTACCATGCACTCCCACATAGGTGTCAGAGTATCAAACTTCCAGATGTTATCCTGTCAAACGTCACAACTAAACTGGCATCTGGAAGTCAAAATACCCAAGAAAAAACACTGTTGCAAATTAAAGATAAAATATTGGTTTAAAAGTCTAAAGAGTCTAAACATACAGAGTACTGTGGCGTTTAGATCACTCACACATAAACTGTACAGTGGTACACAGGAAATTAAAGATTCCCAAATCTTTTGCTTTTACCTACAGTAAGTATTATCTAACCACAGTAGATGTCTCTACAAGCTATTGCCACTCATGTGACTGCTTATTCCAGCTCCCCCAGAGCTCATTTCCTTTCTAGTGGGAAAAGGATTTTACTTCAGCTTCCTCTGAGCTGCAAGAGGTCTTGTCAAAATGGAAGAGAAGCAAGACTTTTGCCAGGACATTGGACACAGTTTTCTCATTTCTTTATATTTTGTTTCCAAGTAATCAGGCTTTCTAAAGGTCTTTCAAAGTTCTTGCTTTATTCACTTTTAAATTATATCCTTAGGCACTTTGTTTGTAAAAAACAAACAAACAAAACAAAAAAACAACCATAATTTATTCACTTTATTTCTGTTGAATCTATGGGAAATAGCAAAGATAACAGTTCGACAGATAGAAAATAGTATTTTCTGTATTAACAACGTGATTCCCAAAAGAGCCAATAGCGGAAAGCATCTATATATAT
>NW_005187433.1:2191476-2197141 GCF_000239375.1 Pundamilia nyererei | reverse complement strand
ACACATGTTATTTAGGGTGATGTGCAATGTGTGCTTAAAAAAATCTGAGGAAACTGGAAAAGAGGAGGACAGATGAAGAAATGACAGGGCTAAAAATCTACATTAGATGAGTTGCATCTGAAAGTAATTTCCTTAAGAAATAGGAAGGAAATATATCAAAATCTTGATACAGGACCCAAAAGATGCATCCAGACCTTCAGCTAAATCATCTACTGTTCACTGATGCCTCATTAGAAATGGTCTCAATGGAAGGGTGGCTGTCAAGTCGCCATTTTTAAGGCAAGAAAGCAAGGGAGGATGAAGTTTGCCAAATTACAAAAGGACTGGACTGAATGTCAGTGGCAACAAATCTTATGAAGAGGTGACACCAAATGTGAAATCTTTGGTTCAAACCAATGTCGGGACATTTGTGTAAACACCCTTTACACAACTAGTCTATTCTTTGCAAATGCAATGCGGGCAAAAAAGTAAAGACAGAGTGACACTGGTATTAGTGATGTGGGTGTCTGGCACCCTCTAGTGGGGAAACCTTTAACATGCCAACAATAAAACTCCGTAAACTTTAGTTTTGGGTGAGAGGGTTGTTACACTGGTTGGTAGTTTTTCAGTGAGGAAAAACTGCAGCTGTTGTACCTAATCCCAGACTCTATATGAGGTCTGTTACTTGTTAATTATGAGTAAAACACCATAATATTTAACATATTAGTATTAAGAATATCCATCAAATAAATTTAGACTTGTGAAAATCAGAAAAACAAAATCAGAAAAGTAAAATGAAGTGCTTATAGCTGGAAAGCTAGTTGTTTTAGGGTGGGAAAGACAGAGAACCAGGCTCATGACTTTAACTCTCCTGCTACACTTCTACAAAAGAAGTCAGCAGCATTATTATCTCTGTGGCACTCCTTGAATGAGACCAGTGATGTCACTGTCCCCGCCTTGTCAGCCAACCACAGTCCAGTTGCCATGGATACGCCTGGGTGGGCAGCAGCAACTGCTTTCCACATCACACAAGAGGAGGAAGAGCCGACATCTGTTTCAGTGTGTGTGTGTGTGTGAGAGCATGCATTCATGTGCACGCAGGCTGTCAGAGATACAGGAACACACAAAGCAATGACACACTGAGAGGACGAGAGAGGAAGAAGCTCCAACCACATCGTGTATTTATAAGTGAAGCTGTACTTCAATTTATAGCTTTTCAATATTTGGAACAGCGAGGAGGTTGAAGGTATAAATACATATACAGTAGGGTAGGCTGCACATAGGCAGGGTTAACACAGCATGGTTTTCAGGGGTAGGAGAAACCAGAGAATTTGCAAACTCCACACAGAAAGCTCCTAACTTGGTTTCTTGGTTCAAATGGAGGCCCTTCTTGATGTGATGGTGTTAACCACTGAGCCACTGTGCTGCCTATAATAACTGGTTTATAGTGTGCTCTAAGGTTTTAATGAGATATAATTGTTTGTCAGTGTTCTTTTAATTCTGTGTGCATCCTGGGTGTGCAGGCTGGTAAACTGACTCAGCACCAATTAGTATCACTAGCCTTGAAATTCAAATGCAAACAAACAAAAACATTTAGCACAACACATAAGTTAGCCACATAAATAGGTTAGTAGGATGGAAGACTCTCGTCTTCTTCTCCCTACTCCAAAAGAAACGCCTGCTTCCCATTTCAAATTTGCTAACTCACAAAACCATTACTCCCACACATTATGTAGTCAAAGAGTGAAATCACTCTTTAAGATTGTACACACAGGCCCAGAAATCTATATTCAGACCCTGACTTTGCCTTGTTTCCCTCCTGAGTGTTGTTCTGTCGAGTCAAATCACTTGGCGAAGATGCAAGCTGCACACGATCCATTTCCAGCTCTGTAATCTCTTATTTTTACTCTTTGGTTATGATCATTTTATAGCCTGCATTCACACACCCACACGGGGCAGCTGTAACTCATGCAGCTCTTTGATCCTTTCTGCTTGAATGATTAACTGTCCTGTGCTAAAGCTTGCACACAAAGTTAAAGATGCATTATGCTGCATAAGTCTTAATCTGCTCAGTTGTTTGCAGTCACAGATTGTGCTACAGAGAGCAAGAAAAGACAAGACGTATGGACACAAATGCAAAGCATATACGCCACAATAATGAGGGGAAATAATCAAAATCTTTCATTTGGGCAGGGGTCATACATGCAGGAAGCATGAACACATGATGAGATCTACTGTACTGTGAACAATGGAGACACTAGAAGCTGGTGGAAAACAGATGATCTGGCAACTGACAGACTGAAACATCAGGGAGTATAAACTGGGGAGGCTGACTGGATAAATGATTATAGATGAATTTAACTAATGAGAGTGCAAAGGAAGGAAAACTGATGGCTGACAGGAAGTGAAACAGACAGGAGTGCAAGTTGATGTGTAAAGTGCAGGCTTTTTACAGTGGATTTATACTTATGTGTTGTAAATGCAGACCTGGCAATGGTTACTTAAACGGGCTACACCGCAAACTCAGATTCACAGCAGAAGCATAATTTAGGCATAAATTACAATGTACCTATGATGTAGATTTAACACAAAATACATTGTCTCTCCCAGCTTGCTGCAAATTGAAAAGGGTTTGTCTATAACCTTAAAAACACTATATTTTAGATGTATATGTATTAAATAACAGTAAAAAGGTTGATGATTTTAAGGGATTTAGACAGTTTTAATAAAGTCTATGACTTCTTGCGATTGTCATGGTCCTGAGTCTGAGGACTCGGTGTATTGTGTTTCTTTATATTATTCTTTGTTCTCGGTTATTCTGTTTTGTCTTTTGTTTAGGTTTGCTATGTGTTAGTGTTTTTGTTTCATGCCTGCCTGTGTTCCCTCTGTCTGTCCATGGTGTTATTGTGTCTGCTCATGAGTCTGCCTGTCAAGTTCAGTGTCCTGTCTGGTTCTCTGTGTCTGTTAGTTTCCTGTTTTATTCTGAAAGTTCATGTCTCATGTCAGTGTGTTCGGTTTTACCGCTCCCCTGTCTCGTTAGCCTAATTGCTCCCAGCTGTGTCTCCCTCCTGTGGCCCATTCCCTGATTACTCCCCGTGTATTTAAGCCCTGTGTTTTCCTGAGCTCTCTGTTGTGTTGTCTGTTTAACGCCATGTCTGTCTGCATCGTTCTGTGTAACCCGGTGTTTGTGCTGCGTCTTGCCGCCATCTTTCATTGTGCATTTTGTTCCTCTTCCCGTGCGTGTTTGGTTTAAGTTGAGTTCTTTAGTTTTCCCCAGTTTAGGTTGGTTTACTCCCCGCTCTGCTCCTCCTGTTTTTGTCACCTTATCACCTCTGCAAATAAACATTCACTCGCACCCCAGTCAGTGCCTGCATCTTGGATCATTTTCTCAATTCACCACACGACTGCTGTGCAGCCGTGACAGCGATGTTTTTAGTGAGTTAAATGTGGGCCTTTAATGAATTGTTTTATAGATGCTGATAGTCCAGCTACAAAAAAAATCACTACACCTGAGAAGTAGAAGTATTGTTGCTACCAAACTAAACAAATTTATCCCTTACCAAATTACTTTTGACTACTTTCTGTCAAGTTAACTGTTTTAGCTCAAATTTAACTTATAAAGTATTTATGTTGAAACCTGCAATGTAACATCCGTGGAAGAGAAAATCAACGTAGCACACAATAAACACAATTCAGTCTTTCCTTTTTGGTGTCCCACCCACAAAATGTAAGGAATTTACTAACTATTCTATTCTAGCTGATTCTAGCTTGGTGTTCTTGTCTCAAATATGTCACACCGAGGGACTAATTTTGGCCTTTAATTTAGTTTTGGTGAGGAAAGACTTTGTTTTCACAGCAGTCACATTTGGCTCAAGCTAAAATGGTTTCTGTCCCATCTGGTTTTACAGCTGAGGCAAATGTGTGATTGTGAAATGCAGATATGGTGAACTCTGCAAGCTGAAACTGCCGTGGAATGATCTGAACTGAAGCACAGATAGAAACTGCTCTCATACTGTCACTGCGAGGCAAAAGACAAATACTCTTGGAGCGTTATGTAACACAACACAGGGCATTTCACTGGGCTTGTTGCAATAAGTATATTTTGCTATAGTCAGACTGCCAGCTGGACCTCATGTGTCCCCATTTGGCTCTTTTGCACTTGCAGATTTTCTGGTCTGGTAATCTATTGATAGTTAGTCAAGGTGATGGAAAGATGGAACATTATTGATCTGCTGAGCAATGGAGGTCACTGCAGATTTACTGGGAAAATTAGGGAAAATGGTCCTAGCGAGTGCACAAATAGAAATGTGAGATTGTGCACACGTACGCGCGCTACATGTTTAAATAAAGACTGCGCTGGCCTACCTTTGAATTCAAAACCTGTATTCTTTTAGTGAAGCTATTTTCTGATTTCTAAAAAAGATTAAACCATATTTCTCCAGGTCTTGAATATGTAGGAGGACATGCTGTACATAAAAAACAAAACCACACGTTTCCCCAACAGTGACAGCGACATCCGCACAACGCTGTCTGTGCAACATGAAACAAGCAATGATCCAAAAGCAGCACAGTGTGGGTACAGCTCGGGTCACAGTGCTGTATTCCTCTCTGTGTTTACTTAGGCTGTCCATGTAATGATAGGGATATCTGTAAAACTACCACTGCTGCCTCCACTCTCTCATTCTGTCTCCTTGTGTCTGTGTGTCCTCCAGGCTCTGCAAAGTTAACGTCTTCTCCTTCCTCCTGTCTGTGCTGTCCAAGTACTGTATGTGGATGAAATGGCCTACACAAAGATACCACTGCACCCCCCCTTTTACTTTACGTGATCACCAGTTGAAGGTCAAAACTAGTCAGTGCTGATACTTTCCTAATGTTTACCAAATTCTTATTCAGTGGTTTGTCTGTTCCTTTGGACTATCCAATAACAGTTATTGTGTTGCATTTAATGCTCAGCAAGCAGCACAGCTGTTCCTCTTCTTTCGTTCTCCGGTGCATGAAATGAGACAAGCATCTCTAAAAGAGCAACTGCTGTGTCTTTGTCTCGTTCGGTCTTTAAAGTGTCCACTGAAGTTTGTGTTAAAAGCAGGAAGTCCTCCAATATCTCCCACCTTCACACCACGACATCACACTTTTTTCCTACTGTTGATGTTTAATTTTATACGCCGTCTCCTTTACTGCTAAAGTGTTTATTGAATCACTGAGTCATCTGCTTTTCTGATTGGATAATGTAATAATAATAATAATAATAATAATTGATTAGCTCCTGCGTGTGTGTGTCTGTGTGTGTGTGTATAAAAGAGAATGCTAATATGGTATCAATCTACCTACAATCTAGGACGGGCAGACTGAAACGTTATAATTTAATAAATATTTCAGCAGTAAGCACGACTGTGTGGGAGTTCCATTTGATTATACTTATGAAGTAATTTCCTCTGATGCATCATCTGCCTCTCATTCAGGTGGCCATACACTTATTTTTTCATGTTTATTTGTGTACAATGTTTTCATTACTGGGTTTCAGGTTTAGGATTTGTGTGACTATAAAGACACTCCTCAAACACCCACACACAAGCACTGTGGCTTTATTTTACCCACTGGAAAAGCTTGTTTTCTGAAAGCCTTGAGACTTTAATGCCAAACAGCTGAGCTCCTCTTAAAGCACTTTTCAGCAGCCATCTGAGACCCT
>NW_005187433.1:2187330-2191328 GCF_000239375.1 Pundamilia nyererei | reverse complement strand
TCTGTCTGTCTGTCTGTCTGTCTGTCTGTCTGTCTGTCTCCGTCTACCTTGTGAAACAAAGGATTAGTATGCAAGACAACAAGGCATTGACCAACTTCTACATTTACTCCAAAACTTTCTGGGAATCAAGAAAAGTATGGCCTTCAGGACTTTCTGGCCCACTGTTGCTGTTATTGGAGCTAACTGCGGTTGTTCTAACTCAGTGTGTATTTTTAGGATTTGAGAATGCAGAATTCAAAAAATCTCCAATGCCACACAGTTGTCTAGAGAGTTTGACTGTCACTTGTGATTGCTGTGCAACACTTTGTTTTCATGTTGCAGAGATAAATAAAGCTGGAGTTGATTTAGCTCAAAAGGCTGGACTGTAGGAGAGTGAAACCAGACTGCAGACAATAATCCTTACAGTTTAATTGCTTTTGTAACTAATTAAAACCACAACTGCAATATTAAAAAAAAATAAAAAATCAGACAGCAACTCTATTCAGCTGCAGCTGAATGAAGTGATTCACGTGAGGCAGCTTCACCATCACAACTGTACTCTGGCCTACAAAGCTGTCTCTGTGACCATTCACGGCTGTTCTGTTTATAGAAGAGCAAATGTTATCCTGGAGTTCGTGACAACGCTTCATGTTGATGTTATTTCGGCAGCAGTGATAACCTACGGTAGCTAACAGAGTCTCTTTCATACAGAGATTTGATAAATGAGGTGGTGGAGTGAGCCTCACTCATTGATGCCAAATTCACCCAGAGCGTGCTCTGATCTCACCCATATACACGAGCTACGAGACAACGACTCTCCACTGCATTTT
This sequence comes from Pundamilia nyererei, assembly GCF_000239375.1. Taxonomy (NCBI): domain Eukaryota; kingdom Metazoa; phylum Chordata; class Actinopteri; order Cichliformes; family Cichlidae; genus Pundamilia; species Pundamilia nyererei. The sequence continues at coordinate 2,190,519 of NW_005187433.1, read as the reverse complement.
AACTGATTTGTTTTTACAGGCCATTATCCTGCTATGCTGCTAAGCTTTACTCTTTATGAATCCATGCTAGTTTTTGTTGGCAGAATAGTTTGTGAAGATTTTTTCCTCTTCTTTTTCTTTTTTCCCAAATACAACATTAACAGTTTCCACTGCTTCATGCTTCTTCCTGTTTCTCTTCCCTAATAAAAGAGGAGAACCCCCTATTTTCTTCTCACTACGAATTCTGTACCATTGAGCATGCATACATTATTATAACTAGGCTAATCTTTTCAGGTCCTGCCAAATATGGGGATATCAACATTATATTAAGGCCATCTCATGTGGGCATATTTTTTACATTTTTAATTTGTATCCAGAATGAAAAGACCTCACTCGTTCATTTTATTGCACACCAGCGTCTACATCATTAGTATTAAGCAGTACTAGAAATCAGACAAAGCCTCTGCTTTCTACTGCTTTCTGTCTGTCTCAGGAAAGAAAAGCTGCAGCCCAACCCCAATCTCACACCCAGAATCACAATAGCAAGAACTGGCTGGCACTTTATTCATGATCTCATGCCCCCAACTTCACTGGGGAATAAGTGACTATCTCACAGCAATACTTGATGGGAATCAGGAAGCTCCTCCCGGAGGCACAGAGACAGGAAGCACAAAAAGAGTCACATCACTCTATTTTGATTCTTTAAATGTATCTCACTCTCTTCCTCCTATGTCCCCCTTTTTGCATGTCCAGTGTGTTCTTTGTGAATTAGATGTAAAAAAAAAAAAAGCCCTTATTTGATGACTACATATAAGACTAGAACTAAAAGGGATAATAAAACTGATATTCTTGGAAATATGTCAAATTGGCTGCAGAGTGCCACCAAGAAAAACAGAAGCTCAGTATTAAAAAAACGGATGTGACAACTTTTGTTAATATTAATCTAATCGGCTGCTTACATCTGTTTAATATCAGCTCTGCCTTTTGTTTAATCCCACTTCAAATGTATTATGTCCTGCACTGTACTCTAACCACAACAGAAGATAATCAGCAGCACTGCCAGAATGTCCATGAAGAGCAAACTAAACCCAAGCCTCGTTACTGCATGTGTTGTACCTGTGTATCATGTCTTCCAGCCTCTTCCCTTGCTCTTCATCTTGTTCCAGCTGTTTCCGCCGTGCCTCCTCTTCTTCCACTCCCATGCCCTGGAGCAGCCACCGCTCACGCATAGCTTTGGACTGAGGACACAAAGAAATGCTGGTTTCAGTCGGCTCAGTCACTCTAGAGTACAAATAGAATGGGAACCTTCTTGTGACTAGAAACGAATCCATGGTTGACTTGTAATTGTATTGAATTTTGTTTTGCTGTCTGCAACTAATTGCAAGTGGCTGTCCACAAGGCTGAGCATATGATACTCTCAACCTCTGGATGACCACTGGTGGAAGGAGACCCAGCAATGACCCACCAGGGTGCAATCACTCTCAGACGTAAGGTTTGCAGATAATCCCCATCTAATTTACAAGAACAGACAGGCTGCCAATACGTAACAATCAATCTGAGTTGATAAGTTCACACAAGTTTAACCACTGCTTTTGGAATAGATTATCCTATTTTCCTGTTTGATCAGAAGATCACGATGCCATGACTCCACAGCTGGTTGGCTTAGCATATAAACTGAGGTTGGTGGGAAATAGAGATGCAAAGGTTTAAAAACTAGAAGCACGGATGCATTTTTTTCCACTAGACTCTAGAACTGACAAGAAAGAAATGTAATAAATAAAATGTAATAAAGCATGCCAGAGTGCTTTATTTGACCAGGCAATGATCAATTAATAATTGACAAAAAGGTTGTGATTATTTGTCTGTCAAATCAATCCAGTGAGTAACTGTTAGCTCTAATAAATGGCAGCCACATTGGAAGCCTGTTAACTGATAAGGCCTTTATGGTACACTCCTGCTTTACTATTTGGATACAGTTGGTCTAATGGTGCATAGAGTCTTCTCAAATGACCAAATGAGAATGTTTAGAGCAGAAAAGGTTGTCGACCTGTTCAGATTGTGGAGATCAGCAGACTACATCAAACACTACATCAGCATCTTTGTGATAGTGTGTTTTTGTTAAACATGCTGTTAACTGCCACCGGAGCACCGTTACGGGGGCTAGATTCCTCTAATCACTGCCGAGCACAGCTAGAACAAATAACCAAACATGTAGGAGTTTTTATGTAACACAGGAACTCTGAACTCAGCTGCTACTCGTAGGAAACTACTCTTTGTTAAAGGCGAATCCCACAAGCCCGAGAGAGCTACAGCAACCATTCTCCGTGATGTAAACAACGTTATTTTGTTAGGAACGTTATAAAAAGCGCTTTGTCGGCTAAATATCATCATGTACAGTCAAGGTTGTTTTCTTCAACTAAGGGTGTTTTTTTCTGTGAACTATAACAAATTTATTTTTTCTCGAATTCCAAAAAGGGAAAGAAATTTAAGTACATTCACTGTGAGCATGGTGCTTTTCTATTAAGTTTTACTAAACAAGCAGTTTAGTGAAAAATTTTCCTTTGATCATTTTACTGCTGTGTGAAGAGACAGATGGTATTTTGGTGCACAAACATTTCTCAAATTAGACTAAACAGGGATAAAATATGAAGCAGATTTTCTACTGTCTCTCTCTTTCTGTTTAAATGATTTGTAAGATACTAATAAGCTAAAGAAACAATTCTTGTTTCGCTATGCCTTATAATAACAAAACCAACAACGTTGTTCTGTGTTTTATGGTATTTTATTGCGTCTCGATTTCTGTCTCCAGATTTGTCCCAGAGACATATCTGGGCACACAAAAATTCCATATGCTGCATGTGGTCCCTGTAGCCCCCTGTTTACATTCCATGGATAAACAATATAGATTAAGCCCCACATTAAACCCCAGGTTTGTTTGTCTGGTTCTTGCAGTATTAAACACAGAAAATCAACCAGGGTGCCAATCTTCTCATCACACAGGCTCTGGATTTCTTTAATGTTTTATAGATAATGCCAGAGCTCTGTTTACGCCATTAATGTCTCCGTTTCTGTCTGGAGCTTTGCTTTGTTACCACAACAGAGCGGAGCGGGAACACTGATTCACCTTTTAGCTGTTTACTGTCAAACTGTTGCTTGGCTGGAGGTCATAGAGCTGAAAATTACCCGTGTGACTCCCCCCACCGTGCGCAC
>NW_005187433.1:2166582-2187310 GCF_000239375.1 Pundamilia nyererei | reverse complement strand
ACACACACACACACACACACACACACACACACACACACACACACACACACACCTAATTAAATATTTAGAAACTCACTTGGTGGCAAGTCAGTGCATGTAAGCATGTATAATCATGGTCACAATGATCTGCAGCATTTCAAACTGAGCATCAGAATGGGGAAAAGGTGATTTAAGTGACTTTGAAAGTGACATGTTTGTTGGAGCCATACAGGCTGGCCTGAGTATTTCAGAAAGTGCTGATCTGTTGGAATTTTCCCACACAAAGATCTCTGGGTTTATAGAACATGGTCCAATAAAGAAAAAAAGCCTCGTCGATGGCAAATGTCAAATGATAACGGCCAAATTGTATATGCAGGCAACGGGTTGATGCAGAGCATCTCTGAAAGCACAACATGCAGAATTTTGAAGGGGATAGACAGCAGAAGGCTGTACCGTGTGCACCGTCTTTCAGCTCAGAACAGGCTACAATTTCATGGGCTCACTAAAATTGAACAACAGACGATTGGAAAAATGTTGCCTGGTCTCATGATCTTGGCTGCATCATGCAGGTGGTGAGGTCATGAAATCATGGATCCATCCTGCCTTGTATCAACAATTCAGGCTGCTGTGTGGAGGTGTTTTTATTAGCACACTTTTGGCTCTAAGCGCCTTGAATCAGCCTTTGTTGTTATTTTGCGCCATATAAAACAATTCAATTGAACTAAATGTAACTTTAGTACCAACTGAGCATCTTTTAAACACCATAGCATACCTGAGTGTTGCTGCTGACTTCATCCATCCCTTTATGACAACAGTGTATAGCATGCTGCAAAGCTCAAATCATCTAAAACAGGTTTCTTGAACATGACAATGAGTTCACTGTACTCAAATAGCCTCCACAGTCACCAGATCTCAATCTCAGTGTTTCCAGCACCTTGTTAAATGTGTGCAATAAAGAGTTCTGAAGGGGAAAAAGTGGTTCATGAGGTGCTAGCAAGTTGCACTGTGTCTGGTGAGTGTATGACAGAAATATTTTGAAAGGCAGTTGCACAACCTGGTTATCAGTTAAACCGAACAATTTAAAAACTATGTTCTGCTAAATTTTCCCATCCATGTTTGATTTTCTTGCACTGCAGTTTTCCATCACAAACATTAGTGAACTTCTAAAGTAAACAGCTAGTTTCAAGTTCATTAAGCAAATTCCACATTCCACATCGAGATCACAGCGGTATTCTCTATATGATTTAGAAGCCATCACTTATTCAGAGATGCATTGTTGGTTATATTTGTGCCTGACCTCTTACCAACACTGTGGAGTTTTATCAATACCATAATATATATATAACAGCTTTCCGTAGCATTTCAGCTATCAAAAAGCATTGGTGAATAACTTGTTTCCCCTGAGAACCAGACGGCTCTTTGCTTCTCTCTCATGCTGTTTAACAGACTTTCCATTTCCTGTTGAGCTGTGACACACAACCACTCTGAACTCGGCTATTAAAGGGAGGGTTTCAGGCTGTTATGAATGTCTGTGCTTGTCATCAGAAAGTGAAATAACCAATTTATCAAAATATGTAACGCCCAGATGGAGACACTGCTTCAAAAAGAGAATTCATGGCCAAGGTTAAACTTTGCTCTGAAGTCATGCCGATGTTTACAAAGTTCCAGACTCACATCATCGCCTCCATTGAGAAGCTTGAATCATGCAGCCCAGAGGTCCTTATCAAATCTCTGGGCTCTAGTTCCCGTTTCCTCTCCCAAGCCACTGGGTCTCCAGAGAGCGCTCAACAAAGCCTGCTTCATGCTGCCTGGCAGCGTGGCACTTAGAGGTAATGGCCATTAAATGGAACTGTGTGACCAGATGCTGATTACATCTGGAGTTCAGGCCTACTGGTGTTGTATGAAAGAAAAGTACACAGATCATTAATCAGGCTGGATTCTGCAGATAGAGCAAACATATTCAGATTAAGATCCATTCTGACCTCTCTTGGTTTTTCATGTATCTTTAGGGAGCATGAGAAGGATAGTAGAGTTGTAATGACTTTTGAATGAATCCAAACTTATCACAACCCTTTAAGGCTGGCTCCAAATGTGAGTTCATCCATAAGACTTGTAAGGTAAAATGCACAATCAAGCCATTGACTTGAAGTTATGCTTATTGTATTAGTGTCTTTTGGAGCATTTACAATGACACGAATTAACCGATTTATGCACCACATCTGTTCTTGTTAAACGAATAATATAGCATTTTGCATAACATGGCAATGGCCATCCATCCATGCATTATCAATTGCTTATTAGGGGCAGCAGAGGAGGCCAAGGTGTTTCCAAGCCAGACGAGACACTTCACCTAGGTGGCACTGAAGGGACAGATGCCTGAACCACCTCAGATGAAGGAGCTTCTCCCCTAATCTCTAAGGGAGAGCCCAGGTGTCCTTTGGAGGAAGCTCATTTCTGCTGCCTGTAACCAAAATCTAATTTCTATAGTCGATACCCACAGGTCATGAAGATTGGGAATGGTGGAAAAATAGATTGACCAAGGAATTTACAACTTCACTTTCCTGCTCAGCTCTCTTTTCACCTTAACAAACTTGTCTACATCACTGCAGATGCCACATCAATCACCCTGTCAGTGTCCCACTACACTGACCACTCACCTGTAAACACGTTTAAGACACTTAAATGCCGCCACTTTGGATGGAAACTTGAGTGGCCACTTTACCTTTTCTTGGCTGAGAACTTCAGACTTGGTACCAACTTTAATCCAAGTAGCTCGACTCTTGGCTGCAAACTACCGTACTCCAATATAAGCTGGAGGTCATTGCTCGATAACGCCAACAAAATCACATCATCAGCAAAAAGCAGAGTCGAGCTCCCGAGACCATCTGAGAACACCCTTCAACACTTAGCTGTGCCTAGAAATTCTGTCCATACAAATTATAAGCAGAATTAGGGACAAAAGACCCTTTGGTGGAGTCCAACTCCATCCGTGATTAAGTTTGACTGTTAGAAATGTAAACCAAGCTTTCATCGCAGCTGAACAGGGATTTCTTTCCTTAATTTTCAGAGTTCACAAAACAAGGATGGATGCCAGAATCTGAGGCTTCAAAGCAGAAGTGCAGAAACCAGTAGGTGGCATCAACATGGATGTTTTCAAAGTTAAGTTTTGTCATTTGCAAGAAGACTAATTCAAACTTAGCTGAAGTGCCACTGAAAAGTTGGTAAGTGTAGCACTGTAGCACATCAGTGCAGCACTGATAAAACAACAGTGGCTATTAGTCTAAATAGCAGTCATCGCAGTAGTCTGAAATGTCAGCACTTTGTGTCATGTGTAATTTGTTATGATTATTACTTTCAGTGAAGAATAACCCAGATCGGGTCAAATAAGAAAACAGACATTAGAAAGAAGCACTGATTCATCAGCACTTTCAAAGCAAACACACACACACTCAAAAATGTTACGTTTAAAATATGCATATGCTTAGAATGATAAACACCCTTTTGCAGATGAGCCCTAACTGGAAAACTCGACTCTTCAGAGGGCTCAAAACCAAATATACGAGTTACTGTAAACCCCAATTAGTGGCTGAACTGCACTGCATGCTTTAATGAAAGTGCACATGTCTTGAATCAATGTTTTTGTTTTGCCCATGTTCCCATAACTGGGTGTTAAATGGTGGAAAACACTAGTATGTGGAATCAGACTTATTTGATAAAGGATTCATTCATGCCAAGTGTGTTTAATGGCTCTAGTTAGCAAATGGAATGCATTTTTATTGCAAATATTAAAACTGGTTCCCATAGATATTTATGTAGTTTAATGAGTACCCGCAGCTATTCTCTTAACCACCCTGCAACTCTGCAGCAGCTACGGCTGTGGGATTTTCCTAATATTGTCTTTTGAAGTTAAACCAATTATACATCACCAGAGCAGCACCATATTTGACTTGTGTTGCTCATGCACACATTTTATAAACACAGTGACGACACTTAAATAAAAGTCCAGTGACATATAGTTTAAACAGCGTCACATTGTGTGTCAAAGCTCGAAAATTATGGGATGCCTCAGTCTGTTGTGTCTCCACCTGACAGTGGTTTGGTTGGGTGAGTTTTGTGTACAAGGTCAAATAATTCTTTAGTAGCTGAAAGAAGAAGTCCGCATAAATTAGAGATGCCTGGAAGCTGCTCATTTTATAAACTCATCATGTGTCAGCAGCTTGTGTCCTCTGTCCTACGTTTCATTTGGACATCAAATCTGTGTTTACTTGAAACAAAAATCTTGGCTTACCGGTAGTGGCTGGCATTAACTATGAGGGGATATATTTGTGTGTTTGGATTTGAGTGTTTTTCTGTAAAGAAGAAAACAGCCATGCCAGGGCCTGCTTAGCCAAGGGAAACTCTTGTTCTAATAGGCCTGCACACCAGGAGATACTGAGGTGGAATCACTAACATCTCAGCCAAAAACTGACAAACACACTCGCACATGCTCATGAGTAATTAAACACACTTGCATGCAGAAAAGCAGCATGCTGAAATGAGACAAAACAGTTAAGGAAGCTGTCAAATCGATCTATCTCTCAAGGGTTGAGGTTATGTCTAGATGAAGAAAGAGGATAGAGCAATAACTCATAAGAGCATCATGACTCACGTCTTTCCCCTGTGAACTACTAACCCTAATCTGCACTCTTCACCTTCCCTTCACCTTTACGCTGACCTAATTTTAATCAACCAGTACCTTAGTCAAAAATGTATCTCTCACATGCTCACACTGTTTTAGCTCAGCTGTATGCAGTGCATTCAAGTAATGAATAGCTCTGTGTAACACGAGTAAGCAGAAAAGTCTGTAAGTACATCACAATCCAGGACTGAGTGAATGTTGGTATTTCTCTGTCTGTTGTCTTTAAAAATGTTAATAAATATATAATTTTCAAACTTAGCCCTTACAGTGGTACCATAAGTGTTATAACTGAATTATGCAAAGATGGATAAACAGCTACTGAGCATGTCCAGGGTGATATTTCTTTGCACATGTGCACATAGACAGGCGATGACGTTTTATTGCTCTAATATAAAAACAACAGGGCATAATCGTTACTTGAACTGTAAATAATACTTATACATATGTATCATATGTACCCAACATATGTATCATAAATACACAACATACCTTGACATGTTGGAGCTGCAGCAGCAGGTCATCAAGCTGGCTTCTTTTATCATCAATTTCAGTTTGCCGCTTCCGTTTCTCCTGTGAGACAAAGAAATGTAAGAGTTAAAAATCAAAGTGTTACTGTTGTAAAGTTGAGTCTTGAGTTTGTAGCATTTAATATTGCCTGAAAAGAATAAAAGTAATGATGTCACAGTAGAGCTGATGCTTGACTTCCTCTTTTAGCTGCTTTTCCAGAGTAGATCATCTTCCTCCATCTCCTATCTCTAACCTCTTCCTATGCCACACCAACCCTCTGCTTGTCCTCATTCACTACAACTTCTTTTGTGGTCTTCCTCTTTTACTCCTGCCCGGCAACTCCATATTCAAAATCCTTTGTCCATTATATCCATTCTCTCTCCTTGCCACATGTCCAAACCATCTCTGCCTTACCTCTCTAACTTTGCCTCCAAACTCAACCTGAGCTGTCCCTCTGATATACTCATTTCTGATACTGTTCTTTTATACATTTTACAGAAATCTATACATTTAATTGTCTGCCTCTATGTGTTAGTCCTGTGATAGACTGGCAACCTGTCCTTAAACCCTATAACGGCTGAGATAAACTCCATCCCCCTCATGACGCTGAATTGGATAACTGATCAAGAAGATGGATGGATTGTGTCTGAATTTTTGACTTATGTCCTAAAACATCTATTGTGAAATTTTGACCTTTTGGCCACAAAATTCAAAATTCATCTTGGACTTTGAGGCAATGTTCGTGCCAAGTTTCCAAAATTCCCATAAGTAGTCTTGTGAGATGTGAGATCTGAGGGATAAATGGATGAACAACTGGAAAACATAATGCCTTCAGAGACAGCTTTCAGCAGCGCCTAGGCATAAGAATACAATTGTTTTATTGATTGAATGTGTTTACATTTTAATGGTGCATTTCAATCTGCAAGACAAAGATCCCTTTGGGACAAGTTTAATGGAGAGATTAAGGTTTAAACAAATTCAGTTTAGAAGTGTGCAGAGACTGAAACGCGATACACTGTCGATCTCAGTTTAATAATGATAAGGTGTGGTAGAGTTTACTGGTCGAGTTCTGTCACGGATGCTCCAGTAAAGCCAGATTTTATTCATAGTAATTGTTTTTTCTGAAAAAAAAATTCGACTACACTGTACGCTGTCCGCATACTGTACATATGTGCAATTAAATGTCTCCTTATGAAGACATGGGTAGAAATATGGTCCAAGGGGCATACACAGGAAGGAAGGAAAGTATTAGAGAGGTTGGAGGTGAAAGCTTATTGAGGTTTGAGAAGGGTTAGTGCTCACAAGCCATATAAAGAGCAGAGATTTGGCCTTGATTACTCCACGTGGCACTGTCATTGAACTTGGGGTGGGAAGAACATTCCTTTATGTGGAGATAAAGGATAAATAATGGGTGGGAGAGGAGGTGGGTGCATGGTGAGTGGAAGGTTTTAAGCTGAAAACAAAGAAAATACACACAAAAAACTAGAACGATTAAAGCATGCACATAAATGCATGGAAATGTACAAACAAAGCAGGTCCCAGTATAAGCCTGCTTCGGGATGACGAGCATGAGACAATGTGGATGTGTATGTGGCTTCATCTCTCCCACTCACTACTCTGTGGGAGTAGACTGAGGATTTCTGGGACGTTTCCTGTTGACTAAATATAGCCATAAGGGGAAACCCCCCAAATATGAATGAACCTTGGACCATTTCTCAGACAAAGTAAGTGAAGACTGATGCAGAATAGAAAAAAGAGGAGAAGGGAATACGGAGCTGAATACAATGGAATAAAAATAGAGCAGAGGAGAATTGAATAGATGTTATCAGGAAACAGGTGAAAACAGAAATAAAAGAGTCAATATAGAAACAAGATAGGTAAATGAAAAGGTTGGGGGACTTGTTGCTGTTGCTTGTGATGTTTCAGCATGTAAAAAAAATACAATTCTGTTACTTTAAAGACCCTGTGACTGCTCTGCATCAAAATCAGCACCTCTCCAGCATTTTCTCTGCCTAAGAGTTTCTAATGTGGGTGGAAATGAGATCCCGGGCTTTATTTTTCCTGTACAGGGCACACAAACACTTTGGGCACAAACACAAATTTTCCAAACAGAAATACTCAAATAAAATTGTCCTGGTAAATCATGCCAGGGAGTAATATAAAACTGTTACTGGCAGATTCTACATGCACCTCTTTGTTTGCGCACAACGTGTTACTGAGGGCTGCCTAAACATAAAGTTTAAGCGCAGAGGCCTCCCTGCTACCTGATCCGACTCACCAACAGGTATTGACCAGCTGACAGCTGACTGGCCTTTTTGCAGATCTGATAAAGTTTCTAATCATCGATCATGGATCTCCAGCATGCTGCCAGGTGTACTTATGAACACCTTTACACTTGAACATGGTGTTTGTTACTGTAATCAGCACAGAAATCTAGTAACAAAACTCCACTGTGACCAGGCATGCTGTTCCCGAGAGGGCCACCGTAAAGCACACCACCAGAGACTCAAAGAAGATTCAGTCTTCTGGACTCTGTCAGTGCAAATGACAGCCAGAAAACATTCCCCAACAGCAAGATTACCTTCCAGGCCTTATAAGCACTTTAACAAACACCAAAGTCCCTTTAGTGGCCTATCCAATCCAGTCATATGTGTCTCATTTGGGCTGAGCCCCGTGAATGAAGACCTGGCGTCCTGAGTCAGCTAAGAGATTTGACCCTTGTATCCATTTTTCCCTAGAAGTCCCTTGCCTTGTGAGACCCTACCAGGTGCCAGTTGCCTCTGACAACAAAGCTACACTCATGGGTAGACTAAAGCGCACAAACCACCTTGATCCTTGAAGGGGTATCACCAAGTCTTCTACATAATTTATCAGACATCTGTTTTTGAGATGTTATCAAGGAATGTTTTCAGAGTGTGCCCAAAAAAAAGAAAAAAAGAAAGAAGAAGAAGTCTGCTCTAGTTATAAGCACACAAACCTTTGACTTTTTATTTTCATTTGCTTTTTGGTGTAGTCAACCACACTGGTTAGAATTAGGAAAAGTTCATACTTTGTGCAACAATATGTAATTTTGCAAAATGAGAGTTAGCTCAATTACTTGGTTGCTCATACTGGTGCAAATTTTAAATGCAATTATTCACGGGTTAATTTATGCTATAAAACATAATTAGAGGCTATAATAACAGCTTGAACTAATGACATGTGGGATTGTTTTTGGGAGGAGAGCGCATCTGAAGGATGCTCACTTATCACAACATTTATAGCAACATTCAACTGAACTCAGTGGTATTATATAACAAATTTTCCTTGGTAATATTTAGCAGATGAAAATAATGTCTAAGAAATGGAAAGTAGACCACACTTGAGTGAGTCTGGATGTCTCTGTGTATGTGCCTGCCAACTAAAGCTATTAAAACCCGGCGTCTGTGTTTGTGATAGGATAAGAAGTAGTTTGAGCAGGAGCAAATGCAATTTTGTGCCAAAGTGTGCACCAAAATTACCCTGCACTGACTATTCAGCAAACCCACAACCTCAGGTGTGCCTCTTTTCCAACTGTGGTGCGAACATGTTCATTTGGTGCCAGGAAATTACCAAATGGACCCAAGATGGAGCACATAAAAGCTACATTTGGACCTGCTCTTTTCAGAAACAAAGAAAAACAAGAAACCCCTGAAAAGAAAGGTGCAAAACTGCTATATGACTATAGCAGACTATCAGAACATATTATTAAACTGCACACAGGCTGTGAAAAGATATACACCAAGTCTGAAGTCATTTCTCTCCCTCTGTCGCACACACAGACACACACATACAGGAGCAGCCTACACAGCGGCATGGTTCCCATGGTTGGCGAAGTACAGTCAGAGAGCGTAAGCAGAGGTATGGTCACCAGATGTCAGGGACTGTCGAGGACATGTGGTCAGGGAATGGGCAAAACACGCACGCAGGCAAATACACGCCCACATGAAAGACACAAAAGCAAATAGACTCACAGGCTTGAATACGTAGACAGAGAAAAGCCCACACTAATATACTCTCTAAATAAACAGCACTCAGTCAGTGTGTGTGCTTTGTACGTCTGACAATCATTTACTATATAGGAATGCATAAGCACAGATGATGGTTGACATCGCCAGATCAAAGATGGTTTGGGTGCCATTTGGTTTTCATCATCATATCCCAGAAATAAAATGTATAGAGCATCCCTGTCCACAGAAAAGCTCTGCTGTCATGTAAACTGTAGAACTGGCTACTGAATATAATACTTTAAAATAGTGGTTGGTTGCTAAATAGAGAACATTTTTGAGAGACCTGCAGAGTTTTCTTGACAATGAAGTAATTGCTTTTGTGTAATGTTAAAAATGGCACTCGAATTACCAAATTTGGTGGAATAACTTTTACTAATTTTGAATAGATAAGTCTGTATGAGTCTGAACTGTAACAGTAAAAGAATGTCTTCAATAGAATATGAGGGCTTAATAAAAAGTGAAATAAGTTTTTTCCCTTGTGGAGTTGAACAGGCAGGAATAATGACCCCGAGCCCCGCTCTGTTCACTGTACTCTCTCTGAGTGGTCACATCCTCCTCTTCAGAAAAATATGTTGACATTCTTGGTGACACACTCATGACTTCCCACACTCTGACTCACAGTGTTTGGCCCTATTTGGCTTACAGGGCAGCTTGTATGCAGAGCGTATATCTTTTTTGTCACAGTCTAAAGGGTGAAGACATTTGTGTTCAATAACTTAAATGATTAATCTCCAGTGTACAGTTTACTTTAATTTGTCACAGTTTTGCTGGTGTGTTTAACCTCACAAGACAACCAAGTGCTCTTGATCGAATTTTCATCCTAAAGAGCTAAAATTTCGGCAGTGAAGATGAAGTCAAATGTCAGTTGTCTGGTTACATTTCCTGTAAATTTAAGCTCAGCTCAGTGAACTCTTACTCTTTTTTCCTGTTCAGTTGATAGGAGAAAAAAAAAAAAGAACTTAATAGGCATAGTAGTCGACATCCTACCAAACTTAATGTTTGATAGGAGTTTCCTGTGAGGGACAGGAAGTAATTGACAAATTACACGATCCTTACACACAGATGAACAGCAATCACACCCATCACAGTCACAATCTGCGATCACACCAGAATTTAACTTACTAGATTTTAAGTGAATATTCATCTACTCATACACTTTACTACCCAAGTAGAGTCTGTGTGTGCGCAATAGTAGTCAGCACTGGGAGCATGAATAACACATTTTATACCGCTATTTAAAATGCACACATTTTGTCTTAAATGATTCAGGGGTGGGGCTGGAGCCAATCCGATTGTTCAGTCTGACGTCACTAGCTGTGTCTGGGTCTAAACTCCGCTGCAGGTCCATATATCAAACGATCACTGTGGCATTACTGAGAGTTGAAAAACTGTCTAAAGTCTTTCATCTTTAATAAAATAATCAGCGTTCTGCTCTACCAGGTGTAACAATTGAGTTTAACATCCAGGCATCCATGAAAACGGAATTTATGACATTTAACGGAGTTAGAAGTTAGCAGGGAGTTAGCTCGCTAGCTTCTATCTAAATACAACATAGCATGTCCTGACTGCGGGGTTTTGGAAACAAATTAAAACGTACAGCTCTGCTATCACTTCCAGCATAAATGAAGACAGAAAACTAAACAGCAGTGACGTTTGTAGGGTTACTGAAGTTGGGCTAGCTGGTATATAATGATGTGCTACGTGACCGCTAGCGACACAGCTATGTTAGCATAATATAAACATGCTAACTTTTTTTCCACTCGATAAAAGTTCATGTGAGTGTTCTCGGTGGTCAGGAACAAATGTAATCGCATGGCAAGATGCTGTAAAAGGACCAAACTTCAGCCAGGAGAACAACTGAGATAATCCATCCACAATACGAGGTTAGTCATTCATATACTGCTGCATGGGCTGGGCTGTAGTTACATCCTAAGGTTTTAAAAACTGAGCTTAAATAAATGATTAGTTGTAATAAAAGCCGAGGGAGGTCAACAGTGATCACTGACTGTTTTAGGAGCTTTTTGAGATTAAATAGAAGAAAATACATAACATTAAACATGTTAACAACACAAAAGCCATATTAAACGCAGACTACTTTAGGCCCGGAAGTAGGATTCGTCGCGTCATCACTGAACAACCGGATAGCAGCGGTTCCCAACCCCCGGGCCACGGACTGATACCGGTCCGTGAGTTGTTTGGTACTGAGCCGCGAGAGTTGAGGCTCGGGTGTGAAATGTATTGTTTTCAGAGTTTTTATCATTAAGTCAGTTTCCTGTGTTGTAGTTGTGTGTTTTATTTTGAAAGAAATGTTTATGCGTTACCATAGCGACCAGAGAGCATTAAGGGTCAGAGAGGAGGATGTTACTCTCAATGTTGTTGGCTCGTTTCAGGAGGATGCTGGTAACAAAGTTACACAATTACACAGTGAATTCACATTTATTATATTTACAAAATTTTTGTCTTGGTCATATCATTTTATTTTGTTGTATTTATCCGCAACACCTTAAAGGCCTGTTCGTGAAAATATTTTCTGACATTAAACCGGTCCGTGGCGCAAAAAAGGTTGGAGACCGCTAGCCTATAACTAGAAGTGATATGGGGCAGACTCATTTCCAGGCTACTTCATTAAGGGGAATAACCTTTAGTGACTATAGGTGTGCCTACATCTTCTGTCTTTTCTCCACAAAGCCCAAATTTTTCAATTACTATATGCAGCACACCGTTTTCACTCTGAGTCCAACGTTTAAATAAAAGGTGGAATACATTAAATTAATTAAAAGGTTTTGTGTGTCATCAATAACAGACAGAAGTCTGGATTTCAGTGGGGAGAAGTACAAAATCAATATAAAATTAAATATGACATGATAACTTAACAAAAAATGAATGTGATTGATTGCTGATTGAAAGACTAGGTACACTGGCCAGGTTAAAATTCTTTATAACAGTTTAATACATCTATGCTGGTAAAATAGGAGCTTCAGTGACCTCTCTAAATTCCTCATGGAGGGTATTTCAGTGTTGTGAAGGTCAACCACTGTTCAGCTGCTAGTGAGGGGAGGGGCTGTGTGCCTCCCTGTAGCTGCTGTGTGAAACTGTGTGTCAACTGGAAAAGTTGGTATGAGACTTTTGAGAATCATCAATCACAACTCTGCCATGTACCATAACAAACTATAATGCAAAACTAAAAAAGCTGTGCTGTATGTTGATCCAATTTACTTATCTGTTCTGTTGGACAGTTTGATTAACAATTCCCAAGACAGACGTGGGCTTGAAAGCAAATTGCTTGGTTTATAAACAACATTCCACACTAGTGGTGCACATCTCACACATCGATGATTAGCTCAGGAGGGTATAATTATAATGTGATTAAACAGTGATGTAACTCCAAGTATTAAAGTTCTGCTGATGTTGACTTAGTGAACTGAAGTGGGCTACAGATCAGATAGGTCACATTCTGTACATGCCAACACACCCAGCACAGAAATCTCACTGTGAAGATCATCTTCCATTCTGCACGCAGGCATACCTGACAGCTTAGAGAACAGAGACTGAAATGGACCTGTGGTTCAAATGTCATGGGTTTGATTCTGCACTGATACCGGCTAAAAAGATCTCTGCACAATTCTATAAGCCATCAGCTAAAACCTAAAGTGTGCATGCATAAATTTAGCATTGAAACAATTTATAGATTAGTTAAGAAACAAAATCAGCCACAGTTAATCAAAGACTATTTTGGTAAGAGCTGTCGTGGGTCAGGGTTAGCAAGTGTTGCAGAAAATAGTTGAAAGTCTATAGTTTGAAAGTATACCTTTCACTAATTAAGGTGGTGGCTATATGAACTGAATAACTACAATTCAGACATTTCTAATTTGTTATTATGCCTAGAGTTAACATAATGCTCACTTGGCAAGGTCTTAGCTAGTGCTTGTGCACAAAAAATGCTAAATTAGCACATTGCTTAAACATCCTGCATGCCGTTGTCATGCGATGGCAGCAGGTGTTGACGTCATTCATCATGTCCTCCTCTGAGGTGATCCAAGTATCCCTACCTTTAAAATCACATGATGTAAATATACATAAACACAGCAGAGTTTCAGTTTTTTAAATTTCTCCAGACAGCTTTTACATGAGTATCAAGCAATGCTGCTGCTTATAGTAAACCACAATGCATTTATTTTGAGACCTATGAAACTGTCATTAGGTATAGTTGCTAAAATGACAGGCTGACTGTTCTTTATATGGAGGACCGAAAGTGGCACATTAACTGATGAACGAACGAAATAAATCCATAAAATATTATTAAAAGTGAAAGTTATTTTTTATTTATTTTTTTACATATATTTACATTTGTGTTTTAATTAACTGAGAAATGCAAAAAGAAAATGCTGAAATAAATGAATCTGTGGAAATTAACAGGGAAATATTCACAGTAGCATATAATACACTACAAAGCACAAAGGTACAAAGTAAAAAAACAAAAGAAAAACATAAAAAATGAATACATTTATAAAAACTGAATCGCAAAGTGAGCTCCCTTCTATAGAGCTCACTAAATTGGAGCATGTTGCTCTAATAGGATGCCACAATTACGAGAAGTTTGTGACATTTCTTCCCTCCGTCATCGACTGTGAAATGCTGAGGTTGCTATGTGCTGAGGTGCATAGAAGTCACCCATACTCCGCTACCACACATAAAGAGTTCTTTTCCTCCTTCGGTATTAATATCAATACAAAAACTGTGTCGGGGACTTCATGGCATGGATTTCCATGGTCGAGGAGCTCCTGTAGGTGCGACACATCTGTAATACAGTTATGATTTTGACATCTTTGGTCCTCCATACTTCTGCGGTATTTCTCTGCCCGGTCACTCTAGATTGTTTACTATTCAACTAAGCCCAAATGCAATGTGGATTATTTCAAACCCGGCAGAGCTCACTGCAGCTGAATCCCATCCTCTCATGTCTCAAGTCTCTGTGAACTCCAACCCCGCTCATTGAAACAGACACACACACACACACACACACACATAGATAGAGGCATACCAAAATGTCCTGTTGGCCCAAGGCAGCTGCTGCTAATTTTAGACGGCATGTAACGCCTGCCGTGCCCCAGACCTCCTGCCGCTCAACAAACCACGCCTCCTCTTCCTTTCCAATATGAATTTCCCCCAGGAACACCCCCCACCCCCATAAGTTACCAAAGCTCACAATCCAGACCTACTCTAACCACCTATCAGTTCTCCAGGATCCAGTTGGCTCATTGGAGACCTTTGGCATAAATTCAGGGAAAATATTGGGCAATTTTATGTGGGAAAACAGACTTAACATATATGATATATTATTAATTAGTTTGACCATTTCTGTCTCTTCCATGTCAGCAAAACTAAAGATATGCCTCTAAAATGGTACTTAAGCCTGTGAACACCACTGAAGGGACATGTGTGGTTTAGTAAGAAATGTCTTTTGGTGTTAGCAAATGATTGACCCAGGAACAAACAGTTTCCACTGAGGTAATAATAGTTTTCATAAATATTGTGAAAAAAGAAGACAAAAGAAAGTCACAAATGAAAGCTAAGCCTAAAGTTAAATAGAAAAACAACATGTTTCAGTGAGAATTTGCCAGTTTGGAGGTAAGTGAAATGCACAAACTGAAACAACAAATGCCTGCAGGCGGCCCAGCCCCCCACTTAACTCAACCCATTACCCCAGCCCTCCACTGCAAGCCGTAGTCACAAATCTTAATGCCAAGCTCTAGCTATAGCATCCCCTTCAGCTTCACCCTACCCCAGGCATACTTTTCTCTTTTAGAGATAACTAAGAGAAAATCAGCCACTTTACAGATCTTGGACAAGATCAATTTCTGGTTGAACCCACGAAGTATTATAGATCATAATGGAACATCAGGCTTGCAGTGCTGTGAACCATACTAAAGAGGCAGCAAAAGATCCAAAGGTTATCTTTTTAAATGAAAAATCCAAAATGCTTGTCCTGTAACTATCTCTGTGTTGCTTCTGGTTCAAGCTGATGTCAATGCTTTGCTTGCTGTCTTTCCCGAAAATGCACATTCCCATCATCTCAATCCTCGTGTACCACTTCTTAATTTCCCTCTGACTTGGCCCCGAAAAATTTGTGGGCTTGTGTGCAGTTTGTGTGTGTGCGTTGGAAGGGGGGGCAGCTAAGAGTCCAAAGGGCTGAGGTCATCTATGTAAACATATCACAGACACTACAGAGAAGTCCATGAATGAGCGCAGGCAAAGACTCATAGACTTTTACATATGCTTTGCTGTTCCATGCTTGTGGCTTGTACGCCACATGGGCAACAGTTAATTAGAATGATGAAGCACCCGGTATTCACTGGCTGATCTGGAAACCACATGCAAGCCCTGGTAAAAGCACATGAGTTTACCAAGACACACAAACACACATGCACACACACTCACATCAGCTTTTAGGGGAACCCTGGCCAGGCTGAGCTCCATCTGACTACTATAATTACATAGTAATAATACACCGAGGCCTGGATTTAACAACATGACATCACAACTGTTTCCTAATCTAACCAATTAGTAGCCATGGAAACCACTTGCCACTGGCAGCTGACAGACCCTAATCACTATCAGACTGTGGGAATCTTTGTTTGCATGTGGGATGGACAAATGAGCCACTTAGCTAATTAACTGTTAGATTAAATGCTGGTAATTTTGCTGTTTCTTTGTTTTACTGATCAATTAATGCTCAAAGCAATATTATTATCTGAAGAACAAACCAATCAGTGTTTATTTTCTCTTTAGAAGTCACTAATTTGGTTGTCAGCACATAATAGACAACAGTTGCTGGTGTTAAGTGTCATTAATTCTTTGTCTAAACAGGAAATAAACTGACTGTTTACATGCCAAGAAGACCAAAGTGCTCCTAGAATACCTAAAGGAAGATGTGAATCATCTAATGAATTCAGACATCTTTCACATCCATTAGCGCCATGCGTTATTAATGAATCTCTACCGTAAATTAATTCTTTAATAACAGATGTCTGCTACCTGATTGTGACTTTTTATGCAGTTTAAATGGATGGTAGTGGCCTCAAACTTGAAGTCAGTACCATGTGATAAAGCAATGAAAATGACACTGTGCACGGCTCATACACAGAAAAGACTGTTCCGATTTTCTGAGGAAGCCTTCCATTTGTCTTAAGATCTGCTAAAGTATTGATGAGGATGGACGCTGATGGTGATGACAATGAGTATCAATTATTGATGAAATCATGAGCATGTCAGCTGCAGACCGCAGACGACGAGTGTGTATATATGTGTGCACGACATACTGCTCTGCAAGGGTTTATTCATGCTTATCCAGAGAGCCAGTCAGACAGAAATCACCTCTCTATATCTTTGCAGAAGACAAACAATGCTTGCTAAAATTCCTACCACATGACTAAACACTTGCACTCGAATGAGTCAGAAGAGGTTTTTATAACTTTGTCCAGCTCCTGTATTTACTCTTAACCTCCGCTGCTTGGCTAAGTCTTCGGCTTACAGAGCGCTCAGTACTATTAGTGTAATAGTAGCCCTTCTCTATTTAAGTGGCTGGTTGGGGCTGAAAGCTATTAGCACTATTATTGTCTTTGATATAGTGTATACACACTTAGCTGAAACAAGACAAATGTTCATTTAGATGAGACAAAGAGGCCCAAGTGGTTTAATTGTATTCAGCGGCTGCCCATTACTATATGTCAAAGCTCTTGGCTTTACAGTGGGATCTCCAGTGCTACCTGTTAAACTACAGTATCAGCAAGAGTCAGAATATTCTGCAGTTTTTCATGGCCTCATTCAAGAAACCAAAACTCATTTGTGCTATTTATTAACTGATTTTTCAGCACTTTAGTTTTAAATGTTCAAGGATTATGCAAGAAACAGAGTCTTTTGCTTCTGCTTGTTTGAGCCGTGAGAACTTTCCACTCTCTTTCTAAAAGTCCTGCATTGGTGTAAGTGCATGTTGCCTGGTATGGCTGCCATGTTTAAACATGGCCAAAATAGTTTCTCCATCTGCTGCTGCTGTGCCCCCACCCCAACCACCACACATACACTTGTGTATAAATGCGTGTGTGTGTTCCTGTGCCTCTGAGCGTCTTAAGTGTGCGTGGTATGCTGTGGTTCCTAGCTGGCGCCAAATTTAGTCCCAGGCAGTGAGCCTCGGTATAACTGTTGCTCTAAAGTCCCATCATCCCCGAGCCAAACGCTTCCACAGATGCCTTTCTGATGGTAAAACACAACGGCAACTATCAAAACTTATTCTAGACTACCGAACAACTGGGAAGCTAGTATACCTCAAAACCTGACTAAAAAGCTGATTCTCCTCCAAGTTGTGGAGATGTGGATGTCAATGACAGCTGACAGGAACCACAAGACAAACAAAGCAGTGTTGTAAGACAGACAGCTAGTAGGGGAATACTGCACATTACAACTAGTGCAACAAAAATCGCTTTGTTTTATTTGATTAAAATGGGTGTAGGAGGCTGTGATGTCATGCAGCAGGGCTTCCAACATGTTAAGCATATTCATATGTATCTCCTTGTTGCAAGATTTCTGTCAGAAAAGATCACTAGCAGTGCCCAATTTATTTTTTCTTCATTAAAACTTCACTATAAGGAAACAGTAATGACTACATATCAGAATATGTAGGCAAACGATTATCTGCGCAGACATGTACAGATTCAGTTTGATCATGAAAGCCAACTTCTTTTAAGTTTGATTCTTATGACATTAATTTGCCTAAACATTAGATAAGATAACCTCTAGTCCATGTTTGGGTTTCATCCTTGGATCACTGTGACTTTCCATCTTTGTTTTCATGTCATTTAACTTTATAAGTCAAAGTTCAGTACACTTTGGCTGGAAGCAATGACAGACAGAAAAGTGGGTACCAGTTCTTGCCCCGAGTATGTGTTTCAGTGACACTAAAAAGTAAATGGCAATAATACACTTAGGGGGAATGGCAGGCTATAAGAGCAGAAAGGACTGGAAAACTTTTCTGGAAGCCGGAGGTGTGAGACAGCCATGTGAAATTTTATACTGTGAATGAAAGAAAGCGATAATGCTGAGGTGAAACATTATTTCTGACGGACACCGCAGACCTCACAGACAGAAGGTCAAAGACACGTAGAGAGAGAGAGAGAGAGAGAGAGAGAGAGAAAAGAGCCGAGCAAAGAAAACAGAGTGACTTACCGCCAAGGCCTGCAGCCTCTCTTTGTGGAGTTGAGCCTCCTCACACGACATCCTGAGGGGGAAGCAGGGGAAAGGGGGGTGAGAGGAGAACAAGAGGTGAGATCGGGGAAGAAGGAGAGCTGCAGTCCCTCAGTGAGAGGTAGGAAGAGAGGTGGAAAGTAGAGGAGAGAGAGGGAGACAGGGAGAGGAGGAGGAGTATCCAGATGAAGTCTTTTCTCGGCAATAATCCAACCAGAGAGAGGAGACAACGGGAGAAGAGGCTTGCGCTGAGAGGAAGCAAAGATCTCTCACTCACTGGCCATGTGCCCTCACACTCAGCCCACTGCTTGCATTTGCTGTCTCTCGCTCTCTGTCTATCACCCACTCTTTCTTTTGCGCTCTCTGTCTCTCCTCCCATTTGTCCCCTCCCTCCCTCCCTCCCTCCCTCTCTTCTTTAGGCATGAGCCATGTGTGATTAAACAGCTGGGAGGAGCAGCTGAGAGAAGGATGGTGAAGGAAAGGGAGAGAGAACTAGCAGTATGGAGGTCGAGCTGTGTGAGAAAACAGGGGGGAGAAAAAGGAACGAGGTAGAGAAAAAAACAGTGAAATCAAAATTGCAGAAGTAAGGAAAACAGAAGGAAAAGAGTAATTTGTCAAATTTGAAAGATGAACTCCCCGAAGGCGCTCAAGAATAGACAAGACAAGAAAAAAAAAAGGAAAACTATAGGACTATTTTCCCCCCTTTTTTCAGCAGTTTTCCTTTCTCCTTATCCTAAAGGTGACTTGGATGTAAGCCGTCTTATTATTGAGATCAGTCAACAAAGTGATACCTCCTGCCATAATCACTGATCACTTGTTAGGAGCAGGAGATAAACATACAGATAAGGAAATCACTGTTTAGGGGGATTAAAGCATTAAAACCTTGCCTTTTATTTCAGATTACCTGTAAATAATTTTTCTTTTTACTTTTGACTTTTTGACCAATCTAATTCTATCAAAAACATCTGCACAATGGTGCCATAAAAGCTAATCAGTTTAGTTATTGTGGTTTTTCATTTCCTTTGACTCACGACTTGAGTCAAAGCTTCCTTGGAACACTTGCAGGATGCTCTGGTTACGTCTAAACTCTGAGCTCAGAAAACTGTGTGTTAATCCACTGACAAGTAACAATCCTTACTCATATCCTCAGTCCTTTTCTTTGTCCACTTCTAAGCTCAGGTTCTCTTCCACTTCTCTTAACATATGGTGTACCACAAGGTTCTTTATTAGGGCCTATATTGATTCGGATATTTCTGTTATGTATGTTTAAAACCTCAGTTTTTTTTTCTTGCTTTTATCATTTAAGAAATATGGTCAAGTTGAGTTCCATAGTGTCAAGATCTGAATTAAAATGATTGTAATTCCTTGGAACATTTGCTGAGGAACACTGACTAAGCTTTGTATGTACTCACTCACTGTTACTAATTCAGTTGCAGTGAAGAGTGCCCATGAACTTCAGAGTCCATTTAAAGATTCTGGTTTTGACTTTTATATCTCTGCGTGGATAAACTAATGTATACATGAGTGAATTTATACCTCCATACATTGCCAACATTTCCCTGGTGTCATGTGATCAGAACCTGTTCAGCATACAAGGTTGGAAACTAAAGGAGACATCTATGGATGTGTTATTACTTGAAATAGTCTTATCTTGTAATAGTGGAGTAGGAGATAAAAGTGATCTTGTTGTCACCCTTTATGGACAGCACCCAGGGATATTTGATCCCCAGGGTGCACAGTTCAACAGCAAAAACTGTCCACCGATGGCCAAAGCAGACATTGTTTCCATTTGCTATGGAAATATTGATCTTATTATTTAACTGAACTTGTATTTGTGTCTTTCAGAGTAAGCAATTTAACCTCCTGACACTCAAGCTATGGTTTGGGATCCAGTTTTACTTTGTACTATCTATTTGTGATTAGTTTGACCTGGTTAGTAAATGATCTAAACTTCCTCTTTGAACAGGAAATCGTTACTGCTTTAGAAATTTGTTTAATGTGTCTCTTTAAAAACGTATGCTCTCATCAAGGTCAAGGTCAAGCTAACTTTATTTATACTCAAAGGCAAGGTAAATTTGCTTTACAGAAAAATGACAGCTTTCTCATATGGAGAAAGGTGGTTTATTTTATACCACAACAAAATAAGGTCAGTGTTGCTTCACAAAATATTACACTGCAAAATCTCCAGTGTTAAATTGACACTAGAAAGTGTCTATATGTGTCCACTCTTTTGAGTGTTAAATTAACACTTCTGACAGTGTTATATTTCTAACAGTAAGATAGTCAGTGTTAAAGATTA
>NW_005187433.1:2152195-2166562 GCF_000239375.1 Pundamilia nyererei | reverse complement strand
CACTGAAACATTACTAGCATTTTTAGTTATTTTCCAGTGATAGAAAATCAGCACAGCTCAGTGTTAGTCATTGTTAATCTTTAACACTGACTATCTTACTGTTAGAAATATAACACTGTCAGAAGTGTTAATTTAACACTCAAAAGAGTGGACACATATAGACACTTTCTAGTGTCAATTTAACACTGGAGATTTTGCAGTGTATAGTCTGCCTGACATACCGATGACGACTGATATTTTCAGCTGATATTTGCCATTTGCATCTATCAGTACTGGTATTTATAATGTCTGATAAATGAAAATAGTGAAGAAGAGATGGGAGAAGCATCATTCAACAGTGTTATGAATGTTAAAATCTCAAAGTTTGTCTACAAGAGGGCACAACTTCCCCGCTGGCAACATATGTGTTTGGAAAATCACAAAAGGAACAGTCATCTCTCTGAGTAGAGTCAAGTAGAGCCTAAAGGAGTCAATGAATAACTACACATAAGAATTGTTAAGTAATCTTGCCTTTCATGGGTCTTTTGGTCACATATTCTTTTGGGCCAAATATTGGCAATATTTATATATAAAAATCCACCAAATCACCAAATATCTGTATTAGTCATAAAGATAACATATCATTCAGGCTCTATAAAGTATAAAACACTATTGAGAAGACTGAGGCAAAATGTGCTGAGAAGACAACATGTAATGTCTCCATATGAGGACACAGAGTCTCAGGAGGTCAAACCTTCAACCTAAATGTTGCTAATGCAGCAGCTTTTTAGCTCAGCAGATTAAAATGTTTTCTTTTGTTCTAAGCGACATATTGATAATAAATAAGTTCTGGCAGAGAAGCTCAACTTTGCTAGAGGTCCAGGTGATTGCATCTTTCATTTCAAAACAATTTTTCCACCATGTTGCGATGTCTTAAATAGATGTTTAAACAGTGGTGATTCAGTGTCAAACTGTTCACAGGGAATGGCAAATTGATGCAATTCCTTTGAAATAACAGGTCAGCCATGTTCACGAACTTGCAGCTGTGAACAGGTGTTGCTATACTTCCCTGCTATTGCTTTTGCTATCGCTGGGCTCTGATGTGATGGTTACGTGAAAACATGTGTTGTATGACGTGAGTTTTAGAAGAGAAATAAAAAAGCCCAAACCTGCACAGTTCTAAATTTTAGACTACACATGGTTATCACGCTATCATCGAAGAAGCTGACTTGGCAGGTTCCATTTTCTGGCCTCTCTGGTGATCCCTTTATTTTAGTGCAAATCAAAGCAACATCAACAGAAGCTGCCTACATTAGAGGATCAGACGCAGGGTGAAAAAAAAGGATCAAAAAAGGAAGATAACTGTGTCGCTCCATGAGCTGGGTGTGGAGATGAACATCAGTGGAGCATCTTTGTTAAGATAAACTGCAAAAACACATCATTGAAAGACACACACACACACACAGATAAGGCAGTGTTTTTTTTAAATGGGTCACTGTTACCTGTGACCCATTTAAAAAACTCACTAGGTTCACCTGAGTTTCACATATTCTTCTTTTCACACCTCTAAGACCTTTTTAATCTTCCTGTCTTACCTTTTCTGCTCATTCCTTCTTTCCTTTGCTGCATTCCTGCTCTCTTTCTCTTTTTTGTTCTTACTCATTTTTTCTTACAGTTTTTCAACTTCTTTTCTTCCTTCTGATTCCTTTAATACCCTCTCTTCATCTTATCCTCCCTACCTTTATCACCCCCCCTCCCCCAGTGCTCTCATTCCTACTCGTATCCCACCTGTCCTTCCTTCCATCTGTTCACTTTCTCTTTCTTTTCCCTCAAATGTGCCCTTCTTCTTCATTTTCCTTTTTTCTTCATCCCTCCTTCCACAAGCAGACATCCTTATAAGGAGAAACAGCAGCAGCAGTCCGGGATAACTCTTTAGGGAATACAGAAGCATGTAACACACACACACGCACACACACAAGCTTGCATTCAGACACACAAGGACACAACAGCCACTGCATTACTTAAAGACAAGAATGTGGATGAAAAAAAAACCTGCAGCTGTCCCTTGAGTGAGTGTGTGTAGTTTTAATATTTACACACTGAAGATACTCTGGGAAAATCAACCAGAAATGATAAATGTGTTATTATAGTGTTATTGCATAAAAAAAGCACACAGTCGCAGATACTGTAGCCTGGTGGGATTCAGGACCGCTGACGCATTCATTTAGCTTTGCATGTCTTTTGTCACAGCGATAAAATGTTTTAGTATTTCGTTATGCTTCAGGTTTTACTCATTCAGTCTTACTGAAATATTCATAGTAACTAATGTTCAGTCATCTTTATGTACATCATCTGTTAAGAATTAACAAAAAAAGACAAAATTCACCTCACTGAATGTCTCAGAGGACAACTGTGAAGCAAATACATTGCTGGAAAGTGTCTCTTTTATGCAGTAAAATTATTTTTAAATCAGATTTGTCCTGTACCTGATATTAACTTTTGGTCACATATTATTTTGGGCCAAATCCTTAATATATCATTCTTCTACACCTTGAAGTCATCTTCATTAGAACGCATTGCCACATCCTTAACATAAATCATATCCCATATAACCTTGAACTATTTGGGATCTTGAAAATAAACAATTTATGACTGTAATCAGAGCTCAAGTCTGGCATGTCTGAGTGCTTTAGTTTAACCTGGATTCATACCAGTTACCTCATATTGGCTGCTCGCACTGTCATTACAAATCATTCTTCCTTACTAATAATACATCGTACTTTTCTTTCTTTTCTTGTTTTGGGCCTACTGTACTTTTAACTCTCTCCTTGTCCACCTCCCCTCCTCCTCCAGCCCCTTCATTCTGGCGTCAGACACGCTGGTTTGTCGTTGACGGAGACAACAGCATCATTGTTCTTCTGCATCGCAACGAGGACGCGATGACCTCACTGCACAGCTAGCCCAGCTCCGCCTACTCCCCCAAATCCAGCCCAGATGTAATGGCCTCCAGATGTGGAACCAGAAGCAGTGAGACCCACACACACACAGACACACACACACGCGCACAAATGTAACAACATGCAAAGTAAGAGTAGGTGGAAAAGGGAATGAGCAAATATGGACAAGGAAAGTAAGACAGAAAATTGCATCTGTGTGCAATGTTAATGGGACTTTTGCCTGCCTCTCCTGAGCTCAGTACTCCCACACTTCAGTTTTCCCCCAAATAACTAAAAAAACACATCAGCTACACACTACAAACTATTACTTATTGTATGTGAGTTTGAGAGATTGGAAGAGAAAGAGGATGTGGAGGGAGTAAAAGCAACCCAAACAGACATATTTCTAGCTATGGTACTGCCAGACCTTGATCTCATTCATATTTTATACATCACTTAGAGAAGCCAAGCTGGGTTTGTGTGTCACACAGTCTGTCTGCCTGTCTGCATTTAAAATGCACAAATTTATGGGGTTTTCTTTCAAACTCATTTTCACCTTTTCCCCATTCATTTTGTAGTTTCAGTTATAAAGTCCTTTTTAGATGTAATGATCAGCATTTATGAAGGGCAGTTTAGGGTAGAAAAGCCTCTGAAGCATGCACTTTCGTAAGACACTGGCTTTCAGTATTTCATCACACATATTTACTTTACTACTTGCTCATCTCAACAACCAGCTGTCTGTATTTAGTCTGCCACAGTCTCATGTGAATCAGCTTCTTCAGGTTTTCTTTACCGTTGCCGTTAATTGTTAACAGCTACTTTCCACACAAAAAACCACACAAAACATAAAACCAGATCAGGGTACCTATACACCGTTTAAGGAAGCATAACCTTGTGTATTACCCACAAGCATATTAGAATAACTCACCTAGATCACACTGAATTCAAAGCTGAATACTGTATATGACATATAATCTAAAACGTTTCTAGTCAACTGCAAAGTGAGATTATAATGAAGCAAACTTCTCATTTCTATCTGAATTTACTGACAATTTACATTGAGAGAGGGGAGTGCACATGGATGTCGGTGCATGCTATTTTAGGCACTGCATGCATCCATAAAAGCTGCTATATAGCTGAGATGCAGATGGGAAGCCAGAGGTCTTGGCCTTGAGAAACTCACAACCTCAGCATGTTCTTTTGGCTCCTTCTTTTTCCAAATGTCTAGCAGTAATCTGCACGTCTCATCCTCGGGCACTTTTTATTTGTAAGAGCAAATCTGTGAGTAAAACGAAAGCGTGTTAATTGTAAAAACAACTGTTTTGTGTTCAGGCTTTAGGTGATTTTTGATGCACTGGAAGGAAAAAGGCTGGATCTTTTACTATCTTTTAATCTTTTAATGATCTTTTAATATATTACTGTTTATATATAAGTTAGGAGGTAAATTTATTTATATAGTGCCTCTACAGACAAGGTACTGAAACCACCTGAGACCAGACATAAACAAAGTAAAATGCAACACAAATGATAATTTAAAAGATGAGTCTTTGGTGGCTCACAGATCATAGACTCGAGGGCAAATTATAGATTGAAGGGGCACAACTGAGGTTTTAGTCTGGATTTTGGGATGGATAACAGGCCCTGATCAGAAAACCTGAGAGTCCTGCTGAGGGCATATGGCTGTAAAAGGTCACTAATATACTGTAGGTAGGTGATTCACCATGCAGAACCCTGAAGGGATGAAAACCAGAACTTTAAATTCAATTCTGAATTGAATAGTGAGCCAGCACAGAGAGATCAACAGGAGTGTAACGTGGGAGCGCTTGGAGGATCTAGTCAAGAGCCTTGCAGCAGAGTTTTATACAATCTGCAGATGATCCATGGAGGTTTTATTGATTCGGGTGAAGATTCAGTTACAACAATCGTGCCGAGGAGAAATAAAAGCGTGAATAAAAATCTCAGATTTTGATGTAATAGGAGCAATTTATTGATGTTTCTCAACTGATGAAAACAGGATCCAACCAGAGTTCTGACCTGCAAATCCAAGTGACAGTTTACCTAACTGCTGATTTAATGTGGGGAGAGCCGACATCCAGGACTATACGCAGAACAGACGATATTTTTAGAATTAAGAACTTTAGTTTAGGTTTAATTAGGTTTAAAAGTGATGTAAAGGACAGTGTCATAAAATGAACCATTAAATAAAAGCATTTAACAAATCTGATGTAAAGAAGCAATTACAAGAGAAATAAAACAGGTCACAGAAAGCAGCTCTCCAGAGCTACAGTGTGAGAGGGGGACTAATGATGACTGCAACCGATATACCCACCCAGTGCCTCAGTCTCATGATTAACACATGCTGATTAATAGTGTCAAAGGAGTCAGACCACTAGTTTTGCTTGTATCCCTGCACATCAACAAGACATTTGAGACTCTGAGGAGAGCAGATTCAGTAGAGTGGGCTCAACTGAATGAATGGGCTCTAAAATGTTTTCCTTTCACCTTTTATTTCACTTGTGAAACTATTATTTTCAATTTCTTATATAACTCTTTAAATCATTCACACAGACCTTTTGGCAGAAACTCATTAGTATCTCATCTGCTGATTATTTCTAATGACCTGATTGTTTCATTTCATTGTACAGTCTGCATCAATAAACTGTCCTAATATAAACATGCTTCCAATGCATTTTAAGTGGCAATCAAAACACTGAACAGTAGGACAAATGACTGTTTAAATATTAGTGTTTCTTTATCTTGAGGTGCTTCCAGTAAATTTAAATCAGTTTATACCATCCATATTTATACGCCTTCCCTTTAAGACTTGCTTGTATATGCAATAAAAAGCAGCAGAGAGTGGGCCATCTGCCACTGTGGCGTCTGCAATGTACATGACCACAACTACTACCTTGTCTTTCTGCTGAATCAGTGGACAACCCAGGGAGAGCACAGGGTACACGGTGATTAAACTGAGCCCACAGCGCAGAGGAAAGCACAGATAGGGTGTGATAAACTGGCTGAATCACAACAGCACTGCCTCATTTTTCCAATTATAACATTAACTATTGATGCAGCAGCAAAGCATGTCTGCTTAATGCCTCGCTGCACCTTCTTGGCCTTTCCTGATCATGGGTGTGGCTATGAAGGAGGAAAGGGAAAAAAAAGACACTGGAAACTGTCAGTCAAAGTGTCTGACGATTGCAGATTGAGGCTCTAAGCCTGTAGTTAGCTGCAGTAAGTCAAGTTGGATGCCACTCAAACCAAATCACTGATCACTCATTTGCTTTTCTGATAGTTCTGGAGGGTTTTTTTTTTTCCAACATAGAAAACAAACCCTGCACAAGGACACATCATAGCCAGAATAAACGGATATTGAAAAGGCAATCTGATGAACTGATGGACTCACATCTTCTAACATCTATCATTACTAACAGAAACAAAACCACATTTGAGATCACATTACATGTGAGACCACAGACTGACCGCTAACCACGCCGATATATTGTAATTTAATCTCAACTCACCATCCATTATCTCTTTTGTTTTTTTACATTTTTAGTATGATGAGCATCTTAAGCTTCTCATAGTTCAAGGTGAAGGTTTAGCAGTGTTGTAAGGAAGAAAAAGATGCAAGTTAATATGTTTTAATGCCATGATTCATACAATACTGAGACATCTGCGCCACACACCAAGCAAAATTAACAGTGAGGCAGTCAAAGCAGCACAGAGTGAATGAATTATAAAACAAATATACCATCTTTAGAGTTGCTAAATTGCTGTTTAAATGATGGTACTGACGTATATGATATTATTTTCTCTTAAAGCAACAGGCTCACTTTACAAAGAACATTACAAAACTGTAGCTGTCTTCTCAACTCATATAAGATAATTTCCTGATATAAAGGGTTTTGTTTGGAACAGCATTCCTCGTTACAAAAGACTCTTTTATCTTTAAATATGTAAGAATAATCGAAATGTTCTTTCTTAGAACGAGCAAGGCATTGTACAACAGAGATCGTTTTTAATCCCAAACACAATTCTCAACACATATTTCCTCATTTTTCTTGGCTGTGTGGTTTCATGACTACTTGCTTCATTTTAGGCTGACTTTCATGCTGTGTCTAGAAAATAACTGGCAGTTAAATTTCACCAAGTGGCTTTTTAAAATTTCATTCTCTTTCTGCTTTTGCACTGGTTTATTTCTCATGAGTTAAAAAAAGAAAAAGCTATACAAATGAACACACGCACACACAGACGCACAAAAATTACACACAGGAAGCAGGGGTCTGCAGCATGGCGGACTGTGCTGACACAGAAAAGCTGGACCAAGCCTGCAGCCTCCACATTGACAGTGCTACAACTTAACACACTGCACACACACATACTCTCCCTCTCTCTCTCTCTCTACACACACACACACACACACACATACATATATATATATATATATGTGTGTGTGTGTATATATATATATATATCATGCATTCCAGACCAGGAAGGGGATGCAGGAAAATGAGCAAAAAGGAGTGCAAAGCTGATTTTCTACAGAGACAGGCTGAAGACACAGAGCAAAGACAGCAACACAGAGAGGAAAACAGAGCGTAGCATTAAATGGCTGATGTGCTTTAAGGTGAGATATCTGTGGTGGGAGTGCGAGGGCAAGTGAAGAAAAGAGAGGCAGAGTGAGATGAAGAGAGGGAGGAGTGTACACGGTGTGCCGCGTGTCTCCTCTCCAGTCATGACTGAGCAGCAGCCTCACCATGACGGAGCTCCCGTTCCCATGACAACCCCGGCTGTCAGATGGAGGGAAGAGCAGAGGAGGGATGCGGGCGAGGAAGGGAGCGATGGACGGAGATAGAAACATAAAGATGAACGTGGTTTACTTACGGGGCGTTTGCCGTGCCGTTCCGCTGCAAAGGTGTGTCTGACATGGCTGCAACACCTGCTTCTTGCGCTCCCTTTTCCTCTCTCTCCTTCCTCGTCCTCTTCTCCCACTCCTGTCCTCTAGTGTCCTTTTGACAGAGTTATGTCCTCCTCCTCCTCACCTCCTCGTCCTCCTCCCTCTTTGCCTCTGTATCTTCTCCACCTCCTCCTCTCCTCTCCTCCTCCTCTTCCTCCTCCTTCTTTCCTTCTGCCTTTTCGGTGTGTATTCTCTATACGCCAGGATGTGTCAGAGCAGCTGCTGCCGCCGCTCCTGCATCACCCCGCTCTGCTAGCAGGAGGCAACGGGTGCAAGCATGTGCGTGTATGTGTGTGAGTGAGAGAGCGAGAAGGACATATAGACAGAAAGAGCGAGAAAGAGAATTTAGTCAAAAGATATGGTTAAGGAGGGAGTGATGAAAGAAAGCATTGACTGTTGCATAGAGATATAGCCAGGGATAGGGAGGAGAGGGTGGCAAAGAGGCAGCAGAGAGAAAGAGAGAGAAACAATGGCTTTAGGGAGTTGAAGGATGATGAAAGGAGTGGCCAGCCTGTTTTCACTAACTACCTCTTGCAAACAACCTTTCCCCTCTGAGGATGACGAGGGGTTTCTTTAAAGAGACAGGTGGGATAGTAAAAGACACTGTTTGGTCAATTTAAAAAAAGATTTCAGAAATGGAAGATTTCTGAAGGGATAAGAGTGACAGGACTGCGCTGTGTTATAACACTGATTTGAACATGACAGAACACACTGTCTTACACTGACTGGCCATTTCATTAGTTACACTTAGCTAGTACCTTCAGAGCTGCTTTAATTCTTCATGGCGCTGATTTAACAAGGTGATGGAATCATTCGTCAGAGATTTTGGTCCATATTAATGTGACAGCATCACAGAGTTGCTGCAGATTTGTACATCCATGATGTGAATCTCCTGTTCCATCACATTCACGGTGCTCTGTTTGATGGAGGTTTGGTGACTGTGGACAGTGAACACATTGTGATGTTCAAGAAAAGAATTTGAGATAGTTTGAGCTTTTTGACATGAAATGGAGATGGTCAGAAGCAATACTCAACTAGGCTGTGGCATTTAAAGGATGCTCAGTTGGTACTAAGGGCCTCAAAGTGTGGCAAGAAAATATCCCCCACACCATCTCACCTATATGAGCCAGGATGGGTCCAGGGCGTCATGTTGTTTACACCAAATTCTGATCCTGCCATTAGAGTGTTCATCAGACCACACAACGTTTTTCCAATCTTCTATCGCATACTTTTTGTGAGTCTGTGCAAACGGTACCCTCAGTTTCCTGTTCTGAGCTGACAGGGATGTCACCCATTATGGTCTTCTGCTGCTGTAACCCATCTGCTTCAAGGGTTGACATGCTCTTCTGCAATACTTTGGTTGCTGTCAGCCCAAGCAGTCTGACCACACTCCTCTGAAATCTAACGTTAATAAGGGATTTTCTTCCAGAGAACTGCTTCTCACTGGATATTTTCTCTTTTTCGGAGTATTTTCCTGAACCTTAGCTAGGATTGAAAATCCCAGTAGATCATCAGTTTCTGAAATATTCAGACTAGTCTGGCAGCAGCAAACATGCCATGTTCAGAGTCAATTTAAATCACCTTTCCTCAATATTCTGATGCTCATTTTGAACTTTAGCAGGCCGTCATAAACATCTCTAAAATCCTAAATGTACAGAGGTGCTGTTATCAGAGTGGTTCATTCAATATTTACGTTAACAAGCAGCTGAACAGGTGTACCCAGTATGGTGGTGGTTGACTATCCAACATGCCTGAGTTTTACAGCGAGAATGCATCCAAAGCTAAAACACAACAGAAACTGAAAATGCATCCTTACCCCAGCAGCTCTCGTATCTCTAACAAGAGCCCCTCTCACCAGACAATCACGTGTTAAATTATTTGTGTCATATGTGTTGAAAAATTAAGCCAAAGGTCCACAGAGATGTTTGGTTTTAGATTGGATATGAAGCCTGTTTTTCTGGGTGAAAGTCCTCTAAGCTCTTCAGCCACGTACGTCTATCTATGTAGACTATTTTGCTCTTACCCAGCAAGACCTGTGATTGGCTGAAATCTCCCGCCACAGGCTATATTTTATTAAGAAAAAAACCGTAGTTTAGAATTTTTGCTTGGACATGTAATGACTACATTTGGGAGATTGCAGTTAGTTCCTTCAGATTTCAGCTTGAGAAATGAGAAATATCTAATACGTCAAGGAGAAGTGCAGCACACTGAACGATAAATGTCCATTTTTCTCTCTATAACTCCAAAAATATCTAACAAAACTGTAACGTGTTCTTTAATTTGTCTTTCACTGTAACAGTTTATAAATATCCACAGCTGGCAGCAGTTTCCCGTGTCTAACTACAGATCTCTCAGATAAGTACTACAAACAAACTGAAAACACAAAGAGGATTGTGTATCAGCTATTGAATTAACACAACGTATTACAGATATTCCCAATGTAAAAGTGGTTTGTGGCTTTTTGGATGTCATCAGATATTTTAAACTGACTACTGGTTGCTACAGTAAGTGCAGGGTAGTGATTGCTGTTTAGTCTATGGGAACTTTTCTCAGAAAGCTGAACAAGGAGCTCAGATGTCTTTTTATGGGCTCTATAACCTGCTGGATGCACACTTAGCAGCAATGAAAGGGGGCCAGGGAAAAGCAGAATCTAATCTTTCTGGTTTCTCTTATTTCCTTCTTTTAATATTTGACCAAGTCCATGAGAACGTGCCTCACTCTGACATCTTTCCTTTTTTCCTGCTGTTATTAACCAATATTTTTCCCCCACTGACAGGAAGAAGGACATGAAAACATTTACAATGCAATACAAACGATTACAGCTGAAGTAAAACAAAAACTCAAATCCCTTAGGGTTAAGGTGCTACTCATCTACCACCGTCACCCATCTGTCTGTCATCTATCCCAGAATCTCACTAGCTAAGTGGAGCACACTTTTAAACCAATCAATATTCCCCCACTGGCCACTTTATTAGTACACCTCTTCAACTGCCTGCTGATGCAAATATATAATCAACCAATCACTTGGCAGCAACTCAACACATTTAGACTCAGGATGTAGACATCATCAAGACGACCTGCTGAAGTTCAACCTGAGCGTCATAATGGGGAAGACAGGTAATTTTGCACAACGTATGGTCTGTAGTTGTGTGTGCCAGATATTTACAGACAAATTATAAGACTTAGGAGGTTAAATAAGTTGTAAAGCTATTTTGTATTATAGCTCAATACTGCCATAAATGTTCTTGGTCTTGAGTTTTTTGCTGTGCAGGTCATTTACCCGGCTCAAGGACAAAGTGAATATCACATTTCTTAAAGCACTGACATGTTTCACATTCCTGGTTGTCACACTTTTGTCATCACTTGTATGGTTTCTTCTCAGCTCATCTTCTTCCTCACTGCTGAGCCCTCTTTCTCCCTCTGTGTCCCTTCCCATCAGTTTGTGTTGAGTCCATGGTTATCGTGTTGCTTGGTATGTCAGCTATTTAGAGGCAGCTCTTTAGGTTTAGGTAGCGACCTTAAATGGGCATCACTCTTGCACCCTCCACCCTCTTTTACACACACCAACACTCAATCCCACCCTGGAGGTTGTGTTTTACTAGTGTGTGTTTGGTTATTCATGTTGCTGAGCGTAGGCAGTATATTATAATGGTAATATATAGATTTTAACATATACAGTTAATGAATTATCCCCATGGGCTTGGTTCTTCTTAAGTCTTTTTCTAATATAGAAGAAATAGTGAT
The DNA here is from genome assembly GCF_000239375.1 of Pundamilia nyererei. Lineage (NCBI taxonomy): Eukaryota > Metazoa > Chordata > Actinopteri > Cichliformes > Cichlidae > Pundamilia > Pundamilia nyererei. The sequence goes on along the minus strand of NW_005187433.1, from coordinate 2,154,943 downwards.
GCTCAGAAGTGACTCATTTATAAACTCATAACTTTGAGAAATTAAAAGTTTTAATGTTATAGGTTATTTACTGAACTCAATTTGTTTATGAGCACATTTAAGAAAAAGTTGAGACATATGAGACAGAAAATTGGATCAGTTAAATTCAAAGCACAGAAAACATAAATGGATGTGCACTAACACAACAGCATTGTGCAGAGGATTTCACAGAAGAGAGACATATTTTCATGACAAGGCATGAAAAGGCAACAGAAAATAAAATGGTTGTTAGATATTTTACTGATAAAACCTTTGAGCTCTTTATTTCAGCCAGTAGTTGTGGAGTTTGCTGAAGGGCTATGATCACCAGCTTCAGTTAAAACACGGTTTTGTGTGCAGGAGAAGTTATATATATATATGTATATAACTCAGGGAACTCACTAAAGGACATATTACTGAATTCCAGGAGCATGTGTCAGACTTTGATGTCTTAAAAATAAGTCATTGTCACCCTTAGATGGGTAGGGTGAGGTGAAACCTAAAACTTGACTGAAATTTGTGCAGGATGCAGAAGAACTGATCCATTAGAGAGCAGACTAATTTAAGTCAAATGTTAAATAACTTGTATTAACAAAAAACAGAATTAATTTCAATGTAATATTTAAAGAAGACTGGGGGCACGAGTTTATCTGTGAAATTTAACTGTTAAGGATGTTGAGTTCTGAGATTATGTGGCGCTAATTGTTTAATATTAGGAAACATTCATATGGAATATTATTTGCTTCAGGATGACTTTTAAATACAGTCTGAAGCTGTGGTTATTATACCAATCACAACTCTATGGATGTGTTTGAAAATGACATTTAAAAATATATATATATATTTTTCTCTCCATGTTTTGGCTCATTGTTGACATTTAGCAAGAGTATTAGAATCTGCCACATGTGGCTTTTTTCCATTTTCACTCTGCTCCCCTGCAGTTCTGATATTATGAGTTGTGGCCTTAGATTAGTGCTGGGACATTTTCTGCCTTTCAAAGACTGAGTGAAGAATATTGATGCAGGGGAAACTGAATATTATGAGGCGTTGTTTTGTGCCCAGGCCACCAGTTAGTCACATTTGGGTTTAGTAGCATTCAATAATCAAGTGACTCATAATGTGAACTACCCTGTAATATCTTACAGTCGTACTGCATATGTAACCCAAGATGATGAACATTGCAGAATATCTTTAAAATCATGAAGTCTACTGCCATCTTATGGATTTATAAAGCTATTAAAGCTGCTTCCTTGTTCAGTAGGGATTTGTGTTTGTCCCAGGAACAAACCAGGGATCACTATGGAGCCATTCTAAAATTTTAAAAGGTGATTGATGATTTATAAGTCATGTAAAAAAACAACAACATATAGGTGTAAATACAAATGGAACAAACTGTGTTTTTAAGAGATCCTTAAAACAGGGTTTATGTATTTTAAAGAAACTAATGTTTGAAATATAATAAGATTTATCTACAGTCTACTCTGCAAAAGAAAGCTAATTATTGTCATTATTTTGTGGCCAATTATATATTCACTGTAAAACAGATGTAATGAGGCATTATTTATATTGTAACAAAGGATATACTAACCTGAATATGCAGGATTTAAAGTGTTATGGGTTTATGAGTCAAAGGTTATTTTTGATTATGTTGAATTTTCACATTTTTATGTGTGCAATAATGAAGATGTGCCGCAAGTTATGAAATTTATGTTCTTTCCAATTAAAAAAATAATGATTAAAGAACTGACGGTCGCTGGACTTGCGCGTCCTTGAAGCATCCAGTAGAGGGCGCTGGCTGTCAGACTTTAAAGTGGAAGTATGCCAGTAATTTCCTACCTTAGAGATTACATTGCGATTATATTCTTTTAGAGATTTACTGCAACTTATAGCCACATTATCTCTCCCTATATGTGTTGTTTTTCTCATTACAATTCTCAATTCTCAAAAAATGTCTATGACAAAAAAACAAATCTCTGTAAAAGAGACTCACAATTCAGCCTCGCCTCAAAAGCTGATGTTGTATGCAGAGAGTGCTCTGCTGTTTAGCAAATATTTTTCAAGGTAAGTTCTACACTGTGTCAGACATTTAGCTTGTTAGTGTGTGTAGTTTGTATAACAAAAATGTCAGGCCTGGTTCCTGCACTCTCAGACAGATGCACAGACAGAGACAAGTGGTTTCTGCTTTCTGCTCCACTGGGTTTTGGTTGTTGAAGAAAGTCTTTGAGCTAAAATAACCCAGGTATACCACAGGAACCACAACTGGGATTTGCTCTGACCCACTTAGTGCCTCAAACAGATTTTACTCCAACACAAATGACTTCACTAATACTGGGGACAAAAACACTTTAAACACAAACAACTTGCTTTCATTGTAATGAAATGAAATCTCAGAACATTAGGCATCAAAACATACCTGAAGGACTTAAAATAATTAGTGGCCTTTCAGTGTGGAGTGTGCAGGTTGTTCTTGTGCTTGTATCAGTTCCCTCTGGACACTCTGGCTTCTACCCAAAGTGGTTGTTACATGTAATTGTTACAATTACACTTTGTTGCACACGTGGACTATGGACATCAACAGCAGTATTCATTCTTGTTCCTTGAATTCCACCTTAAGGGTGAATGCATATTTGAAATGGTAAATGGCCTGTATTTATATAGCGCTTTACTAGTCCCTAAGGACCCCAAAGCGCTTTACATATCCAGTCATCCACCCATTCACACACACATTCA
>NW_005187433.1:2149819-2151182 GCF_000239375.1 Pundamilia nyererei | reverse complement strand
AATAATATGTTTAAAGATTTTATACCCTTCTGAGGGAAAACCATCTGAGGTTTACATTAACATGGACTGAGAGGGCACAGACCAAGATAGAAGGCCCTGCTCCAAAATGATCACCTTCAAGCTTGAATGAGAAAAGAGGTTTGTTTGGAAAACAAGGCTTTCAAACCTGAACACACTGTAGTAGCTGTCCAGCATGGTGGCTCAACTTCATCTGAAATAAACAGCTAAAACTCGGATACAATCGGGTGTTCCAAGAGGATGATGATCCTAAACACACATCAATAATGGTTTTTAAATGGATAAAGCAGACTAACATTAAGCTCCTGGATTGGCCTTCCTAAAGCCCTGAACTCAGCCCTCTTACAAATGTGTGGACTACGCTTAAAAGCTGTGTCTATGACAGAAAACCAACCAGTTTAAATGAACACTACCAAGCATTTTATTTATCGAATGAAGCCAGCTGAATCAGATTTTCATTACTTAAGGCAGTTATACAAGAAATATAATTAATAAGAACAATATGCGCAAACTTTTAACATAAAAGTTGTATAAGACATTTTTAATGCAATCAAAACAAGTAAATGACAATGCAAATTTTCACTCACTGCTAGTGCTTTAAAGCGGTACAAAAACATTTGCAGATACTTAACTTTGATACAGACAGTTTGAGTGGTTGACCCACTTCAGTTGTGCAAATACGTGTGGTGATAAACAATTCATAAACATCCGAGGCAGGATTTGGAGGAACATGCAGGATGGCAACATCCTTGCAGTCAGGAAAAAGTTATTAAAAGAAATAAAATATTAAACAAAAGAGACCCATTCTCTGATCTGAAGCGCAACTACTGGAACAGGTGAGGCTCACTGCTATTTTTAGCACCTGTTTTTTAAGATCAGTCTGCCATCAAAATGTAAAATAAATGGACAGTGACAAACCAAATATGGGATACAAAGGACACTTACCTTATTTTTTTGGTATTTAATATCATAGCTATCAGCTGAGTAAGAAGGTAAGTAAGAAAGGTGCAGACATGATGGACGAGTAGTCAGTCTGCTTGAAAACTGCATGTATAGTGTTTCTGTAGACAAGTCTGTGCAGTCACAAAATTGGCATGGGGTGATGATATGTGCACGGAGCGGCTCACCATCTGATCACAGTTTGTGTTACTCGGGCTCTTGGATACTGTGTAATGGTGTGCTCAGAGCAAACTGCCCAAATGGTCTTGCATCACTGTTGCAAGGCAAGACGGAGTGCAAATACTAATTAGAAAGCCATATTATTCACTTATATCTGCAAGAGATGTAAAAATGATTTCTGCAATGAAGTTCATTTTTCAGATTGCACAGTAATAACAGCACTTTT
>NW_005187433.1:2133970-2148877 GCF_000239375.1 Pundamilia nyererei | reverse complement strand
ATTCATTCACATGAAGACAAAGCAGGCATAAAATCACACACAAACACGAGCGTGCACACAGTGTGGATCCTCTGTGTTGGCTGCATTGCTGTGGCGTTTGTGGCATAAGAGATATGGTAAAATATACAAACCCGCCACAACTACAACATCGATATCACAATTAATGGCTCATAATTCCCTAAGGGCAAGTGGTGTGAATGTGAGTGTGTCTGTGGGTGTGCATGTGCAATAATGGGACATTGTTAAAATAGTGCTGCGTAGGAGAAAACAGGAGGACCCAGCAGTATACTTAAAGACAGACAAGGCTTAAGGAAGTCTTGTGTTTTCCTGTGTTTATGTGGATGTGTGTGTGTGTTTGTGAGTTTTATTTATTCTTACGTCTTTAATAAGGTCCAAGGTGAGCACGTTTTTGAAAGGTGAAAGGTGAGTGTAAAAATGCACAAACAGTGAAGGACAATGGCATTGTCTCACACTTAATTCTCAGTGTACCCTTGCGGGTCTATAAAACTCTACCCTCTATTTCTCTCAAACACATACACACACACAAACATCACACACACACTGCATCTTTGTTAGCTGGATGTGTCGACACAGTCTCAGACTTTTCCTGCTTGTACAACAAACTGACTCGCTGACTTGCAGAGAACTGGTGAAACCCAGACCTCTGAGAAAACTGCTGTCCTGTAGCGAAGATCAACTGGCAGGTCTTTACTACCATGAGGTTCGTAGTGGATCATGTTGGCAGGGAAAAGAGAGCCAACTCCAACTATTGGGATAATGTGTTACAAAGTAGCACACTGAAATACTCGGATAACTTTTTTTTTCTGATAATAAGTGTAATTTAATAGTTCATTTCTCAAAAGCCTGAATATGCATCCATTCAGGCATTCATAATGTTTCTGTCTCCTTCTGCCTCCTCGCATATTCAGTCCTATGTTTGTGGCAGATGGCGGAGACAACGGCCTTTACAAGTATTCACATTAATCTCTCTTTTTATTATGTATTCTGTTAAAGTGTCTCTCAGCTGATGAGGAACTAACAAACATAAACTTCACTCTTGGTGAGGCCTGTTGGGGAAAATAACGACGATGATCGTGCTACAGTTAAAAACAGCGAGAGGTAGCTAAAGCTGTCGCTCAGTGGAAACTCAACAAGCGTGTTTCATGTTATCAGCTGTTTGCACGGCAAAGTGAACACATCAGAGGTAAATGTGCAGCAGGCTATATAGATACAGATTTATCTCTAAAGATAAAATTGGGCGAAAAATGGCAAATATGGTGCTTATGTAGCGTTTTTCTACTCTGTTTCTTTGTGAGTCTTATTCATCAGTTCACGCAAACACATTTTTCATGGCCAAAGCACTTTAACCAAACATTCACACTCTCACATGGGTAACTTCTGGTGCAGGAGGGGGGAATTAAACCACCAACCTTCGAAATAGTCGCCGATCAACTTTACCTCCTGAGCCACAAGGAAAAAACACAGAGAAGCTATTTCAACTAATAAAAAGATTGTCTAGCAAGCATTAAAAAGCTCTTAGATGATGAGTAGGAGACCACTGTGAGAATGCTATCTGTATGGGAAGAGCAGCCTTTGCTACTCTAGCAAAGTTAGAGTTACACTAATTAAACATTGCATTATTTATTTACCTTGGAGCACAAGTAAACATCCTACCGGGCATAATAAAGATATTTACAGAGCACACGATTGGACTGGAAACTCTCTCAAAAAACGTTTATTTCCTTAAGTGAGAATATTTTTTGACGGCAGGGCAGCATCATAATCACTGTGTTAATTTGCACTTGTCTCATACTTACACTCGAAAAAATTAGATTTATATTGTAGTAGGAGGTGGAGATAGAAGCTGAAATGTAACCTACTTGTGAAATGTTGACTGTATACACACAAAGAAGTTTCTGTTATTTAAGTCATACTGAATTTGCTGCTCATTGAATTCAGACATTCTGCCATTAGACAACAAGTGACACAGTTTTGTAATATTTTGCTGCAGCTAAACCCTAATTAAAAATTTATTTACCTCCAGCTGCAAAGCAAATACAGCTTCATCCCCTTTTTAGCAGCAATACCTTTTAGCTATAAATGCAAAATTAAGTGGTTGCTAATGTTTCTGCTTCTCTTATATATATCTGTGATCACTTGCAACCTCTCCTCCTCTCCCATTTCACTAAAATTGCTGTTTATATCTTCTTCCCATTAATAGTTTTGCAAAAACATGTAGAATTTCTAAACAAGACAGTTTTACTATTCCACTATGCTGCAAATAGTGTAGTTAATTTTTTACCACTTCTACTGCTTTCAGTAAATGTACACATATTTGTTTGTTCGTAAGTTGTAACTCATGTTTATCAATTTGGAGATTTAATTGGAGCTTGCCAACCACTTCATTAATGCCTTGGTCCCTCTTTAGCCTTTAGAAATGCCTTGGCATAGATTTAACAAGATGCTGGAAACAGAGATAAGAGATTTTGGTCCATAATGATGTGACAGCATCAAGCAGCTGCTGTAGCTTGCGATGACTGAGCTTTGTGACATGGTGCATTATCCTGCGTGAAACAGCCACCAGTTGGTCACTGTGTTCAACAAGGGAAAAACGTGGTCAGCAATAATACTCAGGCAAGCTGTGCAAAACAATGTTTTAAGGAGCCTAACAAGTGCCAAGAAAATATCCCTTCATACAAGGCAGGATGCATCCATGAGCTGCCTAAGTTAAAATGATCAGTGTTGTTACTAGTACTAGCAGTACTGGGCCTATGTTTATTTGTATCAGATCAATACTAAAATTTGCAGTATTGCACACCACTACCATTCAGAGATGCTCTTTTGCATATCTGCATATCTCATTTATAATGACAGGCTTTTATTCAGTTACCTTCTAACTATTTTAGTTGCCTTCTTTGAAGGGGTTTAGTCATTTTCCTCTATCCTGTGGCATAAACAAGGCATTTTCACCCAGATAAATGCCGCTCAGTGGATACTTTTTCTTTTTCAGACCATTCTCTGTAAACCCTGGAGATGATTGTGTGGGAACATCCCAGCAGATCAGCAGTTTCTGAAATACTCAGAACAGCCTGACTGGTGCAAATAACCATGCCATGTTCAAAGTCCTTTAAATTCCCTTTCTTCCCCATTCTGATGCTCAGATTGAACTTCAGCAGGTCGTCTTGATGATGTCTACATGACTAGATGCACTGAGTTGCTGTCATGTTACTGGCTGGTTAGACATTTGGATAGGAGTATCTAGTGGCTAGTGAGATTAAACAGGTCATACATTTTCCAACATCAAGGGAAGTACAGCCAGCAACAGTAACACAGCTGCAGTCGATAAAATCGACTGGAAAAAATAATCAGTTCCCCATATCAACTTGCTGTTGATTTAATTTCAAGTTCTGAGAATGGCTGACCAACTCTCAAATATATAGATTTTAATATACACTTTTTTTTCTGTACTAATCCACCAGAAAATGAAATCAGTTGCTAAGATGTTTCACAGCTGAAACAGATCTTCCCTCAGTGGTTTTGTGTGTCTGGACATTCTGCGTGATTGAATCCTCTCAGGCGTGATACACTTGCTTGTGTTTTTATAGTCCGAGCAGGGGCAAGCGGTCTACACACCCACTGTAACGAAAGGTTAACCTAAATGTTAAAGAAAACCTCAGGGGTACTTTTTCTGAATCTCAACTGGCTTTCAAGTGTGTTCACTCATTCATTCATTCAAAGAAAGTGATTTGCATGTTGGAAAATAATGTTGAACTGGGAAGTGGATGACTTAAAGATTGATTAGAAGGTAATGTGTCTTACACACGTTGGTTATAATGTATAATTATTTTTATAAAGTCAGTTTCTCTCTCTCTCTTTGTCTCTGTTCTTCACTTCGTTGACCAGATTTCTATGTAGATTCACATTGTTGCCTAAGGCCATGGCTTCAAAAATATGGTTTCGTAATACTGCTCCTTTGCTGCCTACATAATCCCTTTTCTCAGGCTCTGGATCCCCCTGCCTTTATTTTTCCTCTTAGATGCTGTCTCCCTAATTTAGGCTGCAACTCCTACTCTTTCTCTCTCTCTCTCATTGTCATAAATTCTCAAAGAAAAGAAAATGTCTTTGTTTCTCTGCCTCCTTTTACTCCTAGTGTCTTTTCAACAACATAATTTAGCTCCAGCATAAATATTTAACATCCATTCCACTACTGTTCCACTGGTATTTATTTTATTTATTACACAAACAGCAATGGTGTGTGTCTATAAGATTGATTTGCTATAGCAAAAACAGTCAAAGGCATTCAAGCTATCAGATACTAACATCAAGTCAGTGCATGTTGCACACTTAGACACCTCTATACACTGTTTTTATCCAGATCTGTTGAGTACACGTGTGCATATGCCCAGAGTTGATCTTATGCTTAATCAGACATTGCTTTGTGTAAAACAATCTATATAACCATGTCTCAAAATCATAACAGGTAAAGGAAATATTGGAAAACAATGTCCTGGCTGAGAACGCTGTGTCATCCTGAAAGGATTACAAAAACAAAGAGTTTTCTAAGGTCTGACGTGACATCATCCTGGCTACAGGTTTGCCAGTTTCATCTTTGATTGCATTTTATGCTGTCTAGCCTTTGATCTTTATATAAGGTAAAATAATTTTTGATGTTCAAAATCGATCAGTTTCACAGTGTGTGTGCTTCGAGCAAACACCAAACGGAAAACTAAATGTGAAATATGGTGATCTCACATGTGCCAACACACATATGCTTCTAGTAGCTGCTGTGCACATGGCAGTCAATGTTGCTGTAAACATGCTTAAAGGATGCAGATGAATAAGAGTGGCAAGTGTAATTTCACATTTCTTTAATGACATCTTCGTCATAAAAAAGGATATTTTGCTGTTTCTTTATGTATTTAGTTTGTTTCTGTTTATGAATAACCTGTAACCTTTTTATCTAACCTTTATAAATTTTGTAACGTGTACAGTACTGTGCAACAGCCTTGAGTCACCCTTTTGTTTCTTTATAATCTGCTAGGAACAGGAAATAAGTACAGCAAATCACTGAAAAGATATATAGAAATACACTGAATAAGGAGTCTGTAAAATTCCAAAATAAAATTCCCAGTTAATAATTGGTATGACAACCTTTATTTTCAACGCAGCTTAACCTCCTAAGACCCGAACTATTCCATGGCATGCATTTTTAATTTCTTTTGATATTTGGGCATATTGGGCCCCAATGAGTGTAAAAACAAAACAGTTGAAAACAAATTGAACTGTACTCTTCCACCATTTTTGATCAGACTTTGATGAACACTACATGGATCAAGTGAAGGTCCAGATGCATCTCTCAGGTTCTGTGTCAGCCTGACACACAAAGACATGACTTTCAGGTACTGTTCATCTGGCTGTCAGTTCTTTTTTTACTACATGTGTCTAATTTTCTCAACTTTTCAAATACACATGACGAGATATGCCAAGTTTTCAGCTAATAGGTCTTTTGAAGTCACCTTGTTATCAACACAAGCCTGTCAAACTATGCTATTTTTGCATTTTCCTTATATTCATCTAAAGAAATATGACCAAATGATTTGTTTTTGCAATGGCCTGTTAGTAAAAAAGTGTCTAAAGATACAATTTAAAACAGAGTTTATGCTAAATTGTCTGTTATATGTAGACACAAGACTGCTTCGTCTTGAGTTAGGTGCCTTATCCTTGAATGATTTATAGGTCAGTGTTAAGAGGCTTAATAAACAAATATAAAAACCTTTAAGTTAAAACATTTCTCTGAAAATACCAGGTACAAGGACTGGACTGAAAATAAGTGAAAAAGCAGCCAAAGTCAAAAGAAACACTTCAGAAATCCTGAAGAGTTATTTCGCAAGACTGCAGTAAAAGCTCACATGAAAGTCTCACTCCTTGGAATCAAAATATACAGAAATGAACGGTGGCTCTATGTAAGTGCACCATATTTATAGTGCAATGAATAGAGATATACTTGTCTATGTGAACACAGCAGGGTAAATTATCTCCAGTTAGAATTGCTGCAGCAGATAGTGTAATTCCAGTGGCACAGTGATTTTAAACCATAGATATAATGTCAGACTACCCTAATATTTAGGTAGTGTTATTACCGTAGTCCTGACATTTATAACAGCTGCTGCATTGTGTCCTACAGTGTAAATTACCTAACACAAAAAATTTACTGCTGCAATCAAGCATTATGCTCACATACAGTCAGTAAGTTTATGAGGACAAAGCCATTGCTGAAAAAGAGTGACCTCTGAGTGAAGCTAATGGAAATACAGGCTAAATAGACTTTGCTTTTCTTTATTTTGAAAGAAGAATCTTACAGCATTAAATATATTAGTGCACAGACGGGTGGCTGGTAGATTTGCATCACATTGCAGCTTGTGCTATCTTCACTGACCTGTGAGACTCTGTGAGAGGTGGGGAGGTGACAAAACAAGAGGGAAGAAAGGAAGTGGTTGAACAAAAGATTGCATGCTGTATTATTTATGTCCTGCAGATGTAAGTCTACATTATTTATCCCCATGGGCAGCACATTTCTGCTCTGACCGGTAATAAATTACTTTTCTCCTGTGATGGATAGTTTTTTATTTTATCATAGGTTTGATCATCTGCGTGTCTGCTGTGTGCACTTATAATGTGGAATTGAATCAAACTCTCAAAATATAAAGTATTTGAGTACAATAGATATATTTTTTATATGTTCCACTGTTGGACACTTTGGTGCCCTGAGCCAAATCCATTACTACTGTGTTTGCTCCACTTTGTTGTCCTGGTGTGCATTTGTTTGTGTGCATGTGTGTGTGTGTGTGTTGACTCATATTGCTTCCATAAGCTTTTAACCATCTGAGTCTATAATGGAGATGAATGTTGGCTGCTCTGCCTTACAACAGTGATTTAATCACACAAACAGGCAGCTAGATTTTATGTGCACATACTGTATATATGTGTTTGTGTATGAATGATCTCTCAGTCTTTAGCTCAGACCACACAGATCTGTGTTTCTGACAGAGAACCCCAGGGCATAAGTATGAAATTGCAGCAAAGTGGATGAAAATGTTTGTCTATGCAAGCCTTCTTGAAAGTATTCATGAGTTTGGGAGCAAGATTTTTTGGTCATTCTTATTTAAAAATGAGATGAGAATTATGGGTTGTTTTTTTCCCCTGAGGCTAATTTAGACGTAAGATGTGAGTTATTTTGGATTTTCAGTCTGAGGTTTACAAGTATATACTCGAAACTATGATCAAATTGGAGCCTGAATTATTATATATTGTGAAAATGAATTCAGTCAAAGTCCTTTAATAGTGTGCCAGCCTGTTTCTTTATAATTCTTTATAACTCATAGTGTATAGCTTAATTGGTGTAGCTATGGCAGCCATTTAAACCCTTCCTCTGCTGACATCATAACCCTATTTATGCTTCTTAGAGCACATCTGGTTTCATTCAGCTAAAACCATCCACCTGAAGAAGTGACTTCTGAGCGTCTAAACTGCAGAATCACTGTGATTTCAATGTGTAGCACATAAACAGAACAAACAAACTATTTCCAAAAGGGCAGAAGTCAGCTTTAGTCTGTTCTTTTCCACCCTAGTGACTTGCTAGTAAAGGTCATAGAACATTTTATGGTAGCACATTATAATACAGCCAGTGACTAAGGGTGTAATTCCCCTGTAATTAAATGGATTTTCAATGTTTTTTTTAATTTAAAATTCAATGTTATTATATTTGCATACAAACACTTAAAGTTAGGTAACCTAGAATAAGGGCGTAAACAGACAGGTTATTACAGGAAACAAATAAGAAATAATTATACTGTATATGAAAGATTAAGTATAAATTTAAGTAGTAAGTCATTTTAAGTACTCTGCAATTTCCTTAACTTTGTCTAACATCTGGGTTAGAGAAAAAGAGTCTAACTTAACATCAACGGTACTAAAAGTAGCTGTAGATAATATTACATCTGTTGGATGATTATTGGTATTTTTTTCTCTAATGATAAAAATTTTATTTGTGAAGAAGTTCATGAAGTCATTACTAGTTAACGTTAAAGGGATGGTTGGCTCAAAAGAGCTCTGACTGTTTGTCAGCCTGGCTACAGTACTGAAGAGAAACCTGGGGTTGTTCTTATTTTCTTCAATCAGTGACATACTCTATGAGCATTGAAGATGATAACAGTGGGTGGATTATATTCTTAAACTTTCAGAGCTTTCAGCTTTCAGAAAGACATTACTGGGATAAAGTCTACTCTTCACCGCTGTGTAATCAATTATTGTAAATGTAAATGTTATCAGGAAATGATCAGACAGGAGAGGGTTTTCAGGAAACACTGTTAAATGTTCAGTTTCTATGCCATATGTTAAAACAAGATCTAGAGTGTGATTAAAGTGGTGGGTGGGTTCTTTTACATTTTGAGAGACACATTTTGAGTCTAATAACAGATTAAATGCCATGTTGAGGCTGTCATTTTTAGCATCTACATGGATATTAAATTCACCCACAATAATTATTTTATCTGAGCTCAGAACTAAATTCGATATAAAGTCTGAGAAATCAGAGAGAAACTCTGTGTAAGGCCCAGGTGGACGATAGATGATAACAAGTAAGACTGGTTTCTGAGTTTCACAGCTGGGTTGGACGAGGCTAAGCATCAGGCTTTCAAATGAATTAAAAGTCTGTCTTGGTCTTTCATTAATTAATAGGCTGGTGTGAAAAATTGCTGCCACACCGCCTCCTCGGCCTGTGCTTCGAGATTTCTGGTAGTTAGAATGACTCGGGGGTGTTGATTCATTTAAACTAACATAATCATCCTGCTGCAACCAGGTTTCTGTAAGGCAGAGTAAATCAATTTGTTGATCAATTATTAAGTCATGTACTAACAGAGACTTGGAGGAGAAAGACCTAATATTCAATAATCCACATTTCACTGTTTTACTCTTTGGTTCAGATGTAGATACTGTATTGTTCTTTCTTTGTAATTGTTTGTGTTTAAGTTGTTTGTTGCTGGTTTTTAGTTTGTTTTTTGTCTGTTTGGGAACTGACACAGTCTCTATGGAGATGGGTTTTTGGGGGGGTAGCAGGAGGAGAGAAGCTGCAGAGAGGTGTGTAAGACTGCAACTCTGCTTCCTGGTCCCAACTCTGGATAGTCATATTTTGGGGGGTTTAATAAATTTGTCCATATTTCTAGAAATGAGAGCTGCTCCATCCAAAGTGGGATGGATGCCGTCTCTCCTAACAAGACCAGGTTTCCTCCAGAAGGTTTGCCAATTATCTATGAAGCCCACATCGTTTCTGGGACACCACTCTCTAGCTTCACATGTCTGAGAACAGAATCACCAATTACCAGAGTTTGACCCCCGGCGGGTGTGTCGCTGAGTTTGGAAAAACGGTTAGACACATGAACAGGTTGGTGGTGTACCTGGGGCTTCTGTTTAAGACTATGCTTCCTCCTCACCGTCACCCAGCTGCTTGGGGTCTGCCGGGGAACAGCTAGCGGGGCCTACGCTATCTTCGGCTGCACCAGCTACAGGGGCCTGGCTTGCTACGGATGAATGAAGGGTGCGAAGCCAAGTCTCCAATTAAGTAATCTTGGCCTCCAGAGCTGCAAATATGCTACATTTGTTACAAGCAGTGTTGCCAACTTAGCTACTTTGTCGCTATATTTAGCGAGTTTTCAGACCCCCTTAGCGACTTTTTTTCTAAAAAGCGACTAGCGACAAATCTGGCGACTTTTTCTGGTATTACTGGAGACTTATTTATGATGACTTTTTGACGTGAAAACGCGTATCGCTCTTACTCTCAACAGGCAGCGATGCTGCCTTGGGCACCTCACCCATGCCAAAGCACTCCCAGGCGGAAGATAGTCCTCCCCCAGCTGCTATCAGGGCAGGAGATGTTCACACCTGTGCGTCCAAACGGCAAATGAATCGTGCATGAGTGAAGCCACTGCTCCCGCACTGACTGTAACTCAGTCAGTTTTTCTTTTACTGTTATGCTGTTTTGTGGATCACAAGGTTTAAAACTACTTATAAACACACACACAGTAACTCCACCAGAGTGCCAATTTCGGGTCACTTTTGCAGGTCCAAGCCCGGATAAAGGAGCAGGGTTGGAATTGTGACATTAAAAAACAATAATTGCTAAAAGAAATTGAATTTGTAGTTCTAAATAAATTCTAACTGCATTTAGGACGGTTTTTACTCACTTTATGTGTCTTCCACAATGTTATTTCTCTCTCCAACAACGTAGGTTACAATTACATTAGCATGACCAATTATGCAAATTAGGCGATGACGTCATTTGGCGACTTCTAGCGACTTTTAGGACAACCAATAGCGATTTTCCTTACTGAGGAGTTGGCAACACTGGTTACAAGTATCATCACTGCTAAAGGAGGCCGAGGAGTAACTAAACATCTGACACACTGAGCAAGAAAGTGCAGGAGGGACAGATGAAGAGGCCATGCTGTTAGCGAGTTGGCTACGAGCTAAGCTAAGGTAGCGCAGTGGTTCCCAAACTTTTTTTGCTGGGCCCCCCTTTGTTTTACAAGAAAAATGTTGCCCCCCCCGCACGCACAAACACATCCTCCAACCACACACACTCATATTTTGCTCCATTGCGGTTTATTTCACACCTCAAACATTTAGTAAACAATTAAGTAAATACAAGTAATCTGCAATAAATTACAGGTAGTAAGAAAATAAACTCCTAACTCTTTTACGCTACGTCCACACCTACATGGGTATTTTTGAAAACGCAGCTGTTTGGTTCACACGTAAACAGCGAGATTTTTTAAACCTCCTCTTTTGCGTTTACGTGTGGACGAGGAATACAGAGTTCGTCAGGCAACGTCAAAGGTATGTGCCTTTTTTCACGTCACGCTGTGCGCCATGTTTTTGTTTACATGAGATGAATTGCAGACTGGCAGATAGAGACAAAATACTGATTTTGTCTCTATCTTCAGGTTTTACACGCTTACATATACACACGCAGTTACTGTCCCTCCATTTAGAAAGGCAGAGGTGTAATTATTTTACGTGTAGTTGTTTTTTTCCTGTGTAATAATATTCAACATTGCTATCAATACATTTTTCAAAAAATGCCTCTCTGTGCAAAATGGGTTTAAAAACATAAACAACTGTGGGATACTGTTTGTCCGTGATTTGAACAGGGGGAACAAATCGTGGCAGGATCAGCCTGATATTATTTGTATCCCACTGTAACTTTACTGTATAAAGAGCTAACATCTCCAAAATGTCAGGAGTAGTTAGTCATTACTACAAGTGTTTGTGAACTAAAAATCAAGAATGTGGGATACTGTTTGTCCATGATTTGAACAGCCCAGCGCTGCTCGAGACACAGGGAAAACCAATTCTGCAGGGGAGACCTACCTCGGCACTTGTGCAGGTGAAACCAAAGGGAAGATATGCTTCACCATATTTTCTAGTCTTTGGCTAGAATGAAGTTGGTTTGGAAACATATTCAGCTATGCTTCATCTCCTGCTTTGCGTTTGTGGAGGCGCCCGTGCTAGCAGTGTCCAAGCGGTTTTTTTTTGTTTTTTGTTTTTCATACCGAGCCCCTTTGCAATGGCTCTGCGGGCCCCACACTTTGGGAAGGCTTGAGCTAGCGAAACAGTAAAGACACAGTGAGTGAATACTTTGGCAAAACAAAAACATTATTTGGCAGAAAATAGTGTTAAAAATACGTCCTCAGGCTTTAAATTCGCTTCACAAACACAACTGAATGGTCTGGTTCAGTTACTCAGATTAGAACACCTAATAGCACAGCTCTCATATTACAAAGGGAAACAATTTTAAAAAAGCCATTTATGAAAATTTTGGTTTTAAATTTGCTGTACGTACGGTTTGAAAAATGTGAAACCAGGCCACTCTGTTGACACACAGACATGAGTAAGAGCACTGATACCTGGTATTCAATGAACAAAATGTTCTGTTATTTAAATTTTTAAGTGCTCCACTGTGAGCACTGAGCACCTTTCAGAATTATAGAAAAGGACACTTTAAGCTAGACTGCATATTCTCCTGAAACAGATTATCCCGTTTGTTCAAAGTAATTCAAGTGCAGCGACCAGAGGACAGTTTATGGAAGACATTCGAAATGTCAAATTTAATAACGCTCAGTAGGCGTACACACATCCTGTAGGAACCGTTTGAGAGGTTGCTCAGAAGCAAAACTTTAAGTTTGATTTTATTTGTATTTTGTGCTGGAAGAAAAGACAAACACTCCAGAGAGCTTCGCTCTTGTAGGATTTCTCTGGGGAAATATTCCTTAGCTCTTCTTCAAATGGAGAATGAGATGAAAACGGAGAACGAGAGACAACCAGGGAAAAGCAAAGAAATGGCAAGACATAAAAAAAAAAACAGGAGAGAAGGAACAGAAGGAAAGTGCCTATAAGAAGAGGAATGTAGACACAGCATTAGAGAGGATTCTCCACTGAATGTGTTTATGATCAAACAGATGAAGATAGAATGAAACATGTCAGAAAAATACCACAGAAAGGGTGTGATGATTTGTGGCTGATGCAAATGAAAAGCTCCAGCTCTGAGGGCTTTTGTCTCGCCTCATAATCCTCCCTGTACCCCGATCTCCCTCTTCGTTAAGCCCACATCCCCCTTGAATATCCCCACCCCTATTATCCCTCTCACTTTCACACATCTCTCTTCCTTTTCCCTCAAACCAACTTCAACTGTGCCATACTTTGCTGCTCACTCCCCTGCGACCCTCCCCCTCTGATTTTTCCCACTCATTTTACAGCTCCCACTCCCCTATCGCCCCCTCTCTTTTACATCAATCCTCCCCTCCAAACATTTTGGCTTCCCAGCTGGGACCCACCCCCCACTTTTCTCCCTGTGATCCCGTTAAAGCTTCATGTCAGCATTAGTCTCTGTTCGCACATATTAAGGCAGACAGCTGTTGTATGGGTCTTGTTAGAGGCATGAAGAGTCTAGGTCAGCACCATCATCTGTCTGTCCTGCATGGTCAATGGAGGGAAGTAGACTACCTCTTTATAGCATAAGCAGTTTATAGTTTTATATCAATGAACAGTACATGAGTAGTTGTGGTCATGGCTAGCTGTATAGCTGCTGCTTTCTTAACTGAAATGAGGAGAAAACAACCTCATTTATTTATTATTTTAAATTCTTTTAGTGTTTTTCTTCTAATTTTAAACACAGAAGTCTAATTGTTTGGAACTCATGACCTCCACATCAGTGGTGACCTTGGCCCCAGACATCTACACAAAACCCTTTCCAAAAAGATGAACAAAAAAATGCTGTTGAGAAACAAACTTTCTTTCAATTTAGGGCACTTAATCACACTGACGCCACTTTTCTCCTTCAGTGACTTTCTAAAGGTCATTTATGCCTTCATCTCATCTTAGTCTGACTATTTCAATACCCTTCATTTAGATGCTACAGCCAGCAGTGTTGGGGTCATTACTCGTTACAGTTTTTTTTGTATCTTTAGTAATGCCTTATGTTGCTTAAATGCACTCCAGATAAACGAATTCATCACACTACTAGTACTTTTACTTCTACATTACTCTGTAACATGACCTGAAATACATTATCACATAATTACCAGTTAACAATACATCTTTATACTATGCCCACATATTGACATAATTCCTTAATAAGTCCTTAATAACATGCAATGATGCAATGATCAAAAGGCAAAGTTTAATATTAGAACTACCAAGAGGTTAATTTTGTTGTTATTATGTTTAGCAAACAAAGAAATAATGCATCATGGGAAGCTCCCAGCAGCATAACTAAAGGAGGTTTCAGGTTCAGCGATTCTAGAGCTGGTCCATTGAAAATGATTATATGAGAACCTGTATGAGGTGTGGATCAAGAATTTTGCACAGCAGTATATAAATGCACAAGAGTGAAACTGGTCTTCAAATTGAAACCTGATAGTATGTGACAATGCATATCAATGAAAAGCTCAAATTATACTTTTAACAAGAATGCTGAGACAGGACCTAAACTATGAAAAACAGATGATGTGATTTTATCCATTTCATCACTGAATACTGCTGTTTGGTCACAGAGATAAGCACACAGTGTCTTTTGGCTTCAGTGGCCTCGCACACTGGGTTTATGGCAATAGTAAGATAGTAAGATGTGTTGCCTCCAGCTCATCATTGTAAAGGCCACTTACTGTTACATTAAATGTACTGGGTAAGCAACATTTTTCAACATGCAGAGTTAATGTGAATATTTTACCCAAAGCATGCTATTTTTATAACCTAAGTAAAAAGGAAATTAAGGTGAGTGGAACAAAGTGAAACCAAGTGCAAGACACAGGCTCAAATGAATATGAGACAAGCACAAGAGTGTAAGAATTGCATTATTTGCTGGACTGGACTGAGAATATGTTGATTGCTTAAAGTGTGCATGGCACGGATGTGAATGACAGAGTGCCCATTTTAAAATTTTTCTGCTTTTGAAAACTCTTGACCACATGAATGCTTTAGGTTCTATAGTATGTTATGTCCCTTCATCTTTAATCTTTTCATTATTACGCCTTTATATATGTGTTTACATTCTTTGCTGGTCTTCCTCCAGTCCTTAGCCTCATCAGATTTCTGTCTTTTTTCAGTCACCTCTGCTTTCTTCATTGTATATGCATCACTTATCAACATTCATTATATTTGCTTCCCTATCCTCATCGATATCCACACTAATACTTTCCCATTCTATTTTTTCCTTTTCCACTTGTCTCATCTCTTATCTTCCTGTATTTTTCTCCTCTTATGTGAACGTTTGTCCTTTCCTGTCGTCGTATCAGCCCCATCGCCTTTAAAGATTTCCATTTTGGTCAGCGGTCCCCAACCCCCGGGCCTCGGACC
>NW_005187433.1:2120786-2132813 GCF_000239375.1 Pundamilia nyererei | reverse complement strand
TATATATGAACGTGTCCTTCGAGGCAAGTGTCTGCATTTGTAGCATCAAAGTATTTGTCTGTTTTCTCACTGTAAATTACTCTGTGGCTTTGACAGTAGTACATTTAAAATCTCTTCATTGTCTGCTCTTTATATTGCGTGCCTCTCCAACATCGATTGCAGCCAAGGCCACTGCTTCATGGCTGGCCTGTGTGGTTACCATGGAAACGAGCCCACAGCTTAGGAGTCGCCGAGAAACTAAACACCCTCCGATCAATAAGCTTCCCGAATAATGGGGTCGTAGACACACACACAAAACACAGACACACTAACCCGTCAGTCTCAGACCGACTCTGAGGCTCCATCAGTAAGTACAGTTGCACAAATTCAGCTTCTTATTAGTGTAGGAGAAAAGAGCGAGAGTCTTTTGAAACCCACTGAGAGACTTAACTGAGAGCATGGAGAAAGGAGTCATGGCAGTTGGCAAACTGCTGAAGAGGGAGATCTGGAGTGTGACTATCATTAGTCTCATACAATCCTGTGAAAAGAGCAGAGACGCTGAAATACAGAATACACATTGCACACATTAAAAAGGTAAAAATCATGCCTTTCTGCCATTAATACAATTGTGTGACAACAATATGAAGAGGACATACCACTATTGCTGATTTGTTACATGGGGGAAACATGGGACTTCTGGAGAATGTTACACATGTGAAGTAATATTGTAGTAATCAATAAATGACTACTAAAATCCCACAGTTGCTAAAATCTACAGTGTACAGATATTAATGTGATGTTAATAGGTGCATGCACATACATGGATGGATACATATACATATGCATGTGTGAAACTTTCCAGTTAAAGAGCATGTCACCATAAGGAAGTGTAAAAGCAAATGTTAAAAAATTTGAACGAAAACTAAGGTATTAAAATGTGTTTTAGCAAATGTTTAATTTTAGGTAGAATCTGAAATGCATGGTTGCTTGAACAGAAGTAAAAGGCCTTGATCGGTTAGGCTTTGGCAGACTCTTGCCTTACATTAGGATGTTGCATAAATCTGTGTCATTTCATTTCATTTTTCCCGTGGTCCCTTTCTTCCCTGAAGGCCAAACACTCATTTTTTGGTTAGTCACACTTTCCTTATGCATGCATGACTACCATGTTGCAGTACACCACAAGGACACACATATATAATAAGCCTTGTTATCTTTTTAGCTTACACTTTATGTGTATAAAAATGTTCTTGTTCATAAGAAGATTATTATTTAAATTGACTGCACTGTGAAAAGGTGCCCACATGGAAAAGACAGCTGTAGTGAAATGCTTCTGCAAAAATGTTGCGCCAGAAAAAATAGTTCCTGCTCTATAAGTGTGGGAGTAGTTCTCTTTACTACTGAGTGTTTGGTGAGGCCAGACTTCAGTCTGCAGTGACCATCCTTTGCTACCTCTTGGTTCATACAAATGTGCAGGGCCTTGAAAGTGATTAATAAAAACTAACTCAAAGGAAGGCTGATATATTTGGGTATCAGTGCTGCCACTGGATTACAGATTACTAATAGATCATTATTATTAAAATACATTACGATTATTAGAACTTACAATATTAGAAAGTTATAAATCAGGGTTGATTCAAGCATGTTTTATTCATATAGCACCAAATCACAACAACAGTTGCCTCAAGGTGCTTTATATTGTAAAGTAAAGACTCTGCAATAATAAAAAGAAAACAGAGGAAACCCTAAGAATCAGATGACGTCCTATAAGCAAGTGTTTGAGCGACAGTGGGAAGGAAGAACTTCCTCAGTGGGAGTTGCTTTAAAATGTGCTCTAAAAGAAATTTGAGTTGAATTGAGTAAACATTTAAAATTATTCTTCAGTGACTGACATGAAATGATTCTATTGTACATTTATTTGTGGTTCAGCCAGAATATTTCTTACACCCTAATAACCTTGATGGGTGTATAATCACACGTCTTTGTTGATAATTGTTTCTGCCCACCTGTCTTCACATCCTCTTTTCTACTGTAATAGTTCCCCTTGTTCTTTTTAGCTTTTTTGCAGAGGAGTAAAGCTGGGTACTATGTAACCCCATCATCTAAACTGTAGATGAGCACAATATATATTTAGACTCTTGACTCCAAACTCAGTTTAGATGTTGGATTTCACTCCAGTCATCTTCTTACCACTATGCTTTATTACTGGTAAAACACTATACTATGCTGCTGAGTCTGTCAAGCCTCTTTGGCAGATGGGCAGCATAACAGGTATAACAGGCATAGATTATATGAGATGACAAGCGTGCTGTGGGATGCAATGAAAGCAGATATTGCTCTGTGTGTGTGTTTGTACAGTATATGTCAGTTTAGGTGCATATAAAAATATTGATAAAAATGTAATTATTTTACACATCAGAGTCTCTGATGGTGTTAGTGTGTGCTGCTGTCTGATGCTCCAGAAAGACCTGTGAGAACTACATGGCAATTCTCATGTAATTTCTTTATTTGGGCAAAGGCTGATGTCTCCACAGCAGATATCTTCATGATCTTCATGGATAAACAGTAGAGGTCACAGGTAAATGTAAATTAGATTCAGGTGTGAAATCTCCTTTTACCCTGATCATATGACCACCAAATATGTGAACGCTAACCATAAATCTGCTAAAACGGCTGGTAGCGGTGGGGTTAAATTCTTACATTTCCCAGAAAATAATGTATCATGCTCTTGTTGTAAATTACTGTTCAGAATATTGATTTTGTTTTCAGGGAAGGGGATTTTCAATATCAGATTACTACTGTAACAAACACTGTGCTCCTGCTACTCTAATGACATCCTGTGTGCTCTGACCACACCGGGCTGTTTTGTTTGACTGTTTGAATAACTCTCAGTTGACCTCTCTCTTGTAAACCAGTTTTCCCAGCTGACTGACTCTGACTCTTGTAAATTTAGTGCAGCAAAACTGGACATGCTGGAACATCTGGCCTAAAGAATCATACTGGTTCAAATACAGTATTTCGTTTTTTAAATTCTGCGTTTATTGAAGTTCTATCAGTAGCAATTAAATGTTTAATCCACCCAGTTCAGTATATTATAGGACTCAAACAAATAAATGCTTCATCATGCCAAATTCAGTAGCATATTAACCAGCTATATACAACATTTACAATCAGGATGTGTCCTGCAAAGCAGCCAGTAGTAACAGCACATTTATTTTAATGAGGAAACACCAAATTTTTTGTACAAGTGTCAACAAAATATTAGTAAACAAAACACAATCTGATTAATCTGAGACATTCCAGCAAGAGGAACTTGAAAACTATCACAACATATTCCCTCCTGATGGGCTATAGATATACACTCACCAGCTGCTATATTTGGAACATCTTGCTAGTACCGAGTCGGACATGCTTTTTTCTTCAGAACTGCTTTAACTCTTCATGGCAGAGATTCAACAAAGTGGTGGAAATGTTCCTCACAGATTTTGTTCCATATTGACTGATATGATGTGATAGCATCACACAGTTGTTTGCTATGAATGTGAATCTCATTTTCAACCACATCCCAAAAGTGCTCTATTGGATTGAGATCTGGTGACTGTGAAGGTGATTTGACTACAAAAAACTCATTATCATGTTTAACAAAACAATTTGAGATGGTTCGAACTTTGTGACATGGCATGTTATCCTGCTGAAGTCAGCCATCAGAAGATGGGTACATTGTGGTGATAAAGGGATGGTGTTTAAGATATGCACAGTTGGTACAAACCAAACTAAGCTAATGCTAAAGAAATATTGCCCCTACCATCACACCACCACCACCTGAGCCTTAAAGACAAGGCAGGATGGATTGATATTTTCATATAGTGTACAATTCTGACTTTACCATTCGAATGTTGCTGCAGCAGATTAGACTTATTAGACCAGGCAACCCTTTTTCATTTTTCTATCATCCAATTTTGGTGAGCCTGAGTGAATTGAAGCCTCAGTTTCCTGTTCTTAGCTGACAGGAGCCACACCTGGTGTCCTCTTCTGCCGCTGTAGCTGATAAGCTTAAAGGTGTGACGGGGTATGCATCCAAAGATGTCCTTCTGCACACATACCTTTTCCTCTGATCTCTGGCATCAACATGGCATTTTCACTCAGATAACTGCTACACACTGGATATTTTCTCTTTTTTAGTGCACTCTCCCTGGAGTAAACAAAGCAGAACATAACAAATCACTAGGTTCTGAAATACTCGGACCAGCCTTTCTGGAACCTTCACCCACGTCACATTCAGAGTCACTTAAATCACCATTATTTGCATTATTATTTAAATCTTGGCAGATTGCCTTGACTATGCTTACATGCCTAAATGCACTGAATTCCTGTCATATAACGAGTATTAACAAGCAGCTGAAAAAGAGACCTAACAAAGCGGCTGGTTAGTATAAACATGAATTTCAGTCTGACTAACAGGTTACAGTATTTTAGAAGTACCACAAACATGCCTGACACTAAAAAGTAAAATGTTGCTAGACAATATTCTTTTGATGAAGTTCTGGAGACCAAATGGCACGTGTTAACCCAGGAGTCTTTACAAGTCCATCCAGCTGTGCATTCCTATGCAGCTGTCCCATGGTATATCATCATCACATGAGAAAAAGCAGAAGCAAATGGAAAGTATTTACTGTAAATGCATTTACTAATATCATTTCATGCTGCTGTTAGTTTTGAGGCTTTTCTTTACTGAGTCTGTTTTTGTTTTTTTTTTCATTTTGGATCATTCCTAATTATCTTTGCATTCTTTCAAAAGAAATGTGACTACATCTGGGTTCTTTTTAAATAACACATTATTTAAGAAAGGGAATTTTTTCCCTTTTTGCAAGCTAAATTACTGACATTTAATTTGTTTGTGACAGGTCCAACATTTTGAACTTGAAGTTCTCTACTACTTGTATAACATACAAATAACTTACAAATCTAATTTAATACCTCATCTAGCATATTAGCTCATGGATGTGCAGTCCCGTACTTAAAACTATGACCCATGTTTTGTTTTTAAATTTTTTTTAAATTATTGTTATTGTTTATGCTTCAGATAATGTGTTAACTTGTACCTAAAACCATTCAGTACCAATCACGATTGTCTTCCTCTAGGCTATCACTGCCCCCATTTAGTACCAAAAATTAGATACAAATCCATCCATAACATTTTGCATCCCCTTTGCTAATCAACTTGTGCTGTTTGGACATTTCTTGATTTTTACTGTAATATCAGGTCTTATACCTGTATTTACATGCTCAGCTTGGTAGGTGTGACCTAAAGCTACTAAGAAAGAAGCGGAGGAGTGAAAGAACTGGACTCAAAATGCACAGGACAGGAAGATGGGGAGCCTGAGCATGGAGTGTAATGTAGCATGCTCGCTGAATCTAGATCACTGAACACACCAGTGTTTCTTGTAGCAGTGATGAATACTGTGATTTGGCTTAAATGCATCCGTCCCAGTTATGGTAGCAGTGCTTTCACAGTGCTAATGCTACAAGTTACTGGGTTGGAGAGGTGGGTATTTAGTCTATCCTTTGAGACAAGATAAATTATTCAATAAGCTACACTTTGGGGAAAAAAACATGGATAAGAAGTAGAAATGGTCTTCCCTCGGGAAGGGAAACCAGAAAATTCACACAAGATTCAACCATGATGTAATAGCGCTATCAAAATGAACTGTGGTTCTATCCAGCAATGTGTTTTATTCTAATTAGTCATAGAAGTAAAATCTTAGCCCAAACCCTCCCTAGCATAACCATGCCCCTGTACTGAGGAAGTGATCATGTATGTATGAGTATGCGTAATACAAAAAGGGACAACGCTTTAACAATTGCCCTTGGCAATTAATTAAGCATAAAACCCTTCAGAATGCTTCTTATTATCAGAATATTTCTTTGGTATATCACTGGGTTTATTATACTTCAGAAAGAATTTCGCCTCTGGAAATTGAGGCATGTCCTAAAATTGAACTCTTCGATATAAATTTCACAGCTATTTTAAAAACTGGTGATCGGTGACTAGACAACTGAGAAAATGAGCCTTATGAATCAATGGAAAAAGAGCTGTGACATTTACTATGGTTTCAGAAATTACACATTTATCTAGTGGCAACTGTTGGATAAATATAACCATAACCATAAAAATAACAGCTACATGCATTCGCAGCAAGAAAGTGCTTCAGTAAAATCAGCTCAAAATCAAAACGCAACTATATGCAAATACCCCCCACCCCATACTATATTACCTGTGTTTAAAGAAATAGACCAAAAATGAATAGAACAGGAAGATGGGGACCCCAGCATGGACTGTTGAACTAAATTTGTTCAACCGTGTTAAAATACAAGGTAGAAAAGATCTCTGGGCATGAAACGTTTGAAAAAGTGGGATCCTGTACCTTTGTCCTTCTAACAGATTCACCATCGAGAGGGTGCAATATGTCACTGAGGATCTCTCAAACCTCAAACTCACAAAGTTGTGTTCTACTGTCCTGTCGCTCATCTGCACTCATACTGGCCATATGTGCAGTTTTATTGAATTTGTATTAAACAGACACTTAAAAACATTGGCCACACTACAAAAAGTAGAAAAAATCCTTCACAAATAAGCAATCAAAAACTACCAGTGTGCTTCTATACACATCAAACTGTCTCCCAATTATTTGTACTCATTCAAAACCCCAACACAGCCACTGCTAACAGTGACCTGTCTAAAACTAGAATAACACCAGGTAACAAATCTATTCAGATAGGCACATTATGTCATTAAGAAAATTACTATTAAAAACATTAGATAAGATTGTACAGAAAAGGAATGGGGCCACCCATATGCGCTGAATGAACTCTTCAGAAATTGTAACCTGTAATTTGACGTTAATCCCAGAATTGTCACTTTTTTTCAGAATTCTGTAATATTTATAATTTTCCCCTTGAAATCCTGAATATAAAAAAAGTCTCAAAACTAAAGGAAAAAAGTTAGAATTAGGCGTTAGCCCTACATGGTTTAGAGTAAGAGCACTCCCCTTTGAATGGGGCTGAAAAATCCAGAAGCATAGCTACTTCAAGGATTGACGCTATTGGATAAACTCGGTTTCTGTGGAGGCGGGTCTAACACCAACGAGGAAGTAAAGTGTGCCTATACTGCTTCTGGAGGAGCTCCACATCTGATGCGTACAGGCAACATGGAGAGGTGTGTGACATGATTTGCATAGAAAACTTTTTGAAAGTGCCCTTTTAAAGGCGCTGTTAGTAATTTCAGGCATATATAAATTATCACATATTTGGAATTAACGTGTGTACATTTCATCGTCAAATCCACCTGTGTCGACATCTCTGTGATATAAGCAAAAATGAATCTGAATTACCTACAGTATCGCAAAAATCGTGTTTGTTTGTTTTTTACCAAACACGAGCGCCGGCATGAATCTTCAGAATTCAATCAGCAGCACCCACATCTCAGAAACCATCCACCTGTGAACGTGTGGAGCTCCATGAATATATTAAGCAGACCTGAACAGACATCATGCTGTCTTTCTGAGACAAGGTGAATAAATCCAGGATTTTTTTCCCCTTAACCTGGAGGTCTACAGGGCAGGGTGGCTGGATAAAAGTGGGCTACACAGCCTACTTGATTGTAACACAAGGGTCCCTACACAGAATTAAATACGCTCCATTGGAGATGAGTACGCGTCTTGTCCCCGCCCCCCGAAAAGGCACAGCATCCATCCTCATGGGCTCACACGCTGCGTGATCCACATCACAAACCGAGAGCGGACGCTTTGCCCAGCCGATGGAGTAGTAGTAGCGGTAGTAGCGTGGGTGCAGTTCACGGCTTCCCCCTTTCCCCCCCACCCACATTCTTCACCTTCTTCTTTAATGGAGTCACATTTTATGTGGAATATTTCTCCATCTCATCGCGGTAAGTGTTTGCGTTGCCCGCAGATGCTGTGGGGAAGAAATGAGAGGAAACGGGACTGTGCAGCTATTGTCTGTTGCTGGGGCAAGTTCGGACCTTAATCAAGTCAAAGCGCTGGAGTCCTCTTCAGTGAAAAAGGCTTTCTGTGTGGGTTCAGTGAGAATGCGTGGAAAATAATGGCTTTAAAGCTCGCACAGAATCGATATCGGTATTTAGACACCTGTCTCTGCCAGCAGCAACAGTGACCTCCCTGTGGCGCTTTACGCTCACACAAATATGATTTTTATTTTGTTTTTGGCGATTATTTTCATCTGCTTCTGTATTGTGTATCCGTTAACAACAAGCGGAGGTTTGTGCAAATGTGTCGCCTCTGTTGCTGAGCAAAATTGTGTTTTCGGTCCAGCTAAAAAATAAAAAAATAAAAAATTGGCCCATCTCCCCGCCCCCCCCCAAATCGGAGACTGCCTAGTCCACAGCCCTCCCAGACACGCACGGCGCAGTAGATGCCTTTCTGATGAATGACTGAAATCCCGTGGTTGGTAGAAGATGTGTGATGGTGTATAGGGGGTAATCAGCGTGTGTGTGTCCGCAGGTATCGTTTCTCTCTTATTCTGAAATGGATGTATAGCCTCGGCCTCAGATTCAGAAAGAATTGTGTACAACAATACTTAGATTAACCTATTTTTCTAAAGTGATGACATAGTAAGAATGCAAACGTTTATGGGGTAAGGCGTGTTTAACCCTTATACATTTGTAAGCGTTTATCTACTGTCCTTTTTTAAGCTTTTTTTTGTTTCATTGGGTCAAAATGCTCGAGGATTGTTTTTTAATATGAGGTGTGTAAAGTATTGTGATCAATTAATACAAAGTATTAAAAAATCTGGTGTCATTAACTATAAAATGATACATTTCCCAGCTCAGGAGCACAGTCGGTAAATAGTGCCCAGGTGCTTAGAAGTCATTTCTTTCCTCATATGCTGTTGAAGAAGTGCTGTTTGTGTGAGTCGTGCACATTAATTGCATTTGCTGTCTGCTTCCATTTCTAGTAATGGGCAAATATTGTCTTTACAGAAGTTGTATGCATGTTGCCATGTGTGTTAAATCTTCCACGTGTCTCTTGGCTGAACACTTGGAATAAGATGGGATAACGTGACCCGCCCAGTGAGGCAGATTTCTAGTTAGTATTTGTAGCTGGAACCTGTGAATTTCTCTGCCTTCCTCTTTGTGTGTGCGTGTCTGTATTTTACAGGTGTATTCATGCTCGTCCTTGTTGCATAGTGAGGATTTATATCATGCAGCAGACAGATGGCATGTGGCTGGGCATCAGGGGAGCATTTCTTTGGCTTTCAGCAGAATACAGGACTCCTCTTGGCACATGCAATTCCTTATTGGCACAAGTATGCATTTACATGAGTGTGTCGATATATCACACTACGTAGTACATGTAAACATCGCCTGCACTCAGGAAGGCTTGTGTAGGAGGTCTCACTCTACACAGCAAAGGCCATAGTTTTGGGTTTGTGTGTGTCTGTGTGTGTGTTTTGTCTTTCCATGAAATGTAGTAATATGACAGGCTGAGGTCACAATGACGTCATATGCCTGGCAATGACATACTGTAACTATACTTCATGACTACTGGGTCATGAAGTTGAAACCTCATTAGGGTGTGTGGTTGCTCTCATAAAAATGTGCAGTTAAGGTCACATTTCTTTATTGATATGATCATTTTAGTTTTAACAGCACAGTGACACTTTCTGTGGGCCTCTGCAGTTAACATATTCAGCATATACTAGCACCATTTACGTTAACGATTTGTCCCATTTTTCTTTAACATTGTTCTTAGATTTAAAGAAAAAAACAGCAGTGAGTATTACACCGAGCTATTTATAGACTTTTATATGGTTTACTCTTGGCTATATACATTGCAGGATGCACTGCAGTCCTCCTTGAACCTTATAATAAAAATGCACTTGTCAAGACTTTGCAATTATTTGCCACTTCATTAGGTACAGCTTTCCAGTACTTGCCTTAAGAGCTGCCTTAGTTCTTTGTGGACAGATTTCATGAGATGGTGGAAACATTCCTTTGAGATTTTGGTCTGTACTGATGTGATAGCATCACAGAGTTGCTGCAGATTTGTTTGCTGCACATCCATAATATGAATCTCCTGTTCCACCACATCTCAAAGGTGCTCCGTTGGATTGAGATCTTTCTTTTTCCTAGCTGTGAGGACAGGCACGCAGTGTGGTCTTCTGCTCCCTATCTGCTGTGCATTCAGAGAGGCTCTTCTGCATCTGATAGGAAGGCAACGGGAAGTTGCCTTCCTATCAGCTCAAAGCAGACTGGGCATTCTCCTCTGAACACTGGCATCAACAAGAGAGAACTGTGGCTTACTGGCTATACATTTTCTCTTTTTTGGACCATGCTCTGTAAATAGAGATCATTGTGAGGGAAAATCCCTGTTCTGAGATTCTTAGACCAGCCGGTCTGGCAGGATCAGCCATGCTGTGTTTAAAGTCACTTAAATTGTCTTTCTTCCCCATTACGATGCAGATTTTCAGCAGGTCACCTTGCACATGTCTACATGACCAAATGCACTGAGTTGTTGCCATGCTATTGGTCGATATATTAGAGATGTTTGCTTTAACAAACAGTTGAACAGGTGCACCTAACAAAGTAGTGATTGAGATATACTAGCAGGGAAGCACTGCATCCCTGCTTCTGCATGACCCAAGACTCTATAGCTAAAATGTGCTTGTCTTATCATCCTTAATCTCCAGATGAAATACTCAGAGATCTGCCTGGAGCAGAGTAAAGCATCTCGTGAGATTTCTGAAAATTAAATTATGCTCTAGTGCATCATTTCGTCCTCACATAAGTAAGTGATAAATCAAAATAAAAATGTGAAATTCAATATACATCCTTACCCGTGAGCTGTCTCAGCAACACTGGATATCTAAGTTAACACGTTTGCCTCTTTTATTCCTTTTTATGAAGTCATGTAAATTCAGGCTGAACTTGAATAAAGTTGTATTTTTACTGCTCTTTGTGGAAACAAATACACTAAGCTCTAATACGGCACTTAATAAATATAGTGTCAGCGTGACAGGCTTCATGTGGTCCTAATGTGTTATAAATAGAAATAATTGCAAGGAAACTCCAGCAAATGACCTGTTTAAAAAAGAAATGCAGAAATAAAAATCAGTAATGCAGTGAAGCTGCTGAAACCGGTGACCTCTGAACTCATGTCTGATATCCAGCACCACTTTTACTCCCACACTAGAGACTCATTATTGATCACATGCAGTCACACACACACACATGTATACATGCAGGCTGCCTCACACACATACTCATCCTGAGCTTTGCTGTCTGCTCTTTGATTACCACTACATGTGGGGGCTGGTGTTATTAGTGCTGTGAGGGTATTTTCATTGGGCAGTATATCTGTCACTGTGATGTCTCTGGGGAATGAGTTGCCCCAAGGGTGAGATAAGGTCTGCTGCTGGAGTTGAGAGTGCTTTCCCATATCTAAGAAGACTGATATGTGCAGCTGATAAGGTTTTGAGCTGGACAAGGTGTGCATTTGTGAGAATTTCCACTTCCAGCACAGCCAGATCAAAAATGAGCTTGTCTTTAAACTTCTGGCTCCTTAGCACAGTGTTAGCGTGATTATCGAACTACATCGATGTGCAGCTTATTTTTCTGTTGCATTCACAGGCATCACATGTTGTCTCCCGGGCATCTCTCACCTCAGTCGTGTGGATCATGTCCTGCTGTGTGCTATGTGTAAGGAAGGAAAGCAGTGAAAAATATCTCGACCCCATTCTCCTTAAACTGTCGTTCATGCATGAAAGCAGCTTCAGTGAGGGATAGTTAGCAATAACGCTGGCAATACTACATGAATATTTCCCCTTGTTTTGCCACAAGCTAGACAGTTCAATTCAATTCAATTCAATTCAATTTTATTTATATAGCGCCAAATCACAACATAAGTCGCCTCAAGGCGCTTCATAGATACAGAGAAAAAAAACCCAACAATCATATGACCCCCTATGAGCAAGCACTTTGGCAACAGTGGGAAGGAAAAACTCCCTTTTAACAGGAAG
>NW_005187433.1:2113992-2115122 GCF_000239375.1 Pundamilia nyererei | reverse complement strand
AGGACTATGCTTCCTCCTCACCGTGACCCAGCCGCCCTCTTTCCCCAGCTGCTTGGGGTCTGCCGGGGAACAGCTAGCGGGGCCTACGCTATCTTCGGCTGCACCAGCTACAGGGGCCTGGCTAGCTATGGGTGAATGAAAGGTGCGAAGCCGAGTCTCCAATTCAGTTATCTGGCGCACAGTTGTGCGCCAGATAATGCAGTTAAATATATATTTGCAAGAGAAATTATTAAAAATTACCCAAAAAGTGAGAAGGTGAATATGAGCTAATAGAAAAATGCTTGATGATGCAGCATGGTACTTCACAATATTAAGAAGAAATCTGTGACTGTTACAAAAGGGCTCACTTAGATGAAACTACATCTGTAGCTAAGATGCATGTGTGTTAGTTCAAATGATTTAAACTTGAATGAAAAATGCATTTTAAATGGGCTACATGACTCAGCAATACCTCATAAGTACAGATAATAGAAATTCGGAGGGAACAACTGCGTAATACCGGTGTTGCAAATAAACTGTAAGATTATAATTATACTAATGTTATTCCAGAATTGGAAGCATTCTAATTTATGTAAGTAAATATTTAGAGAAAAATAGTTTAATAACATTATGACACGTTAATTAGGTGTTAAATGGAACAGGCAAAATGTTTAGTTAGACATTGGAGGGTCATTGTTTAGTCATTATATTTTGGATATAAAGTTATTTGAGTTTGTTGGGAGCCCAGTGTAGAAGTAGTTACAACAATTTCAGAGAAAGAGTTATTTTTTTGGAAAAGTCAATGTCAAACACTCTAAATAGAGAGATGCTACTAGAAATATTAGAGGAGAAAGGGAATGATGTGATCCTTTAAATGGACCTCCAGAGTTCATTGATGAATCAATAGCAGAGCTAGTTTGTTCGGCATTTTTGTAACCAGAACTGTCAGTATGAGGATGGTGACCTACTCAGTTAATTGATTTTAAGATATTGTTTATTACTTTTAATGCACTTCATGGCCTGGTTTCAAAATATATATTCTCAAATTGCTGTTTCCGTGCTAACCACAGTGCAGCCTGAGATCAGCCAGAAACCTGGTGACCCACCTCATGCTTAAAGACAAATCATCTGAGCGTTTGCTGTGTGGAATG